>NC_136809.1:13461985-13754485 GCF_951216825.1 Electrona antarctica | reverse complement strand
CATCTACATCTTAGAGGCAAATATTGTACTTTTACTCCAGTACATTTATTTGAAAACTTGAGTTACTAGTTAGTAGTTACTTTGTAGATTATGGTTATTATTACAAAACATACATTAACCACTTCAGCACTATATACATTTCAGGCATTTGAAAATAGCAGATCTACAAGCTCACAATGCATCACGATGCGACGAATGGTGAGCTTGTAGATCTGCTATTTTCAAAGGTTTTTTGAAATGAGACATTCTGCATGATGAGTACTTTTACTTTTGGTACTTTAAGTACATTTTGATGTACTCAAGTACATTTTTAATTACGGACTTTTACTTATCAGTACTTTTTCCACCACTTCCACCACCTAGGCTCTAATGCCTATCAGGGAATCCCCGATTTGATTGGCTGCATGATTGTCAATCCCCTACTTTCCTATTTCCTGTCTCTCTCCACAGACTATCGAATATAGGGTAGAAAAGCCAAAATAAAATTAAAAAGTCTTCAGTTGTCGTTTGTCATGTTCATACTCCATAAATAAACTAATGCATTAGTTGAAATTAGTTGCTAAAAAGATATTTGTGTTTGAGATGTTAGATATTAATGAATTTGTTTCGTTTCTTCACAGAAATACCTGTGTCAGCTGGCAGAGGAAAGTCTCCTTGGCTCACTCACGGAACCGTCTTCAGAATGACATCTGGCCTCTCGTCGTCACTATAGCTGACATCGGAATACAATAAGATATGTGTTCTTATCAGCCACCAGGAAAAAGCTAGAATGACTTAAATTTCATCATAGCATCATGTTATTGCGGACTGCATAGGTCAATTTTCTTTAGGCAAATGACTGGATACATTTTGTACATAATGGTGTATTGTATAGTAACTAAGCTGTCAGCATTTAAACTTAAAATGTTACAATTGCCCATGTTTAATTTAATATACCACCAGTTGTATTATACTGAGCAACATCAAAGTTTATCAGTTTATGTTGAATGTTTATTGCTCTTATAATATTTTTCTCTCAATCAGAGAGTATTTGTCAAAGTAAATAATGATGTAACAAAACTGATTTTATATGGACCATTAAGTCCACTTAATAAAGTATTTTGCAGGGGTCATATATTGATATAATTATTTTCAGATACAGAAATGACTTGAAACGTGAACCAAATAAATGGTTTACTCAGTTGAAAATACTGAGACAATTCTCAGGTTTGTTGCATTTTCTCGAACAGATTTGAATGTATCGTTCACTATAACTTATTTTACAGACAAATTGTGACTTTGGACTTCTTTCTTGTGCGTGTTTGTGCCTTGGTCCAATTTGTGATTTGAAATGTAAATCACTGCAATCAACAACTGAATGAACTATTAGCAATCGATCTGTCAAACATAAACTGTTGTTTTCATATTTCCTGTTTCATTCTGTTTCAATTCAGGAGACAATCCCAGTCATGCTCAAGGTTATGTATAATGCCTTAACTGTTCAGAATCTTGAACTGGACCATGTGTTTAATTTATTGGAGTTTAATGAACAATGTCTCTGTCTGATGAGACTGCACACAGAGACTGTTCCAACAGGGTGAACAAATCATCCTTTGTTTTATACACTGTGAATACAGATGAACTGATCGTAGTTCATCAAAGATCGTGTTAATTTGTCTCATGGACTTTTCATATATATTTTTTTCTGATGCAGAAACTTGAATAAACATGTCAAAGAATAGAGCTGGCTCAATGTCTCTCGTATTATTCACATTCTTTCCATTGGTTAAATGTTGAATTCTGTTATTTTGCCGTACAAAACATATTCTAATAAAAAATAGGGAATCCTTGTGTAATATTTAATGCTGGAATTTATGTAAGCAAGTTACATTTACTTGAGTTAGACACTTTACTAGATTAGTCTACTACAGTGTTCAGTACATATAATGGATTTCATTACAGTACTGTCATATACCGTACTATATTAGATTAGTAAAGTACTTGACTGCATAACAGTGCTGTACCAAAGAAAAGCTTCGCTGTACTGTACTTGACTGTTTTGGATATTTTACATTCCAGAGTGCCATTATTTCCTGATGAATTTTAAGAAATGGAACTTGAATACGGAGGAAAAATGAAGGGGGGAAAAAAGGATGCATAACTGTACAACACAATTCAATATAGACTACCTTGTATTTTAAACTGGCACAATTATATCAAGGTATTTTATTATTTCTGCTGGTGGTGATTCTATTCTACTGTTATCCGTCCAGTAGGGGAGAACGGGGTAAGATGAGCCAGCGTTTAAGTTGAACCACCCCCTTTATCTAGAAAACTAGAAACCTGTGTTGCCATGTGACCTTAAATCTAGTAAGCATCCATAATTTACACCTGGCTGTGAAGTTGGGAAGCACATGGGGAAAGAGAAAATTGTCTAAAATGTAATATCATACACGTTGATGATTTGCCAATGGATAGAACCATGTGAATCATTTAGCAATTAAATTGTTTGAAGTAGCTTATTCTAGTTATTGTTTTCAAATGGTGGCTATGGGTAAGATGAGCCAATGTCCGGGGGTAAATTGAGTCAATGGGAATCACTATTCATATTTTTTTATTAAGTCTTTGCTACTCAAATTATACTGAAATACCTTTAATTTGCATGTACATACTCATTTAAGAGAAGTTTGCAATATTGTATTAACAATATTGCAAATATAAGGTTCTGAATAACAAACTTTATTTAATTGTCTTAATATTGTTTAAATAATAAATAAGACTTTGCAAAAGGGAAAACTGTTATTATATTATTATTGATAAGTGAATACATTATCTGTTCAAGATTAAGCTTTTAACATTAAAATATCATGTGGTTCGACTTGCCCCTCGACTTGGATCAACTTACCCCTTACCTGGGGCAAATTGAGCCACATGACCACTTTTTTTTAAAAACGTCATATTTTCATGGCCCTTTGTCATAGATGCTTAGCCTACTCATCATTTCAATTGATAGAAGACATCCTGAAATATGGGTAGATCATTAGATTTTACTGCCATCTCATTTTGCCTTGCTTCCAGGACAACTTAACTTAAGCAAAAAGTGGTTCATCTTACCCCGTTCTCCCATGGATGTTTGAGGGGGGGGAAATGGAAACCATTATTTACTTTGATACTGTAACTATATTTTGATTAGGCATGTCCCGATGGACATCCCTAATTTTGATGCTAAGACTGTTGTACTCGAGTCAAATTGAATACAGGCCTTTTATTTAGACTACTTTTATGTTGCGGTATTGCTAAGTTCTTGTTCTTCTTCCACTACTGCTCCACTACTGCTAGAATCATAGCACATGATGTTCAGATGGAGAGTATAATAGTGCAACTGTTGTAAAAGTCCTCCCTCTAGTGGTGAAGTAGATAATTGCACACATGACAAAAACAAAAATAAGTTAAATAGTTAAAATAGCAGATCCACAAGTTCACACTGTGACTGTCGCGGTGCAAATACGCAAGCAAAGTACAGAATAGATACTCCAAAAATGTACAAGTAAAGCACTTAAGTATATGTCAACCTCAACCGGTAGGAACCCAATTTCATGTCAACACATGAACTAACTCTAAATACTTAACTCTTGTAACAATTGCGATGGAAGTGCTGCTGGAGATGTTTTGTTGTGTGAAACTTATCCCAAGGTTGTGTTGTACATTGTGTGCTGTGTGTGAAGTCTGCGTACACTGCAGGTTTATAGTAGCCTAGTTTATAGTACACCATGTTCCAATGTGATGATGGACAAAGTGTTCTGGGCAGTACCTCTAGCTGCACATGAATACATTTTGACTGTTTTGGGACATGAATAAAACATACATAAATAAATCACTGTCCTGATCCTATCAGCATCATTTCTACCTTTATCACACAGTCATCAATACTCAATAACATAATAAACATCATTGCATAATAATAACATGAGGGGGGGGGTTGTTGTCTATTATACAACCCAAAAGACAGGGGGCAGCACTACCTCAACAAAATAACCACTACCACTAGAGGGAAATACCAGAAGAAAGGCCCCTTCTATATTCTCATTGGTCCGTCCCTTTAAAACCCTCGCTGCGTTCAACCAATCAGTGGCGGCAGACAGAGTTACGTCTCTGAGTTGCTGGGTAGATAAAACAAACACAACACAAACTGGGTCGTCGTTCGTTTAGACAGAGTTTACACACAAGCTCGGACGGTCAGTCAAACACAACGGTTAGTGACTTACATTCATTGGGAGTTTATTATTCTACTGCAAGCACGAGTAAGCAAGTTATAACATGCACATTGCATCTTAAAATACTGTACGTTTAAATAATGTGGAAAGTGAAACGGATAAAAACTCAAAAAAGCAAAGTAGCGTCGGGTGGACTCTGCGCGAGCTGTTTGTTTTTGTTGTCGCGCTCGTGCGTCGTTGGCCGTGTGTGTGTGTATTGTCACAGTAAGCAAAGGTCGACATTAATTCACTGTTTTTTTTGTTGCTCTGTTGCAACATTATAATGAAATGGTTAGCCAGAGTGGATAATGATAACGACACGGGTTCTGTCAGCGAGTGCAGCCGTTGACGCAGTTGTTTTTCTCTGTTGACACATCTCGTCATTGCAGCTAAAGCTGACTATTGTTTATCAATAGTATGAATGAATGGGGGGAGGGGATGCTGTCTGCTGAGCCTGTTGTTGCATGTCTGTCTAGTGTCTACATATATTAACTGATATTCACTACATCTAATCTGAATTTCCTTCACTATTTTTTTTATAGGTATTCCTATTATATTATTCACAAATTCTGAATTGCACCAAATTCAGCTGCAAACATCTTTTCTATTTGTGAAACGATGGCAACTGACTGCGAGGCCTGGCTGAACGCAAACCCCATTGGTGAGTGTTTTTGAACTTGAGGATTTTTTATTTGAACGCAATAATTGCATCATCAGTTGCATCGTGCCTTTGATCTGCTGCTCGCATCGACGCATCAAGAGACTTCTTCATGCGGAAGCAGTGGTGGAAAAAAGTATTCAAATGTTTTACTCCAAGTAAAAGTATCAATTTCAGGCACTTACTACTAACTAAAGTTTTCAAATAAATGTAGTGGAGTAAAAGTAGAATAGTTGCCTCTGAGATGTAGTGGAGTAGAAGTGGAGTAAAAGTAAGCCTACTGGAAATTGGAAATACTTAAGTAAAGTACAAACTACAAATACCTTTAAATTGTACTTACTGTAAGTACATTACTTATGTAAATGTGCTTAGTTACTTTCCTTCCACCACTGTGCGGAAGTGACTTATTTTCTATGACTGAAATAGAAAATACTGTTGAACTTGTGGTTAGCTTCTTTGATTAGAAATTTGGACCTCCCTTGGAGTCAAAGGTTGCTTGCTCATTGTCTCTTAACTTAAATGAGAATAACCAGTGTTAATTAATGTCATTGTCAACTTTGGTCACATAAAAAAGATAAACTCCACCACTTTAGAAGAAAAAAAGTATGCTGAGGCCTCTAAAGTATACTGCACATTATGTGCACAACAATCGTTGGAAGACGGGGGCAGTCTCTGCAAACTGAATTGTCTACTCTCTCTATCCTTATAACTCTGCTAACAAACATAATAATCGTCTTCTGAACAGATGCTGAGGACCTCAGTGGCTTATCAGGTGATGAAGAGAATGGAGGAGCTGTGATATCAAGCAAGAACATTAACAATGAGATCAATGGCAACTGGATCTCTTCCAGTAATAGCCTCCATGAGGCGCGTATGAAGGCCAAAGCCAAGCGCAGACTAAGGAAGAACTCCTCCAGGGATTCGGGCAGGGGTGACTCCCTCAGCGACAACGGAGACCCAACCAGAGGTCCCGCTGCAACCCCCACCAGCCCTAAGAGCAAGCTGCTTGACAGAAAGTCCCGGCTTGGCAAGGGCAGAGGTCTTCCTAAAAAAGGTATGAATGGCTGTCAATTTGATAGTGATTATATCAAACAAAGAGGTAGGACCGCACACCATTTGTGAGGAGGTGCTGACCACGGGAGACTATAAACATAAAGGAGGAGAGGTGGCACAACTCATAGTCATGATGCAAATACTTTATTTTAAAATGCCCAACGTTTTGGCAGAGGATGCCTTCTTCAGGGTATGTTAGATAGTGATTATAGGGCCAGAGCGTAGGGACGAGTTTCGCTCAGAATGGGTTATTCTGGTTGCCATTTCCCTGCCTACCAGTAGGCTAGTAGGCTGCTGCTTAATTATAAAATAATGAAATACACGCTGTATGGTTTCTTTGATTTCGGTGTCAGCTGACAAAATAACATAACCTTCAGCAACATTCCCAAACACATGTATGCTCTGCTCTCTACCTGTCCTCAAACGAGCATGACAGTGTAAGCAAAATAATAATGGTCAGATCGCATACAGACAGATTATTATTTTTTTTCTGCAGAGAGAACATGTTTGACTGATCACTCGTCACTCTCGTGTTTTTCCCCCTCTCCCTGGTGGCTGGTTCCATATGTCTTCTCGTCAAGTAAGATTGAGAGCTGTTTTGAGGGGAGGGGAGGCGACTATCACATCAGAACACCCGAACATTTTCTAACGGCGAATAATAATAATACCGCCGTCGATCCAGAACCATAGAGTAGAAGAGTTGTGACAAGTCAAAGATAGGAGAGATGGAAGATGGTGTACTGCAGTGACAGTATACACACCAGCGTCACTGACAAGCAAACGTACGAACTACAGACTGGCAGCCATGTAGTCTAGCATCCTACTAGCCTACATGTAGGCAGGAAGATAAGCCAAAATCCTACCGAACGCGTCACTACGCTCTCCCCCTATATAACATTGTGTTCACAGCAATGGTATGTAGTCTCTTGCAGCATTACCCAGATTGGCATTGCTCCAGAAATGAAAAGCTATGGGTTTAACTCTTGACTTTCAATGTGAACTGAAATGGTTGAATTTATGGTTAACATTCATTCATTCTCAAATAAAACCTTAATTCTTTAGAGTATTGTAGAGTAGTAAGCAGTAGTCGTTTTGAAAGCAAGGCTTTGAGGGCAAACCTATGATGGTATGACGTAGCTGTATTCAGCATCCTGTAGCAGTAAGCCAATTAGCATGTAAACAAATGGCTGGGTGATCTTGAGCGGCTCACACACTCTTGTCCACTGTTGACATCTGCTTAGTCAAGAATATTCCGCTAGCTGCCACACGGCAAGCTTACTTGAGGAAGTCTTTATTATTGGTGGCTTTGTATGTGCTTATTAACTATAATTACATCTGATGTGGTTATGCCTTTACATAGGGAAGTGTGCATGTGGAAACGGGATGGATGGTTTACTGACCAATTAAGAAGTAGATGATTTGTACTTTGCTATTTATTTGAAATAGCTTTGTAATTGGTTGCCTTTGTGCAGAGAAGTTGGAAAATTATTACACAGTTTGAAATGGTAGAAGGATGACTCTAGTCTAGATAAATGCATTACGTTTGTGCACACGAATTGTGATAATGACTTGAGGGACTTTGCTGATAGACACAGTGTATCTGTTTACTAACTAACTCCTTATCCAATTTGCATATCAAACCAAGAATAGGCCTCCCCCTAATCACCTTTTATAAATAACATGGATGCGTCATAAATGTTTACAGGGAGTGGAAGCTGTGTAGTGTCGAACACTTTTAGAGGTCTGTTTGCAGTACACAAACATACTCCCATGTAAAGCATAAATAACAACTTGCATGGTTTCTGTACAGGTCTATGGAAGAAAGACTCCCACACACATACACCTTCACATACAAAGATGACATTTAATGGGAAACACAATGTTTCTGTTCAGGCCTAAATCAGGTTATCTTGTGTCTCAAAACAGAAGAAAGGATTGTTTTAGGGGTTTAGAAGTCTTTGAGAATTGTGCAAAAGGCCTGTGAAAGTGGTATGGCAAGTCAAGGTTGACTCACGGTGAGGCTACATGGTAGTTGCATGGTAATTATATTTTGTTAAAATCTCTGGGAAATTGTGGCATTTGGAAATGGAAAATGTATAAGAAACCTAGGCCTATGGCTCTGTTTATATACATCCTGTGGGTCGTGTCCTGCTTAGATTCTGTGACACACACACACGCATACACGCAGCAGCAGCAAAACTAGCAGTCTTCCGTACAGTACAATCAGTTCCCTCCACTCCGAGACTGTGGAACTGGAACTAGGGGAGTTTCTGCTGGCATGGTGTCAGCTGAGCTAGCCTGTTATGCAACAGAAGTGACTTGGTTGGTCCAGCAGTCTTTTCCTACATTAAAAGCTTTGCATTGCATTGGCATTTTTTAATGTAAGCTGTAATTATGCCAACGGCATGAGGGGATGGGGTGAGGAATCGTCAGTGTACACAGTGTTTTGTGTTGGGATGGCTGGGTGCACCTAGTCAATGCGGGTCAGGACAAATATAGCTGAATGTAATGTGTCACATGCTGGACAGGACTTAAGGAGGACTTGGATCATGTTGGATAGGTTCGGACAAGCTGCTTTGGTATCAGGCCACATATTCTACCATCTGTTGATGCTGTCCTGGAACCCAACAGATGTGTTTGTATAACACTGACCCCTTTACAAATGTATGCCGTATATCGATTCTTCACCTGCCAGATCTGCAGTGGGTCAACCACACCGCAGGTTTTGGTACTGCTACCGTCTGTTTCTTTTTGCCTTATTTATACTTTATGCTTTATTAAAAAAAGTGTTAAATACACATCATGTGATGAAGCCATCTTCCAATACTCCTCATGCTTGCACTCTGCGTTGATACCCTCCGCTCTGGAAGGTCCCATTGTTTTCAATTTACATGACCGTGACAAAGCGTTAAAAAAAAAGAAGCTTTTTTTGCAGTGCCAGGGTAAAATATTTTTGTTCCAGGATTGGATGACACTGTTGTGTGCTGCATTGCATGTTTTTAATTGTTTCATTTTCTATATAGTATACATGTAAAAATGAAAACCTAAGAGCAATTGTTTTCCCCTTTTCTGGGCTTAACGAGGAGTTCAACATCAAACCATTCCTGTAATTTATTATTGGTCTTTTCTTTTTAATTCTGTATTTTTAACTTTTGCTTTATATATATATATATATAATTGACTGTGTGGACTCTCTGTATAGCTCAGGGAGCTTTGTTTTTATACATTGTGGACAGGTATTTTGGATGGGGTAACTATGGACACTAATATTAATGGCATGTGATTTTTCTTTCCTGGTGGCCACATAGGGACACTACTAGGGACAAATAAAGCAGCCAGCTTTATTTGTCGACTCTGCCCCAAATTGGGGTTTATATACCTGTCTTATGTACTGCTATTCAGTATACCAGGACGAAGGCCGAAATGTTTTTTCTTTTTTTTCTTCTTTTTTTTACTGCTTTTTAGTAATACATTATTTTAGGAGCTTTCAAAGCGGTGTGCAGACTTCCTCCTTCCCTGCAGTTTTCATGACACTGCTGTGGTTTAGCAGTTCTTGCAACAGCCCTTAGCCGTATGTATTTATATCAGCTACCAGATTTCAGAATTGGTACAGCCTTATGTGTGTTTCCGTCTGGTTCTGTTCTCTTGTTTGGGTCTTGGAACTGCTGGTACCAATTTGGGAAGAATCCTTCCCCCAAAGCTATGCTTGGTGCTGCTGAGGACATTTTACTGTTAAAGGTCATTATCACCTTTCTCTGGTTCCATGTCTCTGTGATATTGTGATATGACATCATGCACTCAGCCCCCCTGGAGTGACTGCTATGAAAAGGATTTGAAGCCATTTTCAGGGCGTCTGTTTCATGGAGCTAAAGGCTTCTTGTCAAAAGAACTGCGTGCTCTCAAAAGATGCCGCTGATCTTTTGTTTAACAGTAACCATGTTTATGGCTGCACCGTTAACAAGTAAGTCCATGCTTTTCCAAAACGACTCGCATTTCAGGTAACCATGATATCCATAATTATGTCCACAATTGTTACTTTTCAGAATTCAAATAAACCTTACTACAAGTTCAAAACACCGCACGGTGCCACATGTTTTGAGCGTTTTGAACTTGTAGATCGGCAATTTTTTTGCTACTTTTGTGTGACACTGTAGAATGACGAAGTAGGGCATTCATTTACAAAAGCAAAACATAAAAAGTCAATATGGAGATGAGGGGTTTCTGCTCGACAACAGCGATATGTGGGACAACCACACTGCTAACGGGTACCTTTTTGCCTCAGTCTTAAGATCTGTATTATTGTTGTCAAGTCTCTTGTGGTAAAAAAAATACTTTGTCATCTTTATAGGTGGGGCTGGAGGGAAAGGTGTGTGGGGCAGATCAGGTGAAGTGTATGGGCCTCAAGCGGTGGATGTGAGAGACCCGAACTACGATGAAGCTCAGGTATTGACTGATGCCCTACATCTGCATACAGTACTATGTTGGTGCAAAAATATTTTGTTGCCTTTGGGTGGAAACCTTGTATGTATAATACAGTTTGTTTATTTTTATTGAGTGGTGCAAACAACTCCAACGACCAGCTTTGTCTGTATGGGCGGCTGTGGCTCAGGAGGGAGAGCTGGTCGTCCATGGGTCGGCGGTTCGAAACCCGGCTCCTCTTGTCTACATGTCGAAGTGTCCTTGGGCAAGACACTGAACCCCAAATTGCTCCCGATGTGCTGGTTGGTACCTTGCATGGCTTCCGCCGCAATCGGTGTATGAATGGGTGAATGTAATGCACAATCTATGTAAAGCGCCTTGGATAAAGGCGCTATATGAATGCACCATTTACCATTTACCATTTAATGTATCTGTGTATGTGTGTGTGTACCTGTACGTGGGACCACATACATGTGAGCATGGTTGCTAAGGTTAGTGTGTGACGTCACTGCACCACTCAGTTCACACGTTGAGTGGTGCAAACCACTCCAACGACCAGCTTTGTCTGTATGTATGTGTGTACCTGTACGTACATGTGAGCATGGTTGCTAAGGTTAGTGTGTGACGTCACTGCACCACTCAGTTCACACAGGTGTGATTTTTTTTATTTTAAAGTAGTGAAAGTGGGTGATCAACAAGCTCATTTGTTGCAGACACGGCTATTTTCACTACTTTTGTGTGACATTTTTGTAGTAGGGCAAAGTTGAAACATGGAGATATGCGGTTTCTACCCGATTGCAACAAATCTGCAATAATACTATGTTGGTGCAAACTGCAAACCATTTGTATTATCACTCCGGTTGAACATTAAACAACTAGCACTAGTATAACGTCTGTAGACGTAATTTTAACCGCATTTATGAATCGGGTAATTAGCATTTATTACACAGGTTTATTGAATCCTGGGATCACGGCCAATATGTAATGAGCTCCAACCTGCAGTAACAATTCTTGTGCTGCTCTCTGCATCTGTTCTTGACAGGAGAACTGTGTGTATGAGGCAGTGGTTCCCCCGCTGGACGAAAGGGACTTTGAGAAAACGGTTACCCCCATAGTACAGGAGTACTTTGAGCATGGAGACACAAATGAAGTGGCAGTAAGTACCGCAATCCTGCTCTTAAGTCCCAGACCATCTGAAGGACCTCTACACAACTGTACAAAGTATCGAATAGTAATAATTATAAAGCAGTTTGTAACCACTTAACCTATTAAGACTAAATCAGTAATTTTTCTAAATGGTTCAAAGATGGCAGATGTACGTACAAGCTCACAGTGAGCTAAAAGTCTAAAATGATACAGATACTTTCCTGGTCCTGCTCCTTTCTTCCCACTACACCAAATTAGCCCTTCACTAAATCCCACCCCAAAAAGCGATTGTCCAATGCCAATCCAAATAGTTTAGCAATGGTTGCTATGCACATGGATATTATAGAATAGATGCCTCACTGGCCGTTGCAGTTCATTGGAGCGACGTGTATCCCAATGAAGGCGGAAGTGCAGTGCTGAAGGCTCTTTTTTTTAAAACAAATCTTTATAACAGTCATGACAATATACATTACAATACAAGACACACACAAACAACAAAGTTATTAACAATACAACATCAGAGCCAGGGGGGATTAGATTACTAACAGAAAACATTAAAGAGTGAACACAAAGCAACAGTTCTCCGCAGCTTTCTTATTTAGAAGTGCTGAAGGCATTTGCTAAAGGCCTTGACAAGCTTCCGCTAATGATTTGCAAGGAATGTCGGGAAAATTGTGCCTTCAATGGTGACACGCGCCTCAGAGCCGGAAAGGGCGTCTACGTATATATGTCTGGCTATGCAGGTCAAGCTTTCTTCGCTGCTAACGTGCCTATTGGACAAGGATGGGTTGGGGAGGGACTTGGTGAAGGGCTAATTGCTCGATCTTCTAGTTTCGCCGCATGTTTGCCCTAGAATAAGGACCCTAGGGTTAATGTGGTTAAATCAAGTTAAGTTACATTCTCATCTTGTCACTCTCCACCTCCCCAGGAACTGCTAGGGGAGCTCAACCTGGGCTCCATGCGGAGTGGGGTTCCCATGCTGGCCGTGTCGCTGGCCCTGGAGGCCAAAGCCAGTCACCGGGAGCTCACCTCCAGGCTGCTGGCTGACCTGTGTGGCTCTGTCCTGACTCACAACGACGTGGAGAGCTCCTTTGACGCACTGCTCCGAGAGCTGCCTGATCTGGTGCTGGACACGCCCGGAGCCCCGCAGGTGGGTGTTGTTATGATGTGTTGGGGGCGGGGGGGGTGTGTGTGTGTGTGTGTGTTGCACTCAATTAGTGTCTGGGTTAATGTAAAGCTATTCAGGGAGTCGATTTATTTATTTTGTAACTTCCAGAAGTAGACATTATTTGCGGTTAAATTGCTCAGTATAGGTATAAAAATCACACCCGTGTGAACTGAGTGGTGTAAGGTTTTATATAGCATGATCAGCTGTGGTCTGACGTAATGTCTGACGTAATTAAATTACACCCGGGTGAACTGAGTGACCACTTTCCTAGATCTAGGCTATTGAGTTCAGCATTCAGCATCTCTGTTTCTCTGGTGGTTAGTTGAAAAAAATATATGTTTTTGTTTTTGTCCGATGTGAGGTATTATATAAGGTAAGGTATTATATAGCCTGATCAGCTCTGATCTGACGTAATGAAATCACACCCGGATGTGATTTCACAACTGGCTTTTTTTGTGCAGAAAAAATGAGCATGGTTGCTACGGTCATCCAGTTCACCCGGGTGTGATTTAATTACGTCAGAAATTATTTTGAACATAGCAACCATGCTCATTTTTTTCTGCACACAAAAGCCAGTTGTAGGAGTGGTTTACACCACTCAAAAAATAAGTAAGGCTTATAGTTTACATGCCAAACTCCATGCTTTGAATTGAGTGCAACCCTCATGCCTGTTTATGGGTTATTGTCAAGAGACAAATTATGATGCTGAATAGGCAATTGGATGGATGTACTGCATAATATAATATAATATTAATATCTTTATTTATAGAGCACAGGTACAAAATGCTTACATAAGACATAAGAAATAACCTAATCAAATAAAACTTGACATGTCTGTGCACTGTGCAGTGTCAAAATTGTCCTTAACCACTTGACCATACACCCTCAATTGAAGAAATAAAAACCTATTGGTGCTCAAATCAGGATTTTTGAGTCCGATGCCCATTGCCGATTATTTTGCCCAGGATCGTCTGGTACCGATTTTGTGTGCAAGGGGAACATAAAAAAATTATTTTTGCTCATTAGTAAACAAACAACAGAAAGCTCTTCCAATGTTTCGTTGACATCACTGCCTTTCATCATTAAAGGGAAAGATTAACCTTATGCCAAAAGTGCACCTTTTTGTGTGTGTTGTGGGAGGCCATGCCTGGGCATGCCACAAAGCTGACATTCATCTTGATGGCACTGTCAGAAAAAAGAAAAACCTTTTGGGATTTAATCTCGGCATAAGGATTAATAAAAAATGTTATGCTTTTAATGCTTATAAGAAAAGTTTCCATCTCTGCTGTTATGGAGTACTTAGGGGGAAGCTACACACTCGCACAGATTTCGTGCATTCATAGATGGATGTTACTAATTAATCTCACACTGTTGCTCACCTAAAATGGACTCCCAACGCATTGCGGTGCTTATATCCGTTATTTTCATTATTTTATATCTGCTTCAAATTTATACCATTTTGACCTGAGATCAGATTCTAAAAAATGTCTTCTACATCCTGACAGTTTTCTGAAAAAGCTGTTTCTATGTCAGTGGTTCTTCGATTTTTCAAAAATAGCAGACCTACAAGCTCATAGCGCGCCACTCGATTATTTTTCAATAGCTAAAGCATAACATAATGCTAACACCAAAAGGGGTTCCCGCCCAGAATGGGTTAAATGGCACCGCTGGCTCATTGATTATTATTTATTTTATCGGATAATTTGGCGACCCATGATCGAGTCATTTGAAGGTAAAGTTGAATCACATTCTAGACTAAACCTTTGATGGGATAAGAGGGGAAGAAACAAGGATCACAAAAGGGGGTGACGGGGACATAGGCAATAGGCGCCGAGTGTGCAAACCGTAGACATAAAAAGGTGGACGCCTCTTCCGGCTCTGGGTCGTATGTTTTCGAGAGGGGCAAATTTTCCCGAGATTCCTTGCGAAGCATAGAGGAAGCATGAGCGTGCGTTGTGTATGTGTGCGTCCTGAAGTCCCGGAAAACATGCGCCGTCACTTGAGTGGCAGCGTGAAGTATTGACGTAGCGTGCTAACGTGCCTGCCACACTTCCAGTGCACTTCCTCCCCCAGTGTAAATTGTTCCGCCCCTCCTTCGACACACTTCATTCATGGCTCCAACGAACTGCAGCGGCCAATGAGGCATATATATTTTTTAATATCTATGAGGCAAACAATCAGAATAAAAAAAACTGTTAGAGGTAGGGTATGTGATATTATTTATTTTTTTTAAACTTAAAATGTATTAATTTTTCATGAACAAGAATAGACAAAGACATACAGAAAGCAATAAGACAGTATGTGATATTATTTGGTTCAAACAAAGTGTTTTATCAAAATCTTAAAAGCACTATATTGTGGTAGTAATCATTGCTATAGGGTTTTTTCAGCAACGGGGATCTCTCCAGCTCATTAATACATGGAAAATTCAGGTCATTCAGAAGAGAGTACCATTTATGAGCATAGATTATATAGTGATCCAGTTCCATGTCTGCTCATTCCTTTGTGTTCTCTTGTTTATCCTGTATCCTTTTGTGAGTTATCTCTCCTGATCGGATAAAATCGGTATCCTGAGCTGAAAATGTATTTTCTGTAATATAACCCCTGTTAATGAGCACATACACTCTAAAGCAATGAGTACTATCAGAATATAGAGCTATTTAACACTTATTTTAACCTGTAAATATCCATGCTGGAAACGTGAGAATCAAACTATAAAATTATGGATAAGTATATTTTAAGACTGTGATTTATCAAGCCTGAGCTTCTCTGGCAGGTCATTTCTGGAATGGCCTGCCTAGAAGCTCAGATCTAACAGATCTAACATCAAAGGCACGGTCACATAAATGTGACCGAACGTTTGTTATCGTGGCTCTCAAATTTTGGGCTGGGATTATCACATGGTATGTGCTATATGCATGTGTTCAATTGTGTTGTGGAGCATGGAAAGGATAGGATAAGCTGTGTAAAGAACACGTGGTAATTTGTACACACTTTACATTTTAGCAAATTTCAAACTGCTACGAGTGCTTAAATGGCATAAAAGTAGAGTAGGAATGTGCAACACGTAGTTGCACATTCCTACTCTGAAGTTTTTTCAATGTAGGTACACATGTAAGTACATTTGCTATACGCATTTATTATAGAAAATTGGGGCATTTTGGAACCCTGGTTACTGTCAAAGTTCAAGTTCACGTCACTGTTCAGAGTGAAGCACGTGCTAAAGTAAACGTTCATGCACTGACTGTGGTGGAGCATCGGCGAAGGACACTGTGGTCTGATTGTATGTGCTTGTGGGTGAGCTTGCATGTGTATTTCAGCTCTTTCCTTTCACCCTGCACAGACGTGAGGTCTCTGGCCTTTGTCTCTTTGCGCTGGCGAAATGCTAGCTCAGCGTAGGAGGCCAAAGGGTCTATTCATCCTCCTATCCCCACCCATCCTTTCACACTGTCTCACTTTCTCTCGCTCCCTTTTTTTTCTCTGTCCCATTCTCTCAGTTCTGGGTTGCTGCATAGGACAGCGCATCTGCTCTTCCATGCGCACACTCTGAGTTATCTCTCTCTCTCTCTGTTGTGTTAAGTTGGCTTTTATTGGCACAAACTGCAGTTTAGTCTAGACTGCCAAAATCATCCGTCGTAATCAGTGACCATAACACTAATGACCACACAAACGTTTCTCTCCCTCTCTCTCTCCATTCTGATCCTGCCAGTCTAGCCATAGCCGCGGGTCAGATGAGAGTATAGCTGCGTCTCATTTGTACAGGAACAATGAGCACCGATGAGCGTAGGCTTTGTCCAGACCAGAACAGCAAAGCCAGCTCTTTCGTTTCCCAAAACTCATCCGCCTATACCACTGTAAACAAACACTTGCACGTGTGCTCACAAGGCCACGGTCAGTCATCTGTCTAGTTGAGTCTTTTGAGAGGCCTCCCAAGTGATATAAAATGTTGTCCATGTTAATTTGTCACTACTGATGCTTCAAAAATAGCACTCCATAATTGGGACAGTTGGACAAATAAATGAGATTGTGGTCCACTCTTGGTTGACTCGCATGTTTCATGAAAACAAGGTTTGGGTTGTTTTAGAAAATGTATTTAAATCAGGCATACAAGTTTGACATTTGGCTACAATTGAAATCCTTCACGTTTTGTTCATTTCCACAAAATGCATGTGGAATAATATCTTGAACAGTGATGGAAGGACGCTTTGCATCGGGGTCCTGCATCACCCCGTCGGTTTATTTATTTCTCAATGACTGAACATACATAATAGTTTACAGTATAGGGGCCAGTCTTCTTTGCTTTGTTTGGTCAAATAACTATTTTACCACTGTCCTGTGTGTCTGATGTTTTTCTCCTGTAAGCTCTGGTAATAAACTTCTAAACTGTCCTTGAATTCCACAACAGGGAGTTCCTCTTTCCTGTATGTTGCATGATACAGAATGTTTGGATTTGAAGACCCTCTCTTTCCCTTGCACTCTGCATTTATCTAAAGCATGAATATAGTTTTACAACTAAAATCTGGTGTTCATACTTCCATTCACAGGTTTGAGGCAGGGCATGCAACTCAGGCAAGGTGTGACATCACACACCAACACCACCTTACTAAATGAATGAGAAGTATGCAGGGACATGTATAAAACAAACTTCTCTGTAACCCGTCAAGGGCATGTTTGTTTAAAATACATTTAAAATAGATTTAAACCATACGGTGGGTTATGTGGACCGGGATTCTAAAGTTCTTTACCCCTCAATGTGTTAGCTGTAAAGTACACTCCATGTTTACTGTGGCGCTAGCCCACCTTATGTGGAGTTGGGTAATTTGTTGTAACCTTATTTTTTTGCATGTCATTTTTTTGTTTGTTTTTCCAGTTGGTGGGCCAATTCATTGCCCGGGCTGTCAGAGACCAGATCCTGTCCAAGAGCTACATTGAGGGCTACAAAGGCAGAGTTGACTGTGAACATGCAAGGTACTGTGGAACACCATTGTTTGAAGTGATGGATGGCTCCCCTCCCGCCCTTTTTTGTTTTTGAAATATTTTGAGATTAAATGAGATTGATGAGGAAATTATTTTTATAGTTGCCCGATGTAAATGAAGATGATGTTAAGACTCAGACTGTACATTTATTTTCCCTTTTCCACTCCAGGGCGGCACTGGATCGAGCAGCAGTACTGCTGAAGATGAGTATGGTTGGTGTCCGCATAGATAGCCTATGGGGGGCCGGTGGAGGTCTGAGGCCTGTCACACAGCTCGTCAAACAGGTGAGGTCTTGACTGAAAAGAAAAGTGCAAGTGCATAGGAAGTAGGAACCACCTTCATTGACATGGTTCCCTTCTTTATAAAGCTATTCATAACGTTATGTAACACTCAATGTTAAAGTTACAGCTTGTTTTTAAGCAAGGACTTTCATGTACATGTTTTTTCCGACTATTCTTTTTTTTAAGGGATTGATAATCTCTGCAATGCTGGTTGTTCTGCTCGTTCTGCTCTGAACAACCAGGTTTGCCAAGATTATCAAGATGGATTTAATAGATGGTATTAAATAAATGTTCCTATAGTGGTTAATATTTGGTTTAGGCACAGCCTATTTTCTTTTTGTTTAAGGTCTACATATTTTGTAATTCGTTGGCTTGATTGTTCTTTCGTTCCAGATGAACCTATTGCTGAAGGAGTACATTCTGTCTGGAGACATCAAGGAAGCTGAGCGATGCCTCAAGGAACTGGAAGTGCCCCATTTCCACCATGAGTTTGTCTACGAGGTAACTAGTGTATGATGCAAATGGGGCATAAACGTTTGCCGAACAGTGATGTGCTACAGGTCTGTCTAGTTGGTGAGCATGTCTAATCTTAAATTACTATGATTTGTTTGTCATCTTTCAGGCAATAGTCATGGTCCTGGAATCCAAAGGAGAGAAGACATTCAAAATGGTTCTGCAGCTACTGAAGTTCCTTTGGGTATCCTCTGTCATCACTGTGGAACAAATGAGAAGGGTACGGCGTCACCTGGTGTTCAGCTTATGCACTGCACATCACCATACAGTATTTTACTGTAGCTAACAGCTTGATGTTTAGAGGCCTTTTAAAATTAAAATGTACTTTTATCGGCTATAATGAGATGTCATGTAACGTTTCTAGGGCTTTGAAAGAGTTTACATGGACATTGCTGAAATCAACATTGACGTACCCCGTGCGTACTTCATCTTGGAGCAGTTTGTTGACAAGAGTTTCAGTTCTGGAGTCATTGATGAAAAACTAAGGGATCTCTGTCCCTGTCGGTGAGTAATCATACTTTTATTTTTTTCATGACTGGTTTTTGGACAAGCATACCACCCTTTTAGTTTATTTTTATTTAATTTTTTACGGTTTGTTTTGAATGAACAATGAAGACAACCTAATATGAGGATTTTCTCTTCTCAGAGGAAGAAATAAATAAACATACCACCTTTTCTTTTGATATCTACCCCCCCCCCCCTTTTTTTTCTGTTCGTTTTGAATGAAGACATAACCTGATGTTTTTTGTCTTAAAGATAAAGATACACAGACCACCCTTTGTTTGATATTAGTTTTTTCCCCACTGTTTCTGTTTTTGAATGAAGACCTAACCTCTGATATGTTGTTACTTTTTTTTTGTCTTGTCAGAGGAAGAAAGAGATTTGTGAGTGAGGGAGACGGTGGTCGTGTGAAACTTGAAAGCTACTGATGAGCCAGTTTTGTGCCAAATTTCCTGAAGAGCGGGAGAGAAAAAATATATACTTCTCATTGTTCTAATGTTTGACTACAACACATTTTTCTAACAGTTAAAGAATGTACATTTCTGAAAAAAAGAAAAAAGGTGAGGTCAAAATGGCACTTTCTATTGAAACTGAAGAAAAGTACTTAACTTCTTATCAGGGTGTCATATAGTATATATATATACATATATATACCCGCATAAGCTAACCCATAAAGTGCCACACCTCTCAGTGACAAGAGTCATTCCATGTTGTTTTGTACAGTATTTTCTTGATTTCACTGCCTCTCCTTTTGTGTTTTCTAGAAAGCAGTGTTTTGTACAGAAATTACTGATTTGTGTAAGCGCTTTATAAAGGAGGGAAAAGGGGGCACGTTCGTTCGAAGCAATACCTCCCCTAACTGGCTGCTGTTTCTATGCTGTGCTTGACTTTTTTTTTCTCCTTTAAAAAAAACACAAAGATGTCATTACTTAAGGCAACAGGACAAATAGTACAGTGCAAAAATATCAGTTGGGACCATTTGACAAAGTGGTATCCAAAGTGTTTATTTTTATATTTGGGGAATACTGGTGTGTGTGAAATGTACCATATCCTGCTCCTTGTTTGTTCAATAAAGCACTCTAAAATAAGAATGTACTGCAGTCATGGTGTGCCTTTGTAAATGTCATATCACCGCCTACTATGCATGTTCTTTCACCTATATGCCTCACGAACATATATAGTATATTTCTGAACTTATCCAGGCTGTCCTTGAGTCGAGTGAGCCTTTGAAGTGAGTAGAATTTACCCTCCAGCAAATGACCTACATATTCATATCAAATGTCATTTCTCATTCAAAGGAACAATTAAATCTATTCCAGTGCAACAGTATGTTGAACATGATTTTATTTTTTACAATAAAATAAATGTTGTAATTGGCATACATTGTGATTCTGTTCTGCACCCCCACTGCCATGTCCATACCGACAGTTCCTGCATTTGCAAATTATTTACTGTGACTGCTCCTTCAGTGCAAGTTCCTGCTGTTTGATGGCTTCTTGAGCCTCTGACTGCATCTTTTCCAGTTTCTCCAAAGTGACCGATTTTAGAGGGAGGAGCTTGGGCTTACACAGAACCAAGGTAGGGACATCTTCCATGGAGAGTTGCCCTATGGATGTTGACCAAAAGAAACAGTAAAAGGCAAAGATTATTACTCATTAAGGTATCACTATTTGGCTGGATTATATCAAGCACATTAAAATACTTTCTTGGTGTTCAAACAAGGGTGCTGTCAACTAGAATGTTTTAAACAATTTACTGCTGCCCTATATCCTCCTAACTGAAATATGTCATTGTAACTAGTGTTATCTAAATAGTGAATTATTGCTTTACTAACCTTGTTTAGGCAAAACCTCTCTGAATATTGACTTGACTTCAGGCATTGTGTCTAGCAGTGAGTAAGAGCTGAAAAGTAATTAGACATTGTTATATTTTTATAATGTTTTATCAACAGTGAACAACAATCAAGAATGTTGGTCTCTAGACTAGTCTAGAGCAGTGGTGGTTCCTAAACGTTTCCGTTTGAGACCCAAAAGAGAGATTAGACATTTGCTCAGGACCCAAACTAGTAGCCAATCTGCATCGCTACGTGAGCTTTAGCTATTTTCACTAGTTATTATTATATTTTAGGCTATTTGTTATGGAATTTCTTAATTTTGTTTTTTATAAATTATTTTACATTAAAAAAAAAAGAAAATTGGATTGTTACTCCAGTCTTGACCCATACAACTACTAGAGGACACTAGATTTGGGGATATGAATGCCTGCTCTGATAAAACATGAATTTAATTTGATTATAGGCTACTAATAATGCTAGATCTGTATTTGACCCTTGCATTATGGAAGCCTAATTGGTCTACATTGTAAATCAATGTGTACATTTTACACAGTCGCTTGCCACACAGTGCAAACTATCTGCAAGGTAGGAACACAAGCCATTTATTAGCTCAGATTTGTCTTTTCTCGTAAATCTTGCCTTGTGAGGAAACTAGGAGAATGAAAACAAATGTGCCTCTTTATTTCTACTCTAGTGACATGGGCTTTCTTTCATAGCAACACGTTCCCATCATTTGCAAAAAGGCAATGAACGCATCCAATATTACATTCTTAATTCGCTGTCAAGGATGACCCTGCCCTTGTCAAGTCAGTCCAGAACTATATACTCTAATATAAGGTCCAGACCTATTATCTCCACTGAAAAGTGGTCGCTGTTTTTCCTTTATTTTTTGACGATGGGTTCTCAGATTGGTCCAGACTAGCCCTGAAACATGACTGTCATGATTAAGTACGAGCGTCATGTGAACCATGGCTAGGTCCAGACCACAAACACAAATGAGCTATTGAGTTTAAAGTGCATTGGGAAAGAAGGGCTATAATAAGGTTACCTAACATGTATTTGCCCGGTTAATATTTCATCGTAATGTGGCTCTGTAATATACGACACAATATAATAAACGTCATGGCGCGTTGGTCTTGCATCCTGTTAGCTCAACCAGAGTAAAACATTTAACGTTAGCAAAACTACTGTCGCATTGTTATTAGCACAATTAAGTCCTGACTAAATATTGTTATACTCGTGTGTGAGCGCATAATCATAACCGTAAGGAAACATTTAATTCTCACCTTTTAGCCACAGCACAGCCTACGAAGCTGATTACACTGTTGTCAGGCCAACGCTTCCTTAACGATCACATGACCTTTCTTCTGACTCTACCAACACGGTGCTTTATCGCCAACTAGCGGCATTTACTAGTGTAACATGTATGTAGACCATTTTTATGGTTCATACTAGTTGTGTTACTGATATTTAATGTAATTAATTAATTACACAGACAGTAGGCTATAATCCTGGATATGTTGCGTCAAGTAGTTACTTGAAAACCTCCTTATTGTCTCCACCAGGCCGAAGGCATGGGGAGAGAGTGTTTTGCACTCCGTCCAGCGTGTGTGTGTGTCCGTCCTTCCGTCTGTGAACAGCTAATCTCCGGCACCGTTAACCCGGTCGATGCCAAATTTTGCACGCACACTCCCTGGATGCCAACGATGAACCTCTGCCCCAAAATTTCCAGAACGGCCTGTTATAGCGCCACCAGGAGGCCACTTTGTGCAAAAAAAGTTTTTGCACAGTACACCTACAGATTTTGTCAAAACATCACGCAAATTGGTACACATTCTCTCTAGAGCCATTCAACAAAACGGGTCTTTCAGATTTCTCAGACTCCATCCTGATTGGCTAAGATTGGCTTCCAAAGTTCGCAGGAGTGCTCAGTTTCAAACAAAATACTGCAAATCATGAACACATTGTGTGATTTCCGTGAAATTGTGCACGCACATTCCCACTAGGCCGAGGAAGAAATGCCACGTGAACATTTTCAATTCAGCCTCATGGTGGCGCTATAACTGGCCGAAAAGTGTTTTTACCTCTAACTGCACGGATCTGTGGATAACTTTGTATGCCAACTCCCTAGAGACCAAGAAAAAACCTTTGCCTGGAATTTTTCACATCTGCTCTTTATAGCGCCACCAGGAGGCTGACATATGTAAAACACTTTCTAATATTACTCCTTCAGATTTTATCCAAATTTCACGCAAATCGGTACACATGCTCTTCATAGTCATGTGATCAAGACGGGTTTGTTTGATTTCTCATAATCCACCCTCATTGGCTACGATTGGCTTCTAAACTTTTCAGGAGTAGCCCGCTTTGTACCCGTTTTGTACAAATCGCCACAACTACTCAACGCAGCGTCCGATTGTGGTGAAACTGTGCATGCATATTCCCACTGGGCTTTGGAAGAAATGCCACTTGACAGTTTTCAAATCAGCCTCATGGTGGCGCTACAACAGGCCAAGCCGCGTCTCTCACACACACACACACACACACACACACACACACACACACACACACACACGTTTATATTGCTTCTAAACATTTTGCCAAACATCACACACACACTCCTATCCTCCTGGTGGAGACCTGTGCCCAGAAGGGCACTTTTTCTAGTTTACTTCTATTTTTTGAGTGGTGTAAACCACTCCTACAACTGGCTTTGTTGTGCAGAAAAAATGAGCATGGTTGATTTTTTAATGCATAGACAGTTGTTTTCATTTGCACTTTATTTTTCTTGTCTGACACAGTTTATCTTGCTTTATGTTCAAGTGAGGGTAGGCTATCCTACATGTTGTTGGACTTGGTTTATCAATACCTGTGATCATAGTTCACTGATGCACAGCACTGCACTGTTCCATATAGCTTTATTGGCATGAAGAAAACATACATTGGCAAAGTGTCTGCTAAATACCTAAATTAAACAAAATTGTAGCCTATATATGTTATAGGCTCTGTGTGTGTGTGTGTGTGTGTGTGTGTGTGTGTGTGTGTGTGTGTGTGTGTGTGTGTGTGTGTGTGTGTGTGTGTGTGTGTGTGTGTGTGTGTGTGTGTGTGTGTGTGTGTGTGTGTGTGTGTGTGTGTGTGTGTGTGTGTGTGTGTGTGTGTGTGTGTGTGTGTGTGTGTGTGTGTGTGTGTGTGTGTGTGTGTGTGTGTGTGTGGCAGCGGTGGCCAAACGGATTGCGGAGCGGTCTTGATACCGGAAGGTTGCCAGTTCGAATCAGCGGTCCGACACGTTAAAATTACCACCGCTGAAGTGCCCTTGAGCAAGGCATTGAACCACTACCATGAAATGTTCTATGAGCAGGGCCTGGCTGGAAACAAGTTCTTGAGCTTAGCCCAGATACCCTGGGTAAATATTGTAACTTTGCTTTACTTTGCTGTGTGTGTGTGTGTGTGTGTGTGTGTGTGTGTGTGGGTACAGGGTATGGTCCAGTGGCGTGCACACTGCACAGACATTTAGAGGGGCAGGTGCTCAAGTGTTTCACCGGTTTCAGCAGTATCTCAGGGTCGTGTTCAAGTGAGGGGAGGACGGAGAAGGAGATCAGCCGGAGAATCGGAGCGGCAGGGGCGGGATTGCAGTCGCTGTACCGCACTGTTGTGACGAAAAGAGAGTTTGTCTACCGAGCAATCTTCGTTCCTACTCTCACCTGTGTGGGTCATGAGTCTGACCGAAAAAATAAGGTTGCGAATACAAGCGGCCGAAATGAGTTTTCTCCGACGGGTGGCTGGCATCTCCCTTACAGATAGGGTGAGAAGTTCAGTCACGCGAGGGAGACTGAGTAGAGCGTGAAGTGTGGGTCATGACCGAAAGAATAAGGTTGTGAATACAAGCGGCCGAAATGAGTTTTCTCAGACGGGTGGCTGGCATCTCCCTTACAGATAGGGTGAGAAGTTCAGTCACGCGAGGGAGACTCTGAGTAGAGCCGCTGCTTCTTCGCCTGAAAAGGAGCCAGCTTAGGTGGTTTGGGCATCTGGTTAGGATGCCTCTCGGGCATCTCCCTAGCGGGAGGTCCTCGATGCACGTCCCACTGCATGGAGGAGACCTGGGCAGACCAAGGCGCAGATGGACGGATTACATCAACTCACTAGCCTTGGAACGCCTGGGGATCCCCCAGGAGGAAGTTACTAATGTTGCTCTGGAGAGGAATGTCTGGAGCTCCCTGGTGGAGCTGTTGCCCCCGCGACCCGACTACGGATAAGCGGTTGAAGATGGATGGATCATGGATGGTGCTCAAGTGAAAAAAGGTCACATTGTGCAGCGCGTTGAACCTGGCCGGTTGCCTTAATAGTGTGAGATTTATAGATTTTGGGGCATAAATAATACATTAGAAGCTTTTTATCAAGAATTGATCAATGCCACCATGGTCCATATACTGTACACTGTACAAAGAAAAAAACAAAATTCAAAAGGCACATTGCTGTCCAGAGGGCAAAGGGCAGGTGCTCTAGCACCACCTAGTGTCTATCTGTGCACGCCACTGCCCACTGGTATGATCCTAGAGTAGTATATTAAATGGTATGGTCACCGTCTCATTGGTCTGGGGAATCTTGGGGATCTTTAATAGCATAATTGATTTTCAATTCGAATTGACAGATCCATATGGTTTGAAATATCACAGCCAATGTAATCGATGGTTATGGTGCTATGACTGCTATCCACATTATTATTATTATTACTACCCTTATTATTATTATTTATTATTATCATCAAATAAAAACTGTCTACGGTCCGGTAGGCCTATACCTTTTTTGTCTCGTGATCCTCCATTGGTTAGGCGGCGTGCATAGTGACGCAATGTGGTGGTGGTGGTAGAGAGAGGGAGGGGACCGGGGAGAGAGAGCAGCAGCGGTAAGGAAAAGAGAGAGAGAGGGCAGGGGAGGAAGCAAAGCAAAGCAAAGGATGGCGGAGTCACACCTCTGAAGGTAAAGTAGACGATCTATTGTCACACTACACACAAACCAATGTGAATGTTTTTCCCTGCTTCCTTCAACTAATGCTTTAAATCACACAGTCACGCTGCCGTGCTCTGTGTGTGTGCAGTGTGTTTTGATGCTGACGGCCGCGGCAATGTCATTTTGCGGGAGAGAGGGAAGAAGAGAAGAGCACTCTTTTGTTCAGTTTGGTCGGAATGGCCGCTGTGTATGTATGTGTGTTTGTTTCCAGATGAATGTGTAGCCTTCTTTTCTGTCTCATCAGCACGCACTAATACACAGCAAAGAGGTGATGATGGTGGGGGTGAAGATGTTGAAGTACAGCCAGTTGTCGTCGCTTGTCGACAAGCGCAGATCCACAACAAGCTCACAACGGATGCGACGCCTTTGTTGTGAGCTTAATGTGGTTACCTTTTCTTGTCGGCGAGCGACACCGTCGTCCGACGTGTGTACAGTGTGTGTGTTTGTGTGGGGAGGGTGTCTAGTCTGTCGCCGATCATGTCGCATTAGTAGTGTGTGGCCGCGACGCGGCGGCATCTCTACGTCGTCTCACCCCCGACTGACAGCTGCTGCTGCTGCTGCTCGCCTCGCGCGGCCTAAATATATGTCTTATTTTTTTTTGTGACACAACCTCCCGTTCGGTCTCACGACAGCAAAACGACGCGTGCTCGGCCGATATAAGTGTCGACGACTCTACGTGACTCGCGTTCACACTGGTTTTTGTTTTGTTTTTTTGGACGAAAACACGTCATTCTGGCTGAATCCGCGTCATTTCTTGTTTCTTTTTTTGTCTGTCTGTCGGGCGAAACGGCTAAAGCTAGCGCGACTGTAGTGATGGTGGGGGGGAAAGAACCCGTAACGGCAAGCTAATGTCGTTTTGGAAATGGATGATGACTGTCTGACAACTTGTTTATTTACCAACAACGACGACACAATTGTGTTTGCGTGTTGATGGTGGTGTTGTTGTGTTTTATTCGTGGCTGCCTGTCTGCAGATGGAAATTGACAGAAGAAGGCTTGGCAAAAAAAAGAAGGTAGCTACTAGTTGTTAGCTAGCTAGCTAGCATTTTGCTTCACTGTTGACGTTTAGCAGCCGTTTGATTTCCTGCCTTGTTGTCACTGTCATTTTAACCACAGCTAAATTTAACAGCGTCGTTAATAAGTGTGATGGTCGGGCGTTATTCTACCAACCTCCTCTCTGATGGTAACGTTGTTTTACATAAAGGTGTAGCTAATGTTAGTTCCCTACTGTTTTTTTCTTCTTCTTTTGGCTAGCTAACGTTAGCTAGATGAGATTTGACGTGTAATGTTGTTGCACATTGCATGATGGAGGTGAACGTACTAACCCCCGTCTTCGTTTGGTCTTTGTGTTTCTGTCTGCGCCAATTAAATCTGAGGCGTTAACGTGACTTTCTCGATAATCCTCGTTCCATGGCTTTGTCATTGGCACGATTAACCAGAATAGCCACACAATTTGAATGCCGTGATTCTTGCACGGAGGCAGGTCACGGTGCCACTTCATGCTTTCATTTTATCTTCACTATAAAACAATCACAGGCATGCTGGATAATTTTTCCGTTTGCTAATAGCTGTTTATTTTGTCACCAATTCAAGATTTGTTGGCATTTCACACTGTATTCAAGTGACAACATGAAACGTAGCAGGACCGTGTACCCTTTGTGTCAATAAGACGGTTTAACTTTGATTCATTAACACTGTACACAGGTTTTTATTTTTGTAGAATTGTTTGTTTTTTATTATTAGACCAACAGAAGTTGTAATGGGAAAAACAGACTGATCTGCAAAAGATCAATGACCAATAGGCCAGTGTATGCACTGACACTGCCCAATGGAAATGTATGCTGTTCCATACAGTGGCCAGTGGTTAAAATACCCAAGCCAAGTTCCATGATGCCATGGATAGGCTGATGTCAATGGATGGACATTAGATTTTTCAAAGCCTGGTCTAGTATTAGTCTAGACAGTATACTAGTCTTCACAGCTTAGCTCCCAGTTCTGAATAGCTGAATAATACCCAACTCAGTCTTTGTCCTACATTCTAATCTCATCACAACAATGTTTCACATTGTTCACACGAATCATATAATGTCAACATCACTTATGTGTTTCTGCTTACTCTGTTCCATATGGATCAGTGTGTGATCTCACACTCCCAAGTAGGCACTGTCAAAGCCTACAACATGAAAGTGTGAGATTGACTGTCACAGTAATGGTAGAATTACAGTGTAGAATAGCTTCTTACACTTATTATTCACAGCAACTTTGTTTATGATGAACAATTCATTCCAAATGCAGAAATAAACCTAAAATGAAACTAAATGCGTCATTGGGAGGTATATTCTATTCTTCAGGTGTAACATTTTCACGAGATGCAATCATTGATCTGCGATTCAAATTACTAGATTTTTCTTTTGTGACTTAATTTGTGCTGTGAATAACAATCTGCATAGCAAGTGGTTTAACTCGAACCACCAGAATTGACCAATTCCTATTCTGATACGGTCTCACTCTGTAAAAGATGGGTTCCTATCATTGTTCCTCATCATAATGAATACATGTTGAATGAACTCTTAAGAGATGGCCCCACATTTTTGTGCATTTTCAGAGGTGTAAAATGTGAAAGTAAGTTATCCCACCTGGCCTCCATCTTTCTGTTTTTCTAATCCAGTCACTGCTGCTACCTTTTTATAATAATCTACTGTATAGTATTTGGCCACATTTGAAAGATGTAGTTAAGAACACATGTATGGGTTGGGTTTGGCTAATCCTTTGTTTTAACAACTGGGAGGACAAACATGCCAGCAAAGTCTTTTGGGTAGTATATACAAACAAGTAACACTCCCAGTGCTAATGCTGATAAAATAAAATAAAAGTACAGTATCTACACACAATTACTACTACTACTAGTGACTATTTGGTATTGCACTAAACTGAATTGTTTACGGCTGAAATCTTTGTTGATGGTTAATTGCTTGCGATGAACTCTTGTGTCTTTTCACCTTAAAACAAAATGCACAGGGCAGACATGAAAAATAACTTTAATATAATAAACAAATGACTTGACACTGTATTTAATAATTATGAACTTTCAAAATGTCTTTAAAATAGTCAGAATAGCCGATCTACAAACAAGCTTGTAAATCTACTATTTCCGCTATTGTTTGGAAAATGGAAATGATTGTCAATTATGGAAAAATTACGATTATCTCAAATAATGGCGATTAAGCCATGTAATGGTTATTTGTGACAGGCCTACTGACTGTTATTCTACCGTATTAGGGATTTATTTGTGACAGGCCTACTCTTATGCTATTAGTGTTCACTTTTTTACATTGAGAAGTAGGAGAATATTTGAAAGCATTTAAGTTGAGAAGGGGTAGGAGAATATTTGAAAGCAAATATGAAATGACTAGATAATCACTTGAGCCAGAAATATCAGATTCACAAGCTCACAAGTTCGTGTTGCAATGCTTTGTAAGCTTGCAGATCTTCAATTTTTGGCAAAGAGATTAGTTGTAGAGGGGGAAAAGAGTGGACCAAGATCAATGATCGTCCGATTTTCACTTCAAATGACTCGATCGGTGATTGATAATTTACCCGATCCGGAGAAACATTTAAGTGGTATAAAAGATCAGATATATACTATAATATCATTTTGCATCTTTGTGACGTGCCTAAACATTCTCCCCTTCCTCCCCACACACACACAGGAACAGTTTTGACGTGGGGTTTGACATAATAATAATAATTTTGGAAATATAAAAATGTTCCCCTTACGCACAAGATCGAGTTCGGTATCGGCCTATCGTGAAAAAAGCAATCAGTGATCGGGATCCGTTCCAAAAAAAACGGAGCGCCTCTAAAGGCAACTCATTTCCACTAGTTTACTAAAGTATAGAGGGTTTAAGTGGTTAAACGTCAGTGCAGCAATGTGGGCCCATATAGAGACGAGCCTTAAAAGGAAGCAGCTTGCACAGTTTTATAGTCCCTGAGATATGTGGTCTGCCTGGTTATTCTCAATTAGGCTATTATATATATTGTGCTAATTTTATTGGACACAGATTGGCCTGTTAGATCCAGTTTTTGACGTCCTTATTTCTGTGAATCAGTGATTGCACAGAATATGCTGTCCAGTTTGTCATCATAAGGGGATGCTGCTATCGACTCATTTTTCACCTAAAAGGTCTTATGACCTGCAGTCGCGGGGAGGCTGGGCTTTGAAGGCTGCTTCTAAAGATTACTCTCAGCAGTCCTAACCTTTTCACTTAGCTCTGATCCTGAGCCAAGCTTGCCTTTTCTGTGCTATGGCTTAGCTTGTACTAGTGTTGGAGAGCTTTACATAGACAAACACTGAAGGGTACCGTACAACAGCCACAGAGACTAAACAGATAGGCTGCCAAAGACATGCTGGCGCAGTTTGTCCTGTTAAAAATGTGAAGTGTTCTCTTTTGGTCTGAATTTCTTTTGGGCGTAAATATTCTACATGATTGTAGTTCTATGGACTTGATTGAGAACACTAAAGGGCTGAAAGTATGTTTAGGTGGGGCTATAAGGTTGAACTAGTGCCAACACCGCCGCCAGGCCATGTTTATTTAGTATGAGAAAGTTGTTGAGAGGTTTTGTCTGACTCAACAGGTTTTCTTGGACAGTCACTGGAAAAACTTTGATATTCAAGGTCCTGATTCCGCTATCAAGCTTTGTGTTGACTGTTGATGTTTATATGTCGACAGCTTATTTATTGTGATGATTTCGAGCTGACTGTCTCTTTTTTTTCTCAACAGCAAAGCCCAAAAGGATGATAACTTTGATGACCTTTGTGGCTGGAACTCATTTTAGCTGAAGGCCCAGGGATTTTCTGGTTCAAACAAGTATGTGGCCCAGGGCTGCCACAGTCCAGCTAATTGAAAGGATTTTTTCTCCAATGGCATTTTAACAGAAGAACGAAGTATCAACAGCAAGATAAACCCTTTTTATTGTAAAACCTTTTAACGTTGGAGGATACTCTTAAGCCCAAACAGGTATGTATCAACATATCCTTCTGTAAAAGCCCCAGGCTGTCGGAGTCCCCTTTTTTTTTTTCTTGAACACGCAACCTGACAAGAGAGACTCCCATGAGTGAGTCTGCAGGGGCCCCGATATCATCAACATGAGTAGTACTTTAGGCAAAGAGAAAGACTCAAAAGAGAAAGACCCCAAAGGTGGTCCGGTTGGGAAAGAAAGGGAAAAGGAGGCCAAGGCTCTGGCCAGTTTAGGCAAGGATGGTGGCAAGGAGCCCAAGACCAAAGGGAAAGATGCCAAAGAAGGAAAGAAGGACCCAAGCAGCGCACCGCCGGCTGTCGCCTTCTCCGTTGACAACACGATAAAGCGGCCCAACCCAGCACCGGGTACCCGCAAAAAGTCCAGCAATGCTGAGGTGATCAAAGAGCTCAATAAGTGCCGGGAGGAGAACTCCATGAGGTTGGACCTGTCCAAACGGTCCATTCACATGTTGCCCACCTCCATCAAAGAGCTGACGCAGCTGGCCGAACTGTACCTGTACAGCAACAAGCTGCAGAGCCTTCCCGCCGAGGTGGGCTGTCTCTCGGGTCTGGTCACCTTGGCCCTGAGCGAGAATTCCCTGACCAGCCTGCCAGACTCACTGGACTCCCTGAAGAAGCTGCGGATGCTGGACCTACGGCACAACAAGCTGCGGGAGATCCCGGCCGTCGTGTACCGGGTGACGTCATTGACCACGCTCTACCTGCGCTTCAACCGCATCACGGCAGTGGAGAAGGACATCCGAAACCTGTCCAAGCTCACCATGCTCAGCATCCGTGAGAACAAGATTAAACAGCTGCCGGCAGAGATTGGTGAGTGAAAACTAGGGAGGGAGATTAGTTTGACTGCCTTGCCTAGATTCTTTGGCATGTAAATAGCCATGTTCTGAGATTATTCTTTTGACACCATCAGTCACTGACTATAGCGGGCTACATGTGATGTGTATGTGAATTGATTTGTAAAATGTCTATATAATTCATTATTATGTGTAATGTGTGTGTATTTGTCCTGTTGTTGGCACTTGGCACAATGTGTATGAGCGTGTTTGTTGTGATGCTCTAAACTTGTCAGCATGTCTCAGTACCCACATAGCCATTACAAATTCCTTTATATTTACTCTACATGTTGGCTAGGTGTTTCTGCTGATGGAGCACAGAGAGAGAGTGAGATAAATCAAGTAAGGTTAAGGGTTAAAGGAATGAGATGGGTATGTAGTAAATGTCTGTCTTGTTCTTGCAGGAGAGCTATGTAACCTCATCACTCTGGATGTAGCCCACAACCAGTTGGAGCACCTACCGAAGGAGATTGGCAACTGCACACAGATAACTAACCTTGACTTACAGCACAACGAGCTCTTGGACCTCCCAGAGACTATAGGTAAGATGATTTATGTCTTAAGTGTCTGCTTCCTATATCGTGTAATAAAAAAATATATATATCTTAGATGGGCCTTTGTCATATACTCTAAACTTTATTGAGACTATCTACTTGGAGCCTTTTGCATCTTTTTATAGACAAACAAAATGACTGATTTTTATTTTTATTTATTTATTGAATATTTTATTTGGTGCTTTCAATTGTAGGCAATCTGGCAAGCATAAATCGTTTAGGTCTGAGGTACAACCGATTGTCAGCCATCCCCAGATCGTTAGCCAAGTGCAGAGAACTGGAGGAACTAAACCTAGAAAACAACAACATCTCAGTGTTACCAGAGGTGAGTAGAGCGTTTTGTGATTTAACCCATTTAGACCTGAGGATGCGTCCGTCACCTTATAGCTGTTAACTACTATAACCATTATTTTAAACTTTAGCTGTTGAAAGATCTACAAGCTCGTAGCGCGGCACTCTGTGCCATGATACAAGCTTGTAGATCTGCTATTTTTGGAAGAATCGTGAAAACGTGTGCACATCTTAGGATATATATTCTTTCACAGCGAAAGTTTTTAACTCTTATCTTTGCTTCTGGGGGGTCCCTGGAACAAGATGGGGGTCGGCAGCCAAATGCAGATAATTCTGTGGTCCTTGACAAAAAGTTTGAGCACCACTGATACGTTTTTCAGAAAACTGTTAGGGTTTAGAAGATTATTATTTTTAATCGGCTTCAGGTCTAAATGGATAATTTACTATGTAATGTAGGACTTCTACTTCTCAGCAGTATAACATGTAGCAACACTTTAGGGGTGCTTAATCAAACTAACTTAAGTGGTTGATTGCTTCGTTGATAGATACAAATATATGCTGCATATATTTTAAAAACTTGATTCTTACTTATTTGATTATTTTCTAAAGATTTGTTTGTGGGCTTTTTATGCTTTTATTGATAGTCAACAGTAGCCAGACAGGAAAGGGGAGAGGGAGATGGGATCTGTATGTTTGGCACACATTTCTTGCTTTCCAATTGCTTTCCAAATACCTTATCTCTGAGCAAAAGTGAGAATTTGTGTCCTGTGTCCGGAGCTTGCTGATCACCCTGTTTTTCTGCTTTGTATTTCTTCTGACAATGTGACTGCTCAGGGCCTTCTGTCAAGCTTGGTGAACCTGACCAGCCTGACGCTGGCGAGGAACTGCTTTCAATCGTATCCTGTGGGTGGGCCCTCACAGTTCTCTACCATCTACTCCCTCAACATGGAGCACAACCGCATCAACAAGATCCCTTTCGGCATCTTCTCCAGGGCCAAAGTGCTGAGCAAGCTCAACATGAAGGTGTGTGTGTACTTTTTTAATTATTATACTTGTTAGGGCCAAATGTTCCCCCAATTACTAGAATTAGCGTGAGTACAAAGTTCCTTGTCCTCAGAAGAGAAATTGTTTCATGCTTAAAGTTAGTGTAAGTAAGTAAGTCATTTTTTTTGTTAAAACAAAAAGATTTTTGTTAAAAGGTTAAATCACTATATTCTGATAGTAATCATTGTATTTGTTCAGTAACAGAGGTCTCCCTGTCCCTCCAGCTCTTTAATAAACAGAAAATCAATTTTCAGGTAGGTGACATCATTTCAGCCAATCAGGAGAGAGTAGCTATTAATGAGCTTAATTTTTATAGTGTTCCAGTTCCAATTTTGTCTGCTCATTTCTTTGTGTCATCACTTACAATTCCACTTGTTTAATCGGTGTCAGGCATGCCTAAATATGGAGTGATGTGACGTCAGAATAGGCCATATGGAGCCTGGGCAGGGGCCCTGTCCAGAGCCCGGGCAGAGGCCTTTTGTGGCGGTTCAGGACAACTGTGGGTCCGACCGACTCGACACCGGGCACGTGTGTCGAATTTGAAGTCGGTGGGGCGAACGGTTCTCGAGTTACGTGGATTACAGCTGTACACACCGATGTACAGACATGGTGCATTTTTTAGATAGATACCTGATTTATACTTAGTAGTGACTAGTGAGCTGGTGACATACACCAACAATCACTAAAATGTTGGTAAGACTAACGGTGTGCATGCGCCTGTTAGAAGGGGTTTACGCTTGATGAACTAGGCTTGTTCTGATTGGCGATAGAATTGTATACTTTGACCTCCTTTATTGATCGTTGCTGTCGGGTGGAAACCTCATATGTCCAAAACTTAATTTTCAGGATTCAAATTAAAAGGAGCAAATAATAGAATATCTACTCTAAATCTACTATTTTTTCCTACTTATGTGTGACACTCTAGTTGTATGATGAAGTAGGGCATTCATTTACAAAAAGAAAACACAAAAAGTTTAAATATGAGGTTTCTGCCTGACGGCAACGATATGTGAAATACATACATTCTCACACAATTATCAAAAGTATAAAACGCAAGAAAGCCAACAGCTTATTTCCAATGCGGACCTTTCACATGTATGTGATGAGTGTATCAGTGATTTGAAGTGTAAATAGTAAGGGGATTTCAGCTAACTTACGATCAGAACTAAGATGTTATATTAAAAAAAGCTCTATGTGCATTTCTAGATATCTCTGGAGGCTTGTCCTCTTGCAGAGCACTGCAGAATGAGTAACAATTGTGGAAATGTTAAGTTATTTTTTTCTCTTTTGCGACTTTGTTCTCCATAAATATATGCAATCAATTCTCCAACTCCATTTACTGTGTATTCCTCTAACCTCGTGCATGGTACTGTAAGTCTTAATCCAAAATGAATACGCTTAAATGTACCGCTTCCTGGTCGCTTCCCCTGCCGCTAGACAACGTTGTGACGTCATTGAAATCCCGAAACTCTGTGCACATTCATGCACGCACGATCTTAGCGGCATTTTTCACAGAATTGAGGCTCAGGTGAGGTGATATAAGGTGAGGGACGATGTTGGGAGCTCAAAATTTATCGCGACCTCCCGGTTAGCATATTAGCGTTGACAGTGACTCAAATGGCCGATTGCTACTTCCGGTTCACCGGGGTGGTCTTTTTCGTGCATTCTGTTGGCACTGCCGCCAGAGCGCTGGAGTCAATGGTGACATGGAATCGGTTATCTGTACACCTTGCACCCCTCCTACTTCCACCACCCCCTGGTTTTTAATTACCACGACTCACAATAAGAAATACCAAGGGTCAGCCTAGCTCACATGGCACTGTAGATAGGCTATTTTCAGCAAACACGTTTTTAGTTTTTCAGCTTGTAGTTCTGCCCTTTTCGCCAAATGTTTGACTATTATGACATGTCCACTAGGGTTGAAGTGGTTAATAATAATAATAAGCATATATTTCCGTTTGTTTTGTTTCTTACCCTCAGGACAACCAGTTAACGTCTTTACCACTGGATTTTGGCACTTGGACCAGCATGGTAGAACTGAACCTGGCCACCAATCAGTTGACTAAGATTCCAGAGGACGTGTGTGGCCTTGTTTCTCTTGAGGTGAGGCCTAATTTATCTTGTACTCAACCCACTTTTGCCATCTGTTGCAAGTGTACACATTTTTTATACATCACTGTTATGTAGCATTTGAGCCCTATAGCAAAAGTAGCCAATGTACTATCTCACACTGCAATGCATTTTGAGCTTGTATTTTTTAATCGTTTTGTCTGTTTTTGACCATCTTGAAAATGGCCCCCCTTTAGAATTTCATGAAATGTTCATGTACATTGAGTCAAAACTAAATGGTTAAAGATGGGCGGGGGGGAAAGTAGTAGTTAAGATGTGAAGGCAAATCTTATTTTTCTATTTATTTCATAGTGAATGGTCACGGAGTACATGTTTTAACACACGCAAAAACGGAGGTCTCCGTCCTATCAAATAATCCCGTTCCTCGCCTAGGACGGAGATTAATCAAAAGTTCCGTCTTTAATCGTATCATAACGGAGCGCACCAGTCTACTGGCTGGTAGTGTCGATTGAGCAACATTCAATGTCATTTCCGGTTGGGACGTCATCTAAAGTGGTCCCCCTCCATTTTAGTGGATGGGAGGAAAAATCTTAAAACGTGAATAACTCTTGATCTAAAATAAATCAATGCTTACCAAAATGTACCTTACTAAAATTTAGCTTACCAAATATTGTGTTTTTGACGGCCCATCGTGGTCCTGTTGCTTGTCGCGTTAGAAGTAATCATACTTCCCGTTGTTGTCGATCCCCTCTGGGGTGTTTTGGCTACATCTAGCTACTTCCAAAATGGTGCGGAGCTACCTTGAAATAGGCTCTGAGGCTGCAAATCGCTGGGCGCCCTGATGTAATGGTTCCAAATGCCTCCGGGCGTTCGGGGTGTTAATAGCGGGAAGTACTGTCTGCTTAATGTCTGAGCTTTAAAAACATAAATAAATCACGGTCTGTGAAATCAAATACTTGTAAGTCAAAAGAGCCAGTAAACGACAGAGCACCATTGTGTTGGATGTTGAGTTTCATTTGTTGTCTTATCCCTGCCAATGCCAACCGCTAATTGTCTGCGTACAGGAAAATGCAAAGTGAGACTTGTGAAGGATGTGTGAAACTTTTTGAGAAAAATCTTAATTTACACGTGTAATGTTGTGAAACAGTTTTTACAAGATGGCATGTCACAGGCCCGTTTCCTCCTAGATAATGATCTTTCTAGGCTATTGATGTTTATCCCAATTTTATTTTCTTCCAAAAAGTGTACATTTAGATGTTAAAAAGCTGTATTTCTGTCGACACATCCAACAGCCCTAAAGAATACTGTTTTTGACTTTGTCAACACCTACCACTTGTATCGCCCTCTGACTGTCTCACAAAGCACTTATCTCCCTATCTGTATAAAAAAGGAAATAGCAGTCAGTCTCTTAGTAAAATCAACTTCACAGCAACAATGCTAGTATAACTAAGACATAAGCTGCAAATTTCTTTTTTTTCTTCTTTTCCCCCCCCCCCCTTTTAATCAAGAATCTCTACTTAGACTATAGACTTGTTGAGATGTATTATCTAGAAGTCGGTGAAATTTCAAGCCCTTAGACAAATTAAAAACAGAAAAAATGCCATAATGTTTGTCCAGGCATTTATAAAAAAAAGCTATTTACAAGCCTGCTATAAACCACAGATTGGCCTAGTCAACATTAAGTGCAACTATACACAGTTAACACTGGGAATTTTGTTTTTTGTCTATTTATTTTTAATGTGTGTAATTGTAAAAACGTATGTCTTAACAGGTGCTAATATTGTCCAACAATCTTCTGAAGAAGTTACCACATGGTATTGGGAACTTGAGGAAACTACGAGAGCTCGACCTAGAGGAAAATAAGTTGGAATCCCTCCCCAATGAAATTGCCTACCTTAAAGATTTACAGGTATGACACAGTTACCCTAATTTCTCTTTCAAATAATCAGTGGTGGACAAAGTACATACTCAAAAAAATACTCAAAAGTACAAATTACGAGGTAAATGTTCTGTTTAATATCAATTCATTTTAACATTTTAGAAATTTTGAACAGCTTTGGTCATAGGGTGGGAATCATGGATCACCAAAATTAAAATGCAACCAAAATATCAAAACTTTTGGCAATTGAGTGTCATTGTGTGTTACTTGCGCTGTTCTATTATCATTTGAAGATGCCTTTTATTGAATCTTAATTATACCTACTTCTACCATGGCCTATGGAAAATATTTGTTTCTGATTGGCAAACTTTATTATCGGATGTTTGTTGCAACTCACATAGTCCCAATCAATAGTTTAATCATTGACCAGTATTGATTAAACACATTGATTAAAAAGTATAACGGCTGTCTGGGAGACCAAATGAAAAGTAGTTGCCAAGACAACACTGCTTTTGCTTGGCTGTTTTTCCTCAAATACTAATTTTACTTTTTGTAAGTGGCTATGGTTTATGCTGATAATGCACTACAATGTGTCCAGAAATGGTAAAATAACAAACTGCTGAGGGCTTCACCTGCCAATATCAGGATATCTCTGCTGTCGGGAAGAAACCACCTAACTCCAAAATGTTCATTTTTCAGAAAATGAAAAATAACTTACTTTTTACTACTTTTCATTGGTTCAATATCGTTCTAACCAATAGCACTGATTTATGGAGGAACTCAAATGGAGTTAGGTGGTTTCCTCCCGACAGCAACGATTATGTGGTTGTGCATCATTGTTTACATAACGCATGTAATGGTATTCTGGAGTGCTCTCACTTGTAGCAGTGTGTTCAATTTTAAAAGTTACAGTTACTGAGTCCTTTATGGTCTAATTGTAGCAGGACCGTTTACATAAATACTGGGATGTGGTACCTTATGTGTTTTTAAGTAAGGTCAAGTAAGTGGCACATTATTGACATCTTACCCATATCTATTCTGCAGAAACTTGTGTTGACCAATAATCAGCTGACCACATTACCCAGAGGCATTGGCCACCTCACCAACCTGACACACCTGGGTCTGGGAGAGAACCTGTTGCAACACCTACCTGAAGAAATTGGTAAATGCCCATCCAATCCCCTTGGCTACTTAAACGAAAGGCCTGCTCACATGGTCCTTAACCGGATCAAGTCTGCTCTGCCCACTTTATTTTTGACCTTGCTGTGAGTGATCGCTGACTGGGTTTAGTGGCTGCTGTTTAGTCAGAGATTAAAAGGGATGGAAGGAGGAGGGAGGTAAGGAAGTGTTTATTTTTAGTGTACTCAAACTAGGCCCAAGAGTTAATAATAACAACTGTGTCTTGTGGGGATTCTGGTCGCCCTTAGCAACAGTTAAATCTTGAGTCTTTTCTTAACAAGATGGCAGAACACATTTGAAAGGGTTAGTGTGCTTGTCATAACTCTAGTCATACAGTATCTATGCAAGTTGTACCCTAGGCTTCGAGAAAGCATGCTGCTCTTGTCAGTTGTCACCCATCTCTGTGGGGTGGGGTGGGATGTTGAGTGGTGTTTTATTGTCATGCACATACAAACCTGCCAAATGTAAGCATTTTACAATTTTCATACCAGGTAGTACGCATTGTGACATCAAAGTACGCTGGTACAATGCTCCTCTAAAGTTATGTAACACTTTGTGGGTTCTGATTCATGGAACCCACAACATGTACTACGCACCTCAAAAATAGCCAATCTACAAGCTCACAACACATCTCTCCGTTGTGAATGACTGTCGACCCTGTAAAGAGAGAGCTGCCTACCATTCCTATAATTTATTTAACACTATTTTTGTCGGCGAATTATTCAAAATAAAGGCGCTAGAGTGCCAGCAGATATGGCGGATTTTACTCTGAAAAGCCCCACATCTCATTCCCCCAAAACCGGGAGGCATAATCTTCCGTTCTTACCTCAGGCTGGTCACGCTAAAGTCTCTCTAGAAGCGTTTATATTCCAAACGAGATGCATGCTGAAGTCAGAAATGAAGACCGAACATTGCGTTTTGGTGGAGAGCTCCCTAGATTTTGAGTTACGAGGCAGGAAGTGGACGGCAGTGTGCAATGTGCATGCGCGAAACACCAAGGAGTACACTGCATAAGGAAAGGCCAACCAAAAATTACTATTCGATTTATTTTTTATTTATCAATAAAGACCTTAGGACCAATGTTCCCTCTAATCTTTCAGCAGTCTGAGCAAACACCTTCTGAGCGCAATTTGAACAACTGCTGAGCAACATGAACGCACTGTGTACATTACGCTCATACTTTTAATAAACTGTTCCCTGTCTGTCAGTTAAAAAAAAGCATATCCATTATTATTCAGTATTATAGCTATGTGAACACATGTAGAGGAATAAATGTTGACAAAAGAAAAGATGAAATGGCTTAGGCAAATTTCAATCAATTTAATTTGGGGGTCCTTGAAATTAAAATGGCTGAGAATCATGGGGGTCCTTGAAATTAAAATGGCTGAGAATCACTGGGTTAAACTGCAGACTATAGTTAATTCACAGAAAATACAATAACATGGCCTACTTAACCATTGAATTAATAATTTGCGCTAAAGTAATATATTAAGTAATATATAAATGTAGGTTTTAAGGCTAGACTGGCATTGTAGAGAGGTTAGTGAGAGGAGATTATCTCTCCATTGCGGGGCTGCAGGACTGTGGAGATAGTTAAGTCAAAACAAAGTAAGTGTGCAGCTTCAGTCAGTTTTTTGTTCGTACCTGGAGTAAGTGCGTGATCTCCGCTGTGCACAGGGGAACAATGTCTTTAATTATATCCATGGTCTTTTTCGGTACATTTATGTTTGTTTTGGTAGGCTAGAATAGATGTATATCTCCTCCTGCCATCCACCTCCTCCTTATGGACTGTTGGACAGCCACGCTGTTTCGTGTGAGACAAACCGAAACCAGCCGGACCAAGTCCGACCAACATTAATGCACATAGGGCCGCCGCATTTTTAAACTGTCCCCTTGAGACGGTACTAAACATTATTTTGTTGTGAGTAATTCTTGCAGTTGCAGTCTGACCGGATAGCTAGATTAGCTACACTAGTAGGCAGCATGTGGGCTAAAGTGCCCTCTGTTTACTCTGTCTGTGCATGTGGAGGAGGAGGAGGCGTGTGTGTGTGTGTGTGTGCATGTGGAGGAGGAGGAGGAGGCGTGTGTGTGTGTGCATGTGGAGGAGGAGGAGGCGTGTGTGTGCAAAGTGGGGGTAGTTAGGCAAACAAAGTAACGCAAAATAATCAAACCACTTGGAAACACAACTACAATCCACAAATCTATCTCTGGTGTTGTTCATGTGCGCTACACAGATTTGTTCTGCGCGGGACCTTCCTGAGACGTGCTTGTGCGCGCACGGGCGCACGTTAGGGGGAACATTGCTTAGGATGTCTGTACACGTCCTTAGCATCCCGTGGTTTTGATTCCCAGGACGTGTATACACGTCCTTCGCAACATTAGTGTTTAATATATTAAGTATGCATACTTTGTTAGTGCTTGCCTTCTGTTTGTATTAGCTTGTAGGATATGGTTATACAAAAGCACAATTCAATGGTTTTGATAGGCTGCATGGCTCAAGAAGCTGACAGACTAGTAGCTCTCATAAAAATCTGAGAAAGCCAAAGGGGGTTTTCCGTGATCCACTATAGCCTAATCAAACGGCATTGGTAGACAAGCAAGATACTATGAATTCATCTGTTGCGTACCCCGGTAAAGCTCGATGGTGAAGCAACAACGGGTCGCACGTCGAAAATAGCCGATCTACAAGCTCACAATGTGCTGTATCCTCGACATGGTGTGAGCTTGTAGATCTGCTATTTTCGGAGCGCAGTGGCCCGTATGACGAAATAGCAAATGCATTCTTAGGAGGAAGAATTACCTGAAATTAACATCTCAATCCAGTTTCAAATCTCATGGAAGACATGTTCATGGAATTCCATGGGTAATAATGATGATAATAAAAGAAATTGCAGCACAATTACATTTATAAAACTGACAATATAGTAGCCTAAAAACACAAATATAAATTAACTAAATAAATGCATTTATCTCATTGTGGTATAATTCGTCTGGGCTACCGTTTCAACTGTGACATTTGGTGCGGTTGACAAATGAACGCAAACAAGTGAAGCAAACGCAGCAAATAACAAATGCAAGAATGTTACAACTTCACCCCCCAATTGAGTCTACCGAACTACAGGTGTGAATGTGCCCCTAAATGACGTCTTTCCCCCAGGTACACTGGAGAACTTGGAGGAACTGTACCTCAATGACAACCCCAACCTGCACAGCCTCCCGTTCGAACTGGCCCTCTGCAGCAAGTTGTCCATCATGAGCATCGAGAACTGTCCACTGAGCCACTTGCCACCCCAAATCGTGGCCGGAGGCCCCTCGTTCATCATCCAGTTCCTTAAGATGCAAGGGCCTTACCGTGCCATGGTGTGATCTCAGAGCAGCCCTCCATGCCTGTTCGTCCCATTATTTGTCATGCACTGCAAAGAAAAGGAGTATTCGCCAGGCGCAACTTTACAAGCTCCTTTACTTCCTACAATATCTACGGGCGAAAACGTGGCAGATATACGAAGACTGAGTTCCATGTTTCCCTAGGATTCATCATGGCCATTTAGGACCCCCCTACCGCCACTCATCATTCATTTTGAATCATGTTAAAGAAAACATATTGCCAAGTCTTTGCCAAAACTATATAATATATATATATATACATTTCACATACATGTACATATGTGTATGTATGTGAATGAGCGCAACTGAGATATGTGGCAAGTCTTTTAAACGTATAAACCCTGCTCCTCCCATTGCCAATGTATTTACAGTAATTACAAGCATCTACTAAGTGAGCAAAGATACAATTGTATGCAAAAACAAAACATATTTGGAACTACATATTTACTGCTGCTGCCGTAATCCACGTTAACTTTTTCATCCATTCATATTTTCTTTTGATATTTTATTCCCTTTTTTTTTTTTTACCACTTGTCAACTAAAGATGTATCTTATGTTAATAGCGTCTTGACCATGGAGAACAAATGTATAATGCCGGTGTTTTGTTTTTTAACTTTTTTTGTTTTATTTTTGTTTCAAGAAACTGTGCCTATCTAGAATGATCCACTGGTTCATTTCTAAACACAATTGTCCATGAGAATACAAAGGTATAAATTATTTCAAATTTGCTTTTATATACATAATTGCTGTTCTTGCATTAAAAGTTTTTTTAATTTTTTTGTCGTTGCCGTAAGTGTAAACTATAAAAGCAAGTGATATCATTTGTAATTTAAATTGAACAGAAGTCTTTTAACTAATAGAATCTGTAGTTAAACATTAAGCTAGTAATGTACGCATCAGAAATGCAAATCGTAAATGCTTTAAAAAAGAAGAGAAAAAAAAAAGCAACTTGGAACTTAAAATTCTCAAATGGGCAGTGCTGTGTCCCTCATATATTGCGTTTTATGTACGACAAGGTATTGAATTAAAAAGACAAGGCATTGTCACTAAGGCATTTTTATATATATAAATCCTGATCATTGCCTTGAGTGCAATTTTTGTTTTAATGTTTGATTTGATAATATCTTCAGTGTTGGGCTGCATAGCTGTCATCCAATTGATCATTGACCAACATATCAGAAGAAAGGTAGCTGGGCCCCCTGCTATTAACAGTTAAGTTTGTCAACTTAGAATAAGGTATGCCAAAATCTGAATCTCCTTTCTTCCTTAGTCGTCTTTCATTTTAGTTACGTCCGCAAAAAAAAAAGGTTTTGTATAATTGATTTTCTGTGTCAGTCCCTGGTAATATATCCTATAAAGAACGTGCTATCCAATGGAAAAAATACTTTTTCTTTATTTCTTGTCCCACACTGTCCCAGCAATGCTGCTGCTCTTATGCACTTTTTTTTAAGACATTGGCATCCTCTATATTAAAAATGACAATAGCCTCTCATTGGTTATTTTAGCATTTTGTTTCATAAATGAACAAGTATTTTATCTGTTAAATGAACCATTTATCATGTACATTTGTGACTATTAAATATAAATTAAGTTTCGCAGGCTGAAATTACACTAGTAACTGTGGGGAGGTTTTCATTCTGTCGATCTTAAATGGAAAGTGCTCACTTGAACTGCAAGTTTCACAGAGGGTTTCCCATTTACTGTTCTCTTCATTGCTAGCAAAATGGTTAAAGTTTAATTGTTGCAGTTTAGATAGGCGTTTATTTTAAATCATTTTAGTATGTTTTCTTTCTAAATGATGAAACGTGTATTTAGTTAGTGTTATTTCAAGTGTCTGTACATTAAAAATCCCAACAAAGGTAATCAAACCAAACATTTTTTTCTTCCTTTGGAATGTGTTGCGTCCAAACTATATTCAATCATTATTCTATTTTGTATTGAACTGTGTGGGTCTACTTTTTTCTGGCAGCAGCTTACGGTGTGAGTTTTGAGGTATGGACTGGTCACCACAGGAAACCCAAGTGAGTACCACAGCCTACCTTGGGGGACAATGTATTGCTGCTTTTAATTTACCAGCAGAACCTGTTGCTGCTTTTGTGAACTGAAACGTATGCTGTACAAGACAGGCGAGGGGAAATGGGATCCATCTACTACAATGATACAGACTTCATATGTAAAACTGGCGGGGACAAATCCACTGAGTGTTTGACCTTTTCTATTTGGTATCAGGCCTTGTGGTTTTCAAACAGATCAAATCATTTTGACCCGACGATGACAAGAAAACAAAGCAAACCGCGGTGCATATTTGAGCCTAACGGTAACAGTACAAGACTGTCAGAAAAAGACAAAACTCAAAAAAAAAAATGTAAAAAGGGCTTTCTCTGTTCTCGCTCAACAATACACCAGAGGCATTGCATTCCTGGTTTTATGTAAAAGCTTCGGGGGAGCGGGATCTTTTTTTGTGCATTTAATTTTAGCTGTAAACATTTGTGTGAAATTGCCTTCGAGTACTCAAGAAGTGAGATGTGCATTCGGTATGCAGCGAGAGTGCTGTGTCCCATTTTACCTTCAGTCTGGTTTTTTTAATTATTTTTCATGTGCCATTTCGCAAGGTTGAAGATGCCACTGTTTGAAGATGCACAGAAGTGGGAGAAACAGAACCTGAAACGGGCTTATCAGCCAGAGAGCATTTAGCAGAACCAGGAATGTACTTTCAACATGATTTTTGTTTTGTTTTTGGGGAAGAAAATTATCAGCGATTCATTTGAGATGTGGTCAATGTGAACTATATTGGATGACAAATGTATACTGGTCCATCCAAACGGATTGGAATATAATTGGTGTTTATTTTTCTATCGTCTGTGATTGGGGCCTTGGAGAGTGTCCCAGAATCAAGGTCACTTAGTTACTTTTTTTAATTTTACAACTGTCTGTCTCTTTTTCTTGCCTGGTTATTTTGTATAGGAAACGAGCATGTTCAAAAATATTGACATGATTTGTTTGGGTCGGAATCGGGCCATTGTACAAAGAGGATTTTATGGTTATTTGGTATCTGCAAATGCTCTTTTTATTTGATTTTTTGTTTTGTACATTGCAAAGAGTATCCAAAGCATTGTGTGCCAATGCTTAACCTACGTACTCTTCTTTAACAAGCAGCCTTAATGGTCAAATGTTTTTTGTTTGCCTATTCCTTGTGTCCATGGTCACTGACTGTACTATACCCAGTAAAATCCTTGTTAGAACTCTGACATGGTAACATTTGGTTACATTTGTACAATCTGAGTTACAAATGGATAAATTAATATAAGATTTTACTGTGTACTCATCATTGCAGTGTGTATTTGGGTCTAGTTTCTTCCTGTCTGATTTTATTTTTGTTAGAATCTGGCAATAAGGTAGTCGCAGCATTATTACAAATCATGCACTTTTGCATTAAAGGGGAATTTCACAAAACCAGTCCAAAAAGCATGTGTAGGCTAGTAGGAGATCTGCGATACTTGTTTTCTCCATCAACAAAACGTAATGCCAAATTAGAAAATATCTTAAAAAAAATGTTTTGTGGATACTCTTGCTTCAAACATGATTATTAATTTGATGATTGGTCTTGGTAAATGAATATGTAATTTGATGGCATATGATTGTTGCTTTTCTTCATTGTTGGGGTGTAAAACTCATGAAACATTTTGTAACAGAGTGCTTTTGCAGAATTACGTGCTATTTTTGGTTGAATTCCTCTTAAATGTGACACATCCAGCTGTCCATACTGCGTATCTTCCTTAAAACTGATCCTACGCACCACATCACTGCATAACATCCTACTGCAGACCCCCCTCCCCAAATTATTTCTGACTGCCTTATGTGCACCAAACAAAACCACACTTTGAATTGAATCAACACATATTAGATACCCAGTTGTATTGAACATATTTTAACACTTAAACCTTATATATTTTGTTGACCCCAGGGCTCTATAGGCTACTAGGTCCGCAATCCTCCCCCCCCCCCCCCCCCCCCCCCCTCCAGATCTCTTCAACGAAAAGAGCCAATCTACAAGCTCACAAGAGCTTGTAGGATTCATGTGGCTAATAGCTAAAACATTTTTCTTTTTTTTCCGGTCACTCTTATTTCACGACTAGATGAGCAGATGCAGACACGACTACCTCTATGTCTGTGGTTCTCAAAGTGGGATCCCGGGGACCCCCAGGGGTCCTTGAGGGGGTTCCAGGGGGTGCCCAGCAAAATGAACAGTTAAACACTTTAGGCCTTATTTTATATTTTGCCTATTTGAAAATGGCCAATCTACAAGCTCACGTGTAGCATTGGAACATGCTTTGAACTTGTAGATAGGCTATTTTTGAAACTTGAGAAATTGAGATACATTTGGAATTATGTACAACATTCTTCAACACAACACTCTTATGGGGGTCCCTGGCACAAAATCTTTTAAAATGGGGGTCCTCGGCAAAAATATGTGTCAATTTTGGGGTCCTTGTTATGAAAATGTTTGAGAACCACTGCTCTAAGTGAGTCTTCATTGCTAATACAGTGACCAAGGTCCATTTTTGGAAGCGTTATACCTGTGTGTATATAAAACAGATTTGTGTGGTTTGGTGGCAACAGAAACTTGGATATATGTTTTGCCAAGCATCCTTCTGTTCTGTTTATGTCTTTACTAAGTATTGGCAAATTAAAAAAACATTGACTTGGCTGCTTGGTTGTGAAGGTCAAACTTAATCAAAGCCGACCCATTGTAAGAGAGTTATTCTGAAACCAACTGTTGCAAAGAATGCTACTTTGCAAATAGTTAAAATGACCATGTTTGGTGATGTTCTGTATGTACATACATCTTTTTAACTGTAATAAACTGATAAATATTTACAAATTGATGTGCAATATTTGTCTTGTGTATGTTTTTTTATTGTCCTCACTTAAAACTTAATATGTAATTTAAACACTTCCGTGTCTAGTTTTGTAAATGCTTTACCATGCAAGATAACTTTTAATGTGCTTCCTCAAAGAATATAGGCCTACCCATAATACATGGTGCCGTTTGCCAATGTCAAAGTTTCAAATGTTGCAAGAATACACTAGAAAATCATAGAAAATGGTTACTATAGTCTATGCTATCTGGATTTTGTTTGCATTCATTCAGGTACCGGTATGTGTTCAGTGAGGATTCTGAGGAACATGAACAGATTGCAATGAAAGAACCATCTTTCTCTCGTTTAGAACGTAATTGTGCATTAGGCGCCATTTTGGAGGGTTTTCCATCATAGTTTCAAATAGAAATTCTCTGTCTGAATCATCTTCTCATAGTCCTATAGCCTATGCCAGTAACTGAACATTGCGTACGTACAGTCACTTTTACTAGGAATGAAGCTACTAAATCTGTAGGCTTTGACATTTTTTTTGTCATATAGGCTACTAAATTATATTCCGTAGGCCTACCTACTGCAGAATCACTTAAATCACTAGTGTCACACTAAGCTTGTGTACAGAAGTTCTGCTGCAGAAAATAAGAGACTGCCGTTGCACCTGCTCTGGCACAAGGCCGCCCCCTGCTGGTTAATAGCTGTAAGAATGTGCTGGCAGGAGAAAGGAGCTGCCCAAAAACCATTACCCGCCGCCACGACTCCACCCGGCCACCCCGGTAGTAGGCCTAGTGTGCCAATTAAAAATTTCATTTAGGTTAATATTTAACATATAGTTTAGGGCTACTCTCAGTCTCATCAACGCAATTAAGGGGGCCCACACGCCTGCAGCTTCAACGTAGGCAGCCTATAGACTAGGATGTGTGTGTTTAAATCAAAATTATTCTACATTTTCCACATTATAAATAAAACTAATAAGACAAAGAAAACTGATCTACAAGCTCCAGAGTCCCAATGCAATGCACATCACAACACAATGTAAACTTGAAGTGATTCATTCATAATGCGATATGAACACATTTTCTTTGGAATCCTTTCAAGGAGGACCCCTGGAGGTCCCCGGACCCCACATTGAATTCTCACTTTGAGAACCACTGAGCTAGGACATTCATCAACAGCTGGACTGTTAAATGGCTTTTTTCGGAGGGAATACGTGACATTTGAAGTCCAAAAGATGCATGAATGGAATTAAATGGCAGAATAAAAAGGGGAAAAACATGTTGCTGCGTCCGGCGGAGACTCTTGGAGGAGACGACAGGTGTCACTGTATCATTGCGCTTTGTCAGCGCTCTCAAGCGCATCAATAAGTTCTGTTTACACAAAACATCCAAGGTCCAGGGACTGAATGTTCTTTTAGGCTATTTTTCCCCTTCTTACTTTAGTCTATTTTGCCTTCTAGGCACAGTAGGCAGACATAGCCTACACGGGGAACATTTTGACTCCAGAAAATGTGTCACGTTTAGACGGAATAGGCTACTCAGCGCAGCGTGCAGTGTGGGAACAGAGAGACTCCAGCATCACTGGCGGTGATGTGCGATCTACGCTGGATGATAAACGCGCGCCCTCCGTAAAGGGTGTCAGATAAAAGGAGTTATGACAAAGTCATAAAAAACTCCAGCTAATAATATTCACGTGGTGTGTGTGTGCTTGCCGTGGCCCTGGTTGCTGCTAAGCAACTATAGACTAGTAGGAAGGGGCTATAAAGAGAGGGAGTGGCGGAGCGGAATATTGCACTGAGAAGAGGACCTCCACACACACAGAGACAGACAGGCAGCGACCGGGATAACATGATTACCGCTCTATTAGCTCCGCTAGTGAGGCTCAACTAGATGCAGCACAGGGATAATTCTGTGGAGAGAGAGAGACACACACACACAGTACACACACACACACACGCACACACACAGAGGCTGAAAGTAGCCTACAGTTCATTCTTGAGCCACCTGCACATGGACCAAGTGGACTCTTATTATTGATCTATAGGGGGACTGTGGCACTGCTTATAATACCTACGGTAAGGTTATATTTAACTGTATACACATTGTCATTAATGGTGTTGAAATATTAAGTCTTATTGTTGTTGTTGTTTTTGTTGTTTTTTCTTTCGCAATTCATGGTTATTATTATTCATAGTCAGACTTATCCAAGTCTGATTTATTTATTTATTTTTCTTCCTTGCACCCCTATATTTCAGATTAACTGGCACCCAGCTGATCTCTGAAGAACTGGCACACGATGAAACGAAAAAATCCACAAATACCACAGACAGAACAGCCATTCAAATCCCCCAAATCGTATCGCCTAGAGTCCTCATCTTTTCGAGTGGATGCCATTTGTTAACCTCACGTGAACCTGGGCCGGGAAGTGGGCCAGTCTGCTCTGATGGGGTCTGACAACGACACCAATGGGACAATAGAGTTGAACGGGACTCTCCCAGGAGGAGGACGGGCGCCCTACAACATCCACGTCTCCGTGCCCCTCAGCGTCTTGGTGGGGATTCTCATCCTCCTGACGGTATTCGGCAACGTTCTGGTCGTCATCGCCGTATTTACAAGCCGGGCCCTGAGGGCGCCTCAGAACTTGTTCCTGGTCTCCTTGGCGTCGGCGGACATTTTGGTGGCCACGCTGGTGATGCCCTTCTCCTTAGCCAATGAGCTGATGGGATACTGGTACTTTGGCAAGGTGTGGTGTGAGATCTATCTGGCACTGGACGTGCTCTTCTGCACGGCCTCCATCGCCCACCTCTGCGCCATCAGCCTGGACCGCTACTGGTCCATCACGCAGGCCATCAAGTACAACCTGAAGCGCACACCGCGCCGCATCAAGTGCATCATCTTCATCGTGTGGATCATCGCGGCGGTCATCTCCTTCCCGCCGCTGATCTCCATGGAGAAAGAGAGCGACATGGAGAAGGGCCCCATGTGCAAGATCAACGAAGACAAGTGGTACATCATCTCCTCCAGCATCGGCTCCTTCTTCCTGCCGTGCATTATCATGGTTCTTGTCTATGTGCGGATCTACCAGATCGCCAAGAAGAGAACACGGACGCCGCCGGGCGTCAGGAAGAGGAAAGAGACGCAGATAATGCCGACCGCCGCCGGAAACCAGAAGGAAAACGGCAGGGGCGGCGATGACTGCCAAAAGAAGCTCAATGGCGAGGAGGAGGCAAAGATGGAGGGAGGAGGGGAGGAGGAGAAAGCTGAGGTGAACGGGTTGGACCTAGAGGAGTCGTCCTCCTCCGACCACAAAGTGAACAACCCGTGTTCCATCAAAAAGAAGGCTAAATCCAAGATCAAACTGAGCCAAATCAAACCTGGGGACAATAACCTCCCCAAGCGGGCCCAGAGCACCAAGGCGCTCCGATGGAAAGGCCGGCAGAACCGTGAGAAGCGCTTCACCTTCGTCCTGGCTGTGGTCATCGGCGTGTTCGTATTCTGCTGGTTCCCATTTTTCTTCACATACACACTGACAGCCCTGTGCGAGTCCTGCTCGGTCCCCAACACCCTGTTTAAGTTCTTCTTCTGGGTTGGCTATTGCAACAGTGCCTTGAACCCTATCATCTACACCATCTTCAATAATGACTTCAGGAGGTCTTTCAAAAAGATCCTGTGCCGAAGAGACAATAGAAGAGTGGTATGATAGACAGCAGCATTTTCTGCACAAAATTATTTGATTGTAAAATACATTGACATTTACATTGTGCATGGATCACTGGCTCAAGGTGTAATTGCTTGGGAAAGGGTTTCCTGGGACAAGCAGTACATATGCAGCTAAGAATCTACAGTTTATTCTTTTCATAATTTTAAACGTGGCATCAACAAGAATAATTTAAACAAAGCTTTCAGCCTCATAGCCACATTGAAACCAAGTCATTTTTTTTGTAAATACTATAAATGAATGGTTCTCAAAGTACAGTTGAAGAGGAGATCCCAGAGGGTCCCTACTGAATGATTGATAGTTAGGAACCAAATGGACCCTTAATGTTCTTAAGAGTTATCGGGGACCATGGCCTAATGAATACCAAACTGGGGGACGGGGTCCTCCTTGAAATGAAAACGTTTTGAGAAAGACTGCGATAAATCACAGCAGAACAGGGTGAATTCAATTATGTATCTTGTTCTTCTATGACAGTATGTTATACAGTATGTGTTTGAATATAGTTTCTATATATTTTCATTGTTATGGATACAGTATTGTGCCATTTTCTATGGTGATGTGTGTTGGAGGGTAAAGAATAAACCCATTTCCCTGTGGACTCAGCATCAGTCTCTCAGCCCCACTGTGAGGGGGAACCATTTTGATGACACTATTTGTATACTGTATGCCAGACATTATAACGCACTCAAACACAGACATGCTGGTAGCAGGGGAACAGGAGTGTAGCGCCACACAGTTGGCAGCAGTGTCAAACATAGACAACGCTGACATCTGAAATTGCTTACAGGGGAAAGAGGGAGAAACAACAAGCAGAAAAAGCCAAACATAGTTTGAATGATTGTGATTCCTGTGAATGTTTGCTAACAGGGAATTACAGGGAATGACCTCATCTGAAACCCCCCAAAACACCAAAAGCCATGTAAATCTTGTAAGAGGGCAGCAGATCAGACAGGCATTTAAACTGTTATCAAACTGTCAATCAATCTGACCTTTGGGAGAAAGTCATGTTCTTTTACTGTTTGACATTGAATTCATGTGGTCCTTACTAAAGAGTGTTTTTGAGGTTGGATGTCAAGGGTATTATGGTCCAAGATGTTCAATTCGAAAAGCAAACATTATTTAATTCTTATCATTTTCCAAACACAAAACACAAAATATTGACATATTGACAAGAACAAAAAACAGACTGTGCTTGCCGAGGCTTTGTTTACATAGACCTTATGGGTGGCTTATGAATGAGGTGTGAATGTTAAAGTACAGTAGAAACGGTTCATTTACCACTCTCTGTTACGACAGTATGCATCATTAAGTAAAGATATATACAGAGCCTGTCAAACCAGAACCTGATGGGATTGCTGTGTACCGTATCTCTCTGCATGCCTCTTTATTATCTCTCTTATCTTCCATTGAATCTCTCTTTCTATATATATCTGGGATAGTATACAGAAACAACTCTGTGAGATGCATGTACACATTTACTTGTCACACTCAAGAATTCACGCATGCATGCGCATTTGCGCACGCACATATGCCCGTTTCTCGTTTCTCTACATTCTTATTTCTCTCTTGCTCTTCCTCCGATCATTTTATCCCTCATCTCTCTCCCTCTCTATTTCATCTTTTTCTGTCTCTGTCTCTGCCCCCCCCCCTCTCTCTATTTTACTCTCCCTCACGCATCAGCAAACACTAGCCTTGTGATATCATTAGTGTGTTCTGCTCACATTGGAGAGACAGCCAGCTGTTGTGGTAAGCAGGCATCACCCCCTGCAGTGCTGTCCCTGGGGAGGGATCACCAGCGTTGACAAGAGGCTATTTTACAATTGGGACGAGTGTCCACCGACAGTGTTGGTAATGGCCGCAAAGTACACTTTTTTCATTTCATATTTTTGTTGTCAAACACTGTGGGCAGACACTTTTCTTTTTAAGATATTTTTTGTGGCTTTCAGCCTTTATTTTTTTGTAGAGGGATAGAATCACAGTAGTAAAGGCCATCAAGATTGGGAGTCGAACCCGTGGCACACTGCCAGACTGGAGTACCAGCCAAGGTGCCTGGACCGCTGAGCCGCAGCCCAGGCCGATCACTTTTCTGTATAAATGTATGAAAGCAATAGAATACACCCGCACACTCTATTTGCTCGGTACATGAGTATTTTCCTCAGGCATGAGGAAGGTCCGGAGGGACCGAAACGTTGCTTCATTAAGAAAATACCGCATGAACTCATGTACACGGTGTGCGGGTGTATTGTATTGCTTTCATTGATGTCCACTTGCCTACGCACCTGTGCATACGCCTGATTTCTAGGTGTGCGAAAGTTTTCTCCTACTGTATAAATGTATAAAACAGCTTTTAGCATGGCAACCATTCAAAAAGACCAGGCACAGAACACAGCACATTAATTGCGGAGAGAGTGGGTGTCTAATGTGACATCACTATACATTACTTTCTGAACTCAGTGAGTGTGTGTACACTATGCGTGCGGCTGTGGGTGTGTGCGAGTTCTGAAGTGTTTGTAAACTGTGCGTGCCACTTGGTAATGCAACTTGCTTGTGCAGAGTCAAGAATAGCTTCTGCCTGTGTCTGCCTCACAAGTCACATCCGTGGGTGGCTTGGGTGCACACGGGTATGATGACAATGAATGTAGCTACACTGAAGCACCCACCTACCTGTACTACAAGCACTTTTTCAGTCTGACATCCGCCTATTCAAGGTGCTTGTGTTGTATGATTATTTGTGAGTCATTGTTTGTTTAGCCTCTGCCGTTTCAAAAAAAGGAAAGAATTAGAACATTGCACCAATTGGTTACTATTCTAAATAGTTTGCATCACCAATGGATAAATGATACAATATTGAACATTTGTTTCTCAATCTGCATCACACATTTTCTACTATAATTCCATTCCATGCCCAAAATGGTTGAAAGTTGTTAACCCCAGCATCCCTATTCTGCGGGAAATGTTTGCTGAAAATAGCACATCCCTCCATCTACAAGCTCACAACGTGTCGTGTTGTGAGGTTGTAGATCAGGTATTTTCGCAAAGACATGTGGTGTAAAAGGAAAAAAAAGACAGCAGGTCATTAAATATTTAAGAACTATAATTTAGAATTCCCCATCTCATTACTCTGATTAGCTTCCAGCCTGTGGGCCTGATTAAAAGGCGCCCGCCAAATACTCCACATCAGATATTTTCCCGGAAAAACAATTTGTACAGACAAATCTGTTTTTCCAGCAGTCATTATGATTAAAAGCAATCATCTCTAGTAGGCCTACTCCCCGGGACAGCATCGTTGGATGCATTATTATTAGAACTGAGATTTTTCAGGGAAATTACTTGAAGAATGTTTCAGAGCGGCCTTCAGTGTATCCATACACTGAAGTAATACTAATGAGTATTACTTAAAATAAAAAATAAAAACATTTTGGGACAGTGGCTCAATTGTCATACTGACCAGATTATGTCCAGATTATGCCATATATTTACAGAACTGAAGAGGTAATTGAAGAGTTCCAGACCTACAGGTGCCGGCCCGGTTCCGGCGAGCCGCTGCGCGTCCAAAACGGTAGAGAAATGACAGAGTTACCATGTGGGGGTCCCTCTACTGTACCCTCTACTGTACTGTACTGTACTGTACTGTACTGTACTGTACTGTACTGTACTGTACTGTACTGTACTGTCACTGTACTGTACTGGCACACCCGAAATCATCATATATACAGTTAATATGTGCGTGTGTGTTTGTGTGTGTGTTAGGCTGCGCACATGGTGAAAAACAACCATGCTGTTTTCATGCTCATGAAGGCACCCACCCACACACATAAGTCCGTAAGGGAGTAAAACGACATAACAAATTTCCCACCCCACAACCCCGGCTGCCAGACTATGCACCATATAATACCCAGTGGAGTGTTGGGAAGGAGGGGTGCTTGTTTTTCTTCATTCTTATCTCAATACCCTTAATATAATAGTGAACAGTGAAATAGCTTTTACAGTGCCTTTTTTAACCCACTTTGAACAGAATGTGCAATGAAAAAGTTCATGTGTTAGATTTTCAAATATATATATATATAGATCTGTAGCCTATGTGTTAAACAGATGTTGATGCTGTATAAACGTATTTTGCTGGGGACCCATGTGGGGAGTTGGGGACCCTCTGAAACCCGCAAGGACTGTAACGGACCCACAAGTAATACCTTTAAAGTAAAGTAAAGCCAAGTAAAGTATATATTCACAGTGTCAGGCAGTAAACAGGAAGTCCATTCTTTTGAAGACATTGTGCCAGCTGATGAGAATCAGTTGATTGGAACCCAGCTCAGCTTTGGCACTGGGGTTAAAAACATGGAAATGCTGTCTTGTACAGTACAAAGAGAAGGCTTGAAGGAAACGGCACACAAACGTTTCCTGGTGTGGCTAAAGTTTGTTTGGTTATGGACAGGTATAAGGAAAGGAAGTCAAAATGCCAAACTAACCATGGAACAAACGGATGCCACACAGAAGATAGCACCTAGCTGGAAAGGGGGACAAGGTATTTTACTGATGTTTTTGCTTACACTGTTTGCTTGCAGAAGGTGGTTTTACAGTATATTGTATAATGTCATTTAGTGATGTATGGAAAATGTATTATTGTCTCCACCAGGCCGAAGGCATGGGGAGAGAGTATGTTTTGCACTCCGTCCGTGTGTCCGTCCTTCCGTCCGTCTGTGAACAGCTAATCTCCGGCACCGTTAACCCGGTCGATGCCAAACTTTGCACACACACTCCCTGGATGCCAATGATGAACCTCTGCCCCACATTTTCCAGAACGGCCTGTTATAGCGCCACCATGAGGCAGCTTTTCACATTTTTTACCTGAAACTGCACCGATCTGCGTGAAACGTTGCATGCACACTCCCTAGTGGCCAAGGACAAACCTTTGACCTGCATTTTCCGCATCTGCCTTTTATAGCGCCACCAGGAGGCCGACTTTTGTAAAACACTTTTTTTGATATTACTCCTCCAGATTCTGTCCAAAGATCTCAAAAATCGTTACACAGTATCTCTATGGTCATGTGCTCAAGTCGGATCTGTCCGATATTTCATATTCCATCCTAATTGGCTATAATTGGCTTTCACAGTTTGCAAGATTGCCCCGTTTTGAACAAAAGCCTCAAATCATGAACGCAGCATGCAATTTACGTGAAATCTTTCACACATTTTCTTACTAGGCTGAGGAATATATCCCACCCTTCTCACATTGGCCTGTTATAGCGCCACCAACAGGTTGATTTTTGCAAAACACATTTTTGGAACAAAATGCCTCAAATCATCCAATTGCCATCAAAGGCGTATGAAGAAATGGCACCCTTTTCACATTGGCCTATTATAGCGCCACCAGGAGGTCACAACCTGACCTGTCCTGGTGGAGACCTGTGCCCAGAAGGGCACTTTTTCTAGTTGTGCCTGAGATTGTGAGAGAGTGTTAATGGATTATTATATTGATTTATGACCATTGATATATTGTATTTTATTCCTTTTTGTCCCAGGTCTACGTTGACTTTCGAATTAAGTGGCAATGAAACTCATCAGTCAGACTTCATCCTTAAATGGCCAGCTGGGTCCGCTACAAGGACCCCACTTTGAGAAGCACTGCTCTTATCTAGAAGTTGGGTATGTAGTTTTAATTAAAAAAAAACACCATAATATCGAACCGAACCGTGGACTTTGTGAACCATTGCTGCACCCCTATTTTTGAGGGGCGCTACAGGTTTAATGTTTGTCTTTAGTTCAAAGTTTGTTTAGCAAACGCATTGACAATAAAGGGAAAATTTATGTCATGTGTCGTTTACGTCATATTGTTAATGGTGTTTAATGTTTGTTTTGGCACCATAATCACCATTACATCACCTAATCAACATGAGTTAGACTTTAATATATTAGCGCCCCTCACTTCACACAGGTGTGATTTAAAAAAATAAAATCTGTACAATTCCATAGAAGGTCTTTATTGATAATAGACTCTGAATACATTCCATAGCAGGTCTTTATTGATAATTGTATTATGTACTGTAGATTGAGTCCAATACTTGATTCCCCTGCTTGTTATGTTCACATTCAGAAGTGATGCAGTCCAAGTTACCCTTTGACATAATGATGTAGAGAACTCATTGTATTTATTGATATCTTTGTATGAACATGAATGTGTAAAATGTAAACCTGAGCCCTTACTCGCCGTGCCATGCATTTATACACTTATCTTGGTGTAACGTTCCTGGCTATGAACCTCATAATTATGTCCACACAAAGATAATGTGTCTGTCTGTCTGTAATTATCACAATTAACAGCAGAAAGAACATGTGGTCATTAGTGACATAACATGACTTGACTCTAATCTTAGGCAAGCATGAATTATATTCGTACAATGCACTAAATTGCAGATCTAAGTGTGTGTGTGTGTGTGTGGGGGGGGGGGGGGGGGGGGCTGCCACTGCCACTCTGTATATAATCATCTATCTAGTGGTCACCGTTGGATGGTTTTGTGGGCGTTGAAGGAGATTACACCCAAGTACTCTGCTATTTCATCACTTCAGCCTCAATGAGAAGAGTAGGGTGTATGTAGGCTATACTGTGTGTTGGCTTAATGCATCTTTCCGCTTATAGAGTAGCAGGTAAATATCAAATGGCATTATGGCAAGTCACTGACATAACGTGAAGCCATCAAAGGAGTATCGAATTAACCTAGTAGTAGCCTAGTTTTTGCCAAGACAGTACAGGCAAATACATATTGACAGGAATTTACATTCGGAGTGCAAATAAGGTGCTGTAAGTGATATATTGGCTTTCTTAAAATAAGTGCTATTACACTCTCTATAATCTCTATAACACTCTATATTCTGTTATTATAATCATTGCTGTAGAGTGTTTGTTCAGTAACGGGGGTCTCCATGCCTCTCCAGCTCTTTAGTAGGTAGAAAAGGCATTTTCAGATCAGGATAGCAATTATATGGTTGAGAGATAAACGGATAAACAAGTTGTGAAAAGTGATGAATGCAAAAAAGAAGCAGTCAGGCAGACGAAATTGGAACTTGGACAAATTGAAGATGATTAATAGGAAATCTCTCCTGACTCTCTCCATGCCTGTTGAAAGTCTGAACGACCGAAACGTTGCTCAAGACTGAAACTGGCAACCCACCTGAAAATGTTTTATGTTTGTTTATTTTAGGGCTTGAGAGACGGGGAGACCCCTGTTATTGCTATCAATAAATGCACCAAGTCTCTGTACGTGTGTGTGTGTGTGTGTGTGTGTGTGTGTGTGTGTGTGTGTGTGTGTGTGTGTGTGTGTGTGTGTGTGTGTGTGTGTGTGTGTGTGTGTGTGTGTGTGTGTGTGTGTGTGTGTGTGTGTGTGTGTGTGTGTGTGTGTGTGTGTGTGTGTGTGTGTACGTCTTACATCTGTAATCCATGTAACTCGAAAACCATTCGCCCCACCTACTTCAAATTTGACACACGTTCTACACCCCCACAGGGAGTCCAGTGCCCGGCGTTGAGTCGGTCGGACCACGTCTGTAATCCACGTAACTCGAGAACCGTTCTCCCCACCGACGTCCAATTCGACACACGCGTTCCACACCCCCACAGGGTGTGCAGTGCCCGTTGCCGTCGGATAGCCGGTTGTCCAGTTGACCAGCACAAAAGCCTCTGCCCGGGCTCTGGACCTGATCACCCCTATATCTCCATATATGGAGCTGGCCTGTTCTGACATCACAGTGATGCGCAACCTCGTCCTTTTAGGGTGTCTTACTGGTACTCTAGGTCAGTTACAGTCAGACCACCTTTGTTCATGCCAACCTGCCTAGCGTGTCTAGTCCCCCACACATAATTCTGCATATAAAAATCATTGTATAACTGGGTGTACCATGCATTTCCAATCAGATCATGAGTAGGCCGGTGCCCAACGGGCACGGTTCTAGTAGTGTTAAAGGTACAAATCACAGTGACAGCAACCCTCACCTAAGCTTGAAAATAAACGAGACATACCATAGTATTATTTGTTACCGTACATGTGGGGAAACCAGTACAAGTACAATGGAGAAAAATGAAGTGGGTATAGTGCCCGTTTTGGGCCGCTGGCTGGTGTGGGCCGCAGAATGCGAAGGAGTAGACGAGGCCGAGGTGCCGGTCGCCCGGCCCTGAGAATGTGCTGTGCATTCACCGGGGGGTTTGTCTCCCTCGGGAAGCCTGGCCTCAAAGGACCCGGCCTCCCGTGCCAGAAAAACAGGAAAAAGTACATCTCAATCACCCTTTCGAGAAGTTTCAGTCCGGATTCCGCTCAGCCCACAGCACAGAAACGGCACTGGTCAGGGTCACCTCCACCCCCTCCCTACACTCTGGAAATTCCAACACACTGAAACCCCCCCAAAGACCAAATTCTGCACGGTGGGTGGCGCATTTGCCTAGATGGACTTATTGATGCGTTTGTGTTGTTAAACTTGAAACCTTTTCTTAGCAGTGTATAGTTGGGGAGGGCGGTCTCTTAACATTGGTCTGAATTTTTTGTAATCTATTTTCTTGACTTTTTATGCCATGCAGCACTGCCAAATATGAAGTGTTACAAATAAAATGTATTATTATGTTCCGAGCATTGCACCAGTGTGAAGGAAGCTCCATTGAAATTGCATTTATCCATAATGAATCTTTGAAAGTACTTTAACAAACTCCTATGAGGATTGTCAGATCCGGCTCAAACTCGCTCAACGTGCACAAGATACCTTTCACTAGTTGGAGAAAACACACCATTGGGGAGGTTTAAGGATTTATTGACAGTCAGGAAAGGGATGAATGAAGGAGAAGCCTGTAGGAAGGTGGCTAGTGTGCGACGCAGCGAGGCGGGCGAAACATGAAGGATTCTGGGTGGTACTGGGCAGGTATAAATGGGGACAGGTAGAGTGGCATGAAGGGCAGGGTCAATGTGTGTTTCTCCGCCTCCTGAACATCTGTTGTTCCAACTCCATTAATGATAAGTTATCGAAAGCATCGTAAAACGGCGTGACCGCGGCGAGGTGTCAAACTTCAACGCTATACATAAAGTGAAAATAGCCGATCTACAAGGTCAAGTTTTTCTATGTGGCCTAACTTTAGGATGGATCATGGACAATCAAACGTGATGTGAACATTTTTAAATGGGCTAATGCAGGTTTTATACATTTTCTTGAGTGCATTTCTTTATGTTTTTTTTTTTCTCCTTTTTATACCGTGATGTGCTCTTTTTGTATTGTTGCTTGTTTTCTATATGGGGACTACGGATGGAAACTAGCATTGCTAAATCCAGTGTTACACGGCATTGCATGTGTGGTTTTCATTAATATGCACTGTCCCTCCCAAATAAACATGTATAAAGATGAGAGAAGAAAACAAGACAGGGAAAGGAATGCAAATGTCAGTACAACAACCTGTGGAGGAAGGACAGGACGAGGGGTGCCAATAATGAGTACTAGGTGATAGTTGAGCTAGGGCAGACGCCAAATGTTTGCTTTTTAGCAAGGGCTTGGAACATTCCACAGACTCCTTTCCAAATGGCAACGTTGACATTCTGGTGTGTGGTCAGCACACTGGTTGGCTGCACCTGGCCACTCGGCCAGGTGTGGCCGATGCTAAAGCCGGTGCTGGGTGCACCTCGGTGATGGCTGCGCCCAGGGCGCCCCTCCGTGAATTTGTCTATACCAAGAAGCCTGGATGAGAGGGGCAGTGATTTGGCCAATCACTGCTCGACCCGCCAACTGGAGAGTGTAGTGGTTGAGGGTAGGGCTTTTTTACCAGCTGCGAAGCAGGCTGGTCTACAATCTTATCAGGTTGGTAGTGGCAACTTATGGTAGTGGCAACTCATTTCATTGGCTGCCGTAGTCACCTATCTTTCTGATTGGCTGCCTCGTCTCAAGGCAACCAGACACTTTTTTTGCCTCTAGCCGACCTCTCAGCCAATGGGATAGCATTGCCGCCAGCAACAACGTGTGCGCGCGTGCAGCTGGTCATTTTTGGCTTTTTTCAAAATGTTTTGAAAGTGAAAGTGGTTACTTGTGGCTGTGGGTTATATAAATATTCGACCAATGAAAAGTATTAACCAGTTTATAAAATAACAACATGGATCCATTGGCTCACAGGTTGTTTCTTTTCCATTTCCTGAAAAGGTTTTTCTTTTTTTAAACATACAAGGTTTCCAACTTTCCACCCGACAGTGACGATTTGCAGAAACATCCACATTCAATATATCGTCAGGAAACACAACCTCGATGTTCTCTGGCGACCAGCTGGCTGGTACATATATATACAGTCTATCAACAATGCATATACAATATAGATTCATATATATACAGTCTCAACAGTTATCCTAACAGCATATATGTCAGTGTTCAGCAATGTACATCCTAGTAGTCTGTGTGCAAGAGTCATGTGAGTACTAGTGATGCATTCTGAGTTGACTCCAGAACTATGGTTTGCTTTACTTCACTTTTGTGTGCATCTCTCCATTAGGCTGTAACAATTCAGGCATTAGCAGCTTCTCTTAGTCTTATCCAGAGCAACTTACAAGTACGAGATCAGAATTAACAGAGTTAGCATGAACTCAATATAGTCACGAAAGCCTTCAGAGAAACTAGGGTAAAGTAAACAATGAACCTAGCATCTGTCTAAACAACATTAATATTTGTGGTCAGGAAAGCTTTTTCCTGGTTTCCAACCCTCCCTTGAAACTAACAAAAGCAAGATATATCTTGATGTACAGTATACTGTGCTTGCCTGTTTAATATTCACAACAATAAGGGACCCATATGAGTTTGGGTCTCTCGTTTTATTATGGTCAGGGTCTGTTCAGATTTGGTCTTTGGGTTTTTGTTTATTATGTGTAATTCCCAAGTGGATCCAGTGACAAATTAGCCATTGGGCCGGTGGGGCCGTGGCCCAGGGGCCATTGGCTCTCAGGGGCCCTTCGGGGAAATTGGACCGTGCGGTACTGGGTTTGAGGCCCTTCATTGGCGCTTGATTTTGTTAAATTTAGGTCAAAAATATGATCAAAACACAAAACACAAGTTTACACGCACGCGCGCTATAGGGACCCCCAGAAAATGACCGGCCCAGGGGCCCTTGTGGGGGTTAATCCATCCCTGAGTGGATCCGCTGATCAGGAGAGAAACGCATGGAGTGCTGTGTAACTCTGTAATGATTAGGCTGATCTACTGTAAGATACGATTATTGCAGCACAGAGAAGAGAATTATTATCCAAATCATAATTATGTTTATGGTCAATTATGATTTTAATTACTCTGTCATGCTACTGATGATGGGTCTAGTGGGAGACGGCCTGGGCAGCATGGAGTGCTTCTGTGACTGTGAGGAGTTTCGTTTCAGTGGAGTGGGCTGAATGTAGACTGTTTGGGGTCCAACAGGGTTATTCTGTGAGAGATGGGGAGTTTGTTAGAAATGACATGTTAAGCATTTGGGAAATAAATAAATGGAGTGATTGTAGTTCTTAACTTGAAGGAAGATGGGACAGACGGAGCCAGAGGTTATGGATGTGTTGATGGTGGTAATGTATGGGAGAAGATTGGGGGCAATGGTATGGAAGATCAATGAAAGAATAGCATCTATTCTAGAGGACAGGCGGTGCCTTGTGGAATGTGGCTGTCACCAGTTTCAGGATGCCATGTAGAGAGAGAGGAGAGAGAAGGAAGACAGGCATGACATGTTGGGGTTAGCATTGGGTGAGTTAGACAAATGATTAATGGGAAGATGAGAGTGAGGGGTTTGAAGGAGGGAGAAGGTGGATAAGAGCATCCTTGACCGTGGGTCGTTAGAGGAAGAGGATGAATATTTAGCACAGTAAAACAAGCCCAAATTGATTAAATCAATTAATTACCAGCTGCATTATTATTATCTGCGGGGGTCCGCTATAACTGCCTCTGTCAGTCTCAGCGCAGTAGTTTAGGTAGGAACGGAAATTCTCTAAGGCGGAACTATTGTGTTCTGAGTTGTTAGTTTCCGCCTGGACATATTTGCGGTGCGCACATACATCAGCCAATGAGAAAACCAGCTGGACTAGAGGATTACTGGACTAGCTTGCACTTCGATTATAGACTCAGCTTGCTATTGCCAGAGTGTAGAGTAGGAGAGTAGCGACACGCTTTGGGTGCCTATGGGCTATAGTTCCAAACATTGCTCCTATGGCTGGAACTATCCTATTGAGATAGAATGAACACTTCCGCATTCCATTGTTACAATGGGAGTCAACGCTAGTGTCGCCACTCTCTTACTATATTACTCTGGCTATTGCATAGCAGCTGGTAAAAAGAGGACTTAGCAGAGGATATAGTGAGAGGGAGCAGGTAGAGAGTGAGGGAAATGGGAGACATCATCTGATTGCGCCACTTTCAGCCTCCCTGAATGTGTTCGCTCAGCTCTGTGGGGTTTCAGATAACAGAGGAGCTGTCGGACATGGGTGTGCTGGCTTGGAGGAGAGAGGGCAGTAACAGTCAAACAGATGAAATGGTCAAACACAGATGCATAATGAATTTAAGGGAGGATCTCCCAAATAATGGAAGGAGATATTGATAGCGTACATTCAAGGGAGGATTGTACATGATGATATAAGTGTGGTTGATTATGCATCCAGCTGGAAACGGGTACATCCAGAGACAACATTCTATACAATAATCTTTTCCAGAAAATGGAAACACAGTGAATCTTCAAGTCATGTAATGCAAACACTTGTCATGTGTTTGCAAGAGTATATTGCGTTTACTTTATGGGCAATAGTCCCTTTCCATTTGTATCAGTTGGAGTTGTTTTGATGTCAGTTTCAACATCACTGAAATTTTCTTTTTGTTCTTCACATGGTTCACTGCAAATTTATACTTTGCTTCACAGAATATGACAAGAAGGAAATTGCACTTAAGGCACAGGGCAATTTGAGCTGAAGAACATCAGCTGAATTGCAATCAGTAACCACAGTAATCACTTTTCTTCTGCAAACGGCATACGGGTTGGTTTGAAATGGTCACACCAAACAATGCTATGGCAAGGTTCAAGGTTTTCATGCACATGCACAGCGGGGGCAACATTGCAGGCAGTGACAAATGTAAATGGTGTATTTATATAGCACCTTATTCAAGGCACTTTACAGAGATTGTGCATTACATTCACCCATTCACACACACATTCATACACCGATGCGATGTGGGAGGAAACCATGCAAGGCACCAATCTGCACATCGGGAGCAATTAGGGGTTCAGAGTCTTGCTCACACATAACATTCTATCAATAGTGTACACTAGTTTGCATGTTCTCCCCGTGTCCCCTAGGGCAGTGGTTCCCAAACTTTTTTGTGTCAAGGACCCCCAAATCAACATTTATTAGGCCACGGACCCCCCATTTGAAAACATATGCCAGTGACCCCAATAAGGGAGGATTTTTACGGCTCTAGCAATGGACCCTAACGGGTCCATTTGGTTCCATTTGTACACTCTCTGAGTTACAGACCCATAAGGGTCCATTTGGTTCCGAACTATCTCTAATTGAGCTAGGTACCCCCTGGAACTCCCTCAAGTACCCCTAGGGGTCCCCGGACCCCACTTTGGGAACCACTGCCCTAGGGTAGGTACCCTCACAAAAAACATGCAGTAATCCTGGTCTCTAAACTGCCTCCCCCTGGCCAGCCGGGGCGCCTGATGGAGAGGAAACTCCCCCCTGTCAGGTGTAAAGGAGCAACTTGGACACTCAGGCATGAAGGAACGCACTTGTAAATCTACTTATTTCACTATTTTACGTTACGTACATAAACTGCAGGGCTTAAGACAGTGGTTAACACATGATCCGTGGAGTATTGGAGTATCTTTTCATCTGTGCTTGACTGTATTTTACAGCCCTGTTAAGAGTAACAGGGCTTGAATTCTCAACCTGCACATCAGTCAAGTGCTGCTTTTGATCCACATACGTAGCTTTGACCTGAGATCTTTGAACAAGTAGCGTGAGGGAACACATCTCTGAACCACTGAGCACACATCTGTCTATTGTTGTGATTAAGTTGACCATCTGAATGGTCTAGAAGTCTCCATCTAAACCAAGGGGGGTGCAGGATGCGTTGAGTGACTCGAGTCGTAGGCGCGGAGAACGTTTGCCAACGCAACGTATTACACATACTGTACATTCTGAAGTTTATTACACAGAACAAAGAAAAATATATAAAGTAAGAACAGTGGATCTATGATGTGATGTCGATCCTAGCAGATTATGGAAACGGTGAATGAGAACGGAACGAGCAGGCACAAACATGCATCTCATATGCAGTCAGTCGTGTTTCGCCACTGAGTCAAGCAGATAAGATCAGTATGTTTGTACGGATTACCTGTGTTGCCAGATTTTGACTGAGAAATAAGCAACCAGTAAACAATCCAAAAGAAGCAACTAGGTCACATGAGCACTTTAAACCTATATACTATGTATTTGAAAATAGTTTCACTATTCATCCTCGACTGAGAACCATCTGACTTTAAAACTCGGTTTGCACATTGCTGAGGATTCCATTTAATTCCATTCCATTCATTAAAACATCACTCCCTTGGGTCACCCAAGGGAGTGAGTGCTTTGAGAGTTGACATCTCCTGATTTCTGAGGCTTTCTCTTCATTAAAAGCATCTAGATGAAATCTTTGGCACTTTTGTGAATGCTGAATGGATTGAAGACGAGGCAGTATTCTGCAATCTGACGTCTGTATGAAATAATCACGAGTCACATTCACAACACATAATGGAATTGGAGCTCTGACTTGACTGGAGCCATAAATGCAGGCCTCAGTCCACATAACTGATTGCAACATCATGGAAAAGTTTTACTTCCATTCTAGACCAGTAATTTTCAAAAGCACAACTTTAATCTCACCAATCTTTGCTGCTGTCCATCATCCATTGTACAAAAGTCATCGGTTGACGTGTGGTTGCACTTTGTGTGTGTACTGTGTGTGTGTGTGTGTGTGTGTGTGTGTGTGTGTCATGTCTAAGTTGATAATGGTGTTTAATTGATAGACTTGATTAGTAGCTGAACAATATGGTAAACCTATGTATTTACTTGCGCAAGCAGAGCACGCAAGTACTGTGGTCGGCTGCCTATGTATGTAGGCCGGTCCCTAATTGGCTGTTGATGGTGACGTAATTAAGATATGTTCAATGTTAATGGGTATGTAGGCGTGTCCTCGGTGGTGCCTTATTGGTTGTTGATGTTGACATAACTAAGGTGACATTCTCACCTAATACTTCGGTAGACTCGATGCGAATGGGCGGAGAAGTTGGGATTCTTGCATATTTCATTTGCTGCGGTTTGCCTTCACACTGCGCTGTATAACCGCAGCAATTGGAAACACAGCAGGGACCTTCAATGTGTTCAATTCATAAACTATAGCCTACACAGTGAAATCTATGGTGTTAAAATTATAACGTCACCTGTGCATGTGTCGTGCCGTCGGGGACTGTCTCTCTCTCTCTCTCTCCCCCTCGCTCTCTCTCTCTCACTATACGCACGCAGCCACGCACTGTTCTTTTGGGCATGGAGGCACAGCGCTGATCGCATTGAGAACAGACAGCAGCACAAAATGTTTATCGAGATGAAAGTCCCTACTCCCCAGTCCCCACACAGTGACAGCACTCCATGTTTACGCACAGACGGACAGACAGAAAATTCTGTAGGCTACATTGCAGTGTTTTTATGCGTTTCCTTAAGCAATTGATAAATGTACTCGTCCTCATTTCGACCAGGGCTTCAGTCTCCTCATTCGACCACGTCTATCCTTTATAGCTCTATGGTCTATCGGTAACGGGACATCTTTGCACTGCGTAAAATATGCCTTCTCCGTCTCCAACTCTGTTTAGCTCCTCACCAGCCACATTGTTTGCTTCATTTCCTTTATTTGCTGCGGATTGCATTCCCACCTGCACCGAATCGTAATCAAGTGCGATTGGAAGCAAAGCGAAACCCCCGTTTTTGGTCGAAGTAGAATGTGGTTCTTTGATGCGCATTAGGATTCGAATGATGCTTCACCTGTCAAACGAAGCGCACTTTCTGACAATGTGTAGCAGGATTTGTTTTAATCGCAGTAAAGCTTTCTGGTGTGAAGGTCACCTAAGATAGGTTTCAAGTTGGGAGGGCAGTACTTGCGCGCTCTGCTTGCGCAGAGGCCATATTGGCCTACTTGGCCTATCCATATCGGCATTGGGCTGCATAATTAGGGATATTCCTTCAATATTCCCATTGAAATGTATTGTCAGCCGCACAGGCAAAAACATCCGGGGCGCCTGATGGAGGGGAAAGGTAATGGTCGGAATAACGTGTTCCTTCCACCAGCTACGTCAGGCCAGGGAAATTCCCCCCTGTCAGGTGAAAAGAAGCAGCTTGGACTCCTCATGCATAGAAGGAGGCATGAGGTCAGTCCGCTGACACTTCCTCTGCCAGGTTGGCAGAGGAAGTGTAGCGCCCAGGATTACATTAGATAATTGGCAATGGGTGAAAAAACTGGGTTGCAAAATCGTAGGATAAAAAATTAATTGCCGACCTGGCAGAAGATAATTAGAAAAGGTGTGGAAGCAATCATGACTCTAGATGGACGGATTAGGCTTTGCATGGTCGGAATAACGGAATAACGTGTTCCTTCCACGCGCTACGTCCGGCCAGGGAAATTCCCCCCTGTCAGGTGAAAAGAAGCAGCTTGGACTCCTCATGCATAGAAGGAGGCATGAGGTCAGTCCGCTGCCCCCCCAGGTTGGCAGAGGAAGTGTAGCGCCCTAGATAATTGGCAATGGGTGAAAAAACTGGGTTGCAAAATCTGTAAAAAAAAACAGCCTGCGTTGCCGGCCTGGCAGAAGATAATTTGAAAAGGTGTGGAAGCAATCATGACTCTAGATGGACGGATTAGGCTTTGCAGATATTATCATAACTATGTGGACAGCAGGGAGAGATGAATGTAGACGATGAGAGAGATATCTTGTGGTGTAGATGGAATACTAAATTAAATGATTAAACATGCTGACCATAAAATTCACACTGCCTTGTTGATATATTGTGTATAGATTGTTTCACTGACATCTGGAACCAAGGACTTAAAGGGGAATTCAGTGATTTGGGGGGGAAAAAACGGCCCGCCCCGGTAACAAGATGTGCACATGCACACACTACAGTGGGGGGTACACACGACAGGCCAACAGCACGCACACCAAGGCCCGTACACGCTCGATCATTATTGGTGGAAGGCCCCTCTCTATCCTGATTGGATGAAGGCTGGGTCACCTAGCCAAAAACGAAACCTACGTTTTTTTTGGGGACAGGGAGGAATAATTCTATATATATAATATATATTATAATGGTTAGCACACTCTATAGTAGGAAGGATTATCACAACAAAACAAAAAATAAGTGAATTTGTGAATAAGTGAAATCACTGAATATATCTTTAAAAATGGTGATAGATTTTACCCGAACAATTATTGAGGCATTTGTCAGCAGCAACCTGGGGAAGTTTTTTTGTTCAATCATTAATAGCCGATTACAGAACTTTCTCAGTGACCATACCATAGCCTCCACATTTACACACTTGTAGAAAAACATGTGAATCAAAACAAATCCAAAAATGTCTCCTGCTTTGTAGATTTTGAAAAGGCATTTGACTCAATTTGGGCCTGCTATTCCAAATTTTAAAAAGTGGTGTGGGGCGAAAAACACATAAGTTCTTTGTTTACCCAGGGAAGTGGACTAAGCTCGAGATGCTTGTTTACAGCCACACCCTGCTCATAGAACATTTCATGGTAGGGGTTCAATGCCTTGCTCAAGGGCACTTCAGTGGTGGTAATTTTAACGTGCCGGTCCGGGGATTCGAACTGGCGACCTTCCGGTATCAAGACTGCTCCGCAAACCGTTCGGCCACCGCTGCCCCCTACATGATATCATTAAAACAATGTATCAAAATAATAAATATCCAAATCACTGGCCTTACCCTCGGCAACACAGAGATTAAATGCTTGCTGTTTGCAATTGAGCTAGTGCTGCTGTCCAACTGTAAAGGACTACAGCAGCTCTTAGATCATTGCAACACTTCTGTCAGACCTGGGCCCTGAAAGTCATTATGAAAAAGACAAAAATCATGTTTTTCCAGAAAAAGTCCAGATGTCAGGGAAGCAGATACCCATTTGTACTTGGCTCAAGTTAGCTGCACCAACATAGAGCACACACACACACACACACACACACACACACACACACACACACACACACACACACACACACACACACACACACACACACACACACACACACACACACACACACACACACACACACACACACACACAGGGAATTTTTAATTAATTTACTATGGCTGTGAATGACCTGAGGGAAAAGGCAAGCGGGGCTTTCTAAAATCTGTCAAAATTAATTAATACTTTTTTGAACCAATTGCCCTGTATGGTAGTGAAGTGTGGGGTCCCCTGGCAAATCAGGGATTTTCTAATTGGGACAAATCCAATTGAGACTATTCACACAGAATTTTGTAAATGCATAATTATTATTATGAAAAACTCAAAGAAAAACTAAAAATAATGCATGCAGAGCGGAACTTGGCCAACTTGGCCAACTCCCTCCTAATTAACATCCAGAAAGGAGCATTCAATTCTATAAGCACCTTCAAAATAGTGACCCCACCAGGCCTTAAAATGGCAAGAGAACATGAGTAGGAGTCAACTCAGTCAGCTGGTCCTGAGACTTACCTCCACCACCCCTCCCCTGACTCAAACAACCTCCACCAAACAAATTATCAAAATGCAACAAGAAAATGATATCACCTATTGGAAAAACCCAACTAAAACCCAAAGTAAATGCTATTTGGCCCTGACCGAGAATACACAGTGGCAAATTCAGAGAATCATTCTTCCCTAAATTTAAAGAAAAATATGAAGAATTTGAATCCACCATTAATAACTCATCACTTCAATATGTTCTGGGAGAACAGTTCAAATGCACGTTCTTGGCAGCACAATACGTGTGGAGTTGTCATCAACTGAGGGACAGCCAGTGGACAGACGAGCCAGGTATATCTGACCGAACACTATCTGGTCACTAAGTTGCTGTTATCATTGTCTGTATTAACTTGCGAATAATACGCAAGCAGAGCGTGCAAGTACTGTGATCGGCTGGGTATGTGTCTGTGTTGTCCACCGGCCAATAAGGGACCACCATTCTTGATGACGCAACTAAGGTACGTTTGGTGATCGGTTGGGTATGTATGTGTGTATGTCAGGGTAAGAATGGTGGTCCCTTATTGGCTGTTGATGGTGACGTAACTAAGGTACGTTTCAAGATTGGTATAAGGTCAATAACTGAGGATTTAGAACAGCAGTTGTAATAGACATTAGTTAGTAGCAGTACCATGTATGGCCTACTTGTGTGCAAGCCGTAAGTTGGCACCTTGACAGAGTGCATTTGTAGTTGTTACTGTATTGATGGTTGTTCGTTATTGTTGGGATGTTGGTTGTTCACTTGTTGTCTCTGTGTGCGCAATGTTGTGATTTGTTTTGTTGCATGTATGCTTTGGCAATGTAGAAATATTATTTTATCATGCCAATAAAGCATTTTGAAATAGAGAGAGACACAGAGAGAGAGAGAGACTCTCCGACTCCCAGGCTATTTAATGTTGCCAAAACAAACAGAGTACTTTGACATAATTGAAACTAGACCCTAAGGGTTCAGGCTCATGAGCAGCCATATAAGAGAGTGAAAGTAACACCAACACAATGAGGTGTGTGTGTGTGTGTGTGTGTGTGTGTGTGTGTGTGTGTGTGTGTGTGTGTGTGTGTGTGTGTGTGTGTGTGTGTGTGTGTGTGTGTGTGTGTGTGTGTGTGTGTGTGTGTGTGTGTGTGTGTGTGTGTGTGTGTGTGTGTGTGTGTGTGCGCAAAACCACAGGCAGAGCACAACATCCACCCAATCTATATGCAAAAGTTCTCTATTTTGTTTGCATGACAAGAGTTTTCGCCTCACCTTTTTTCCATTATCGAGCTACCTCTGGCCTGCTAATTACTGCATATATTACAACCCACCAATGCTTTATTTGCACCATCATCTTCCCATGCAGCTGCTCTTCTGTTGTCGGAGCTGATGTGATACTGTGTTCCCATCATTGAAAATAATCCTATTTCCCAGGAAAAAGGGCTCATCTTTCGATGCCAGTGGTAAATTAGTCTGAGGCCCAGACATGGAAAATGGACATGATAGCCCCTATTTACGGGAGAATTGGGTTATACAGCCCGCAAAACACAGCAAAGAAAACCACCGGTATTCTCTCTGGAACATTCCCACCAAAGCGAAGGGCAGGATGCCTTCTGTGTACATTAAACAGTGAATTGGCTCTGTACGTGCTGGGACTCACTGACTCACTAAAGTCTTGTTGCTCACTTAAAATAACTGACGTGAACATTAAAACCTGTTATTTTTGGCAAGCAACATGGGCACAAATACATTAAAGAGTATGTTGTTACAAATAAATAAATACTTGCTCATCAAAAACATACAATTTTAATTGAAACGGCACAGAATATAGATTTAGAAGAAATACTCCAACCAGTTGCAGTTTACATTAACGTCTGTCCAGACATTTGATATATTTGTGTAGTGAAAACTTTTAAGGTATTTAATGAACATGGATTTTTGGGTGATGGTTACCATGGCCTTTGACCACCAAATGCTAAACATGCTGTTTATCCTTGAATCCGTGGATGTTTGTGCCAAATGTAAATGGAATTCTCTCCAGACATTCTTGAGATATACTGTAGTGCTCACAGGAATGGGACGGATGGACATACAACCCAGACAACCCGTTCGTTAACAAAATTATCATGTCATCAGTGCCACTAGCAAACTATGGGCTATTTATTTATTTTCTGACACTATTGTTCCCATGGTATTCCTCGGCCATGCTGGACCCAACAGGATGTGTCTGTTTAGCAGACCCATAATAAGCCTATTGATGAAAGACAATCATTTTAAATTCAGTCCTCTCGTCAAGATAAAAAAAAAATCATTTATTGCAATCATATTGCATTGTGCCGGTGGGGCTCTGCTCCTGTGATACCAGAGAACAATCTGCACAAGCATAACACGCACTGATATCACAAACCCCCTGAAGCAGAATCTTAAGCTGCACACGTATTTCTGTTAAAGGATGACGCAATTTTGACGTCTGCAGGCGTCGGCTTACGCCAAAGCTCCACCAACGCAACGCAACGTTGGCAGTGAAGCACCCTTCATTGATTAAAGGTTTCATGACATTCATTTTCATTTATTTTTCTTTTTTCTTTTAGGTTTTATTACACCCACACAACCTGAACTTTGAACATTCAGTGGATTTTCTGTCGTCTGGGGTTTTCTCTGTGAGTTTTGAGCTGCAAAGGCAAAATCCCTCAACATTGACATCTGCTGGCGAATTCCTATGTCAAAATATACAGTATGGGATTTGTGGACTCTTACCTCACAGTCCACAGGCAAAGCAGAGCAGTTGTGTGAGCCAGAAAACCACAGAAAATCTACTGAATGTTAAATGCTCTGTGCAATTGAGCTCAGAAACCCTAAAAAACAAAAAAAACGTTTGTGATATTACAAAACTATTTGAATATCACGGCCCCTTTAAAAAGGGAACATCCTCTGCATTGACACAGCGTCCGATGGCTGCAGTGGAGCTTAGAGTATATATGAATAGAGACGTCACCCGAGTTCTCCTCCCATCCACTTGCATTAAGTTGCTCAAAAGCACATGAGGCGATTTCACTCCTCCTTCCTTGTAGGAACAGAGTGCATTCTGGGATTGATTGGGCCAAACACATGACCGCGCTGCCATTGTACTGAAACCGCGTTCACGTGTGCAATAATAGTCAACGGACCAGCGTGTTCATGTGTTTGGCCCAGGCTGCAATACCAAATTCGGCCACTATGTCCATTGCGCCTCAGGGTTTCCTCCGGGTGCCGTCTCTATTCATATATACTCTAAGCAGTGGAGCCCCGGCGTTACTTAAAGGGTTCCGTCACCCCGTTTGCAACCAGATCTTATTCTAATGATGTTTGGGAGACATGAAACACTTTCCTGTGGTTTTTATGTGGGTAATATGTGTTTTTAGATATTTCATTATTTCAAGGTGTCCATGGGCTCCATGATGTCATCGACACTGGGCTCACTTCCTTCCTGGACTACAATTCCCATAATGCTTTGTTTGGTGCACTGCTCCTCCTTGTGGATCGATTCAATGCTCCATTATTTTACCAAAAAATACTAAATAACTATGATTAGTTTCTATCCAGCAAAATAGAAATGTCAAATACAAAAAATGTATTTGAAATATTGCCCATCTCTGGTTATATGACAAAGTAGCCTATAAATTAGACATGACTGTATCCAATACATTGTAAAAATCACACCCGTGTGAACTGAGTGGTGTAAGGTCTTATATAGACTGATCAGCTGTGGTCTGACGTAATGTCTGACGTAATGAAATCACACCCCGTGTGAACTGGGTGACCATAGCAACCGTGCTCATTTTTGTGTACAGACAGACAGACAGACAGACAGACAGACAAGTAAACTAACAAAGCCAGTCGTAGGAGTGGTTTACACCACTCAAAAAGAGAGACGGAGATGGCACAAATAGCTGTGTATTCCATTTCTTCTTTCTTACAACATCTATTCTACAGTAGACTCATTTACACTACACTCATAATTAAGATGCAGAATAAAATCAAAACCTCTCTGGTTGTTATTCGAACAGCCTTGTTCTCCATGCAGCATAGTCTCTCCAGAGAGGTGCTTAGATATACACAGATCGAGTTCAGCGCTCCAATTTAATTGCAAATATTTGAACTGTCAAATCATGGCCGCCCACTATTGTCCAAGAGAGAAAGGTGGGAGACAAATATTCATTTAAGAGGTTGTTTATTCAAGGGAAAAGTAGCACGCTAGCAATGGTTGGACTTTGGTACCATCATGTTGGCATTGTTCTTGAAAACGAATTGATAACATTGAATACTTTGCTGTACATTATATGACTACATGATCCAAGGTAAACAATAGCTTATTATTTGTCAATGAGACCATATGGCGATGTTCCAAATACAATACTGTTACAGACAGTAGGCTCCATGTTTAGCTGTCTGCACAAGCTGTGTTTTTAATTTGTGCGACAGTATCCATTAAACGTGCGTGCTTGCATGCATGCGTGCGTCCTCATGGACAGGGGAGTGCGGTCCGTGTCTCTGCTCAATGTGCAGTGCTCATGGACAGGGGAGTGCGGTCCGTGTCTCTGCTCAATGTGCAGTACTCATGCACAGCAGAGAGCGGTCCGTGTCTCTGCTCAATGTGCAGTGCTCATGGACAGGGGAGTGCGGTCCGTGTCTCTGCTCAATGTGCAGTGCTCATGGACAGGGGAGTGCGGTCCGTGTCTCTGCTCAATGTGCAGTGCTCATGGACAGGGGAGTGCGGTCCGTGTCTCTGCTCAATGTGCAGTGCTCATGCACAGGAGAGTTAGTCGGCACAGGTATGAGCTCCTGGCTATGAATACTGATGTGCTAATCAATTCTCTGTTTCATTTGTCCAACAAAAATTACATTCATCCCAACCGTTTTCCAAAGTGGTTTGGTCTTGGAGGAAGCCAATATTTTCCATTCATCTTAGTACGGTATGAAAATCAACTTGAAAGGAATTGCAATCTAGCTTAAATTTGATTTGACTTCATGGAAAGTTTTATTAAGCAAACATTGACTCAATACATCCAGGTAATTCTGGGTAGCATTTTAATTACTTTGAACAAAAGGTAAACAAACGTCAACTGAAATCTCTAAATATGAAGCAAATAAGGGCAGCATGGACTGTTTATCTATGATATGGCCGAAGCAGTCGAACAACATTATATTACACTTATTTATTACGCTAACAATCCTGGATAGATCAGACAGGAACACTTCAACCATTGTCAAACTTATTGATTGATTGATTGAAGAATTTATTAACAGTTTGCAGAATTACAGTACATTTCAAGCACAAACTCAATACAAAGGCTGTTAACTGTGAGTGGACGACCCAATTAAGCATTACACTTGTTTCCAACAGGGTCCACCATGTTCAAATCATCAAAACATTTAGAGACGTACAAATAGACACTTCTATAGACAGAACAGGAATTCATCAAAAAAGAATTCATCAAAAAGGAGGTAAAAAGGGAAAAGAAATATATACAGTGAGGGGAAAAAAGGGGGGGGCGGGGGGGGGGGGGATTCAGATTTTACGGGGGCCAGTTTCGAATTGCAGCCATCCGTAGGTGCCCTTTGAGAGCGGTTTTGAAGGAGTCAAGGGATTCGCATGTCTTAATGACAGTTGGTAGGGCGTTCCACATTTTGGTGGCATAGGAGCGAAAAGAATTTAGTCCCTTGTTTGTGCCGAATCTGGGTTGTACATGGTTCGTTGCACTCCCTCTGGTGTTGTGGGTGTGGACTTCGTTAACATTAAGGAAGTATCTAGACAGGTACATGGGTATCTTGGTGGTGTATCGAATCTTGTGGACCAGACCCATTGCAAGATGCTGTACTCTGTCGTCGACCCTAAGCCATTCCAGCCTGTCGAAGTGGGCAGGGGTGAGGTGGGTTCGGGGGGCTAGATCAAGTAGGAGCCTGACCAGTTTGTTTTGGGAAGTCTGGAGCCTGGTTTTAAGGGCCTTTGAGGTGCTGTGGTACCAGGAGGTGCATGCATAGTCAAAGAAACCCTGTACAAGGGCTCCTGTTAAGGTCTTCAAGGTGTTTTTGTTGACCAGTGAGGAGATCCTGTAGAGGAATCTTGTTCTATGGTTGACTTTTTTGATTACGTTGGTGGCCATTTTATCACCGGAAAGATTAGCCTCCAGGATGGAACCTAGGTAGGTAATTTCATCTTTACGTGTGATAACATTGTCACCCACTCTAACCAAGAAGCCATTTGCCTTGCTGAGATTACTAATAGAGCCAAAGAGAATGGATTCAGTTTTTCCCAGGTGTAAAGATAGTTTGTTATCAGCGAGCCAGGTGCAGATTCTACCGAGTTCAGAGCTGAGGGCATTTTCAACCTGCAGTTTGTCCCTGTCCGAGACCAGCAGTGCTGAGTCATCTGCGAACAGGAACAAGTTGCAGTCACAGGCTGAAGTCATGTCGTTTACATATATTAGGAACAGTAGAGGCCCTAGTATGCTTCCTTGTGGAACGCCACAGCTCACTGGGAGGGGGGGGGACAGTGTTCCGTTCACTTCCACCATCTGTTCTCTCCCCTCCAGGTAGGATTGCATCCAGCTCACTGATGTGCTATCGAAACCAATTGCTTTTAGCTTGTTAACCAGTATGGAGTGGTTCACGGTGTCAAAAGCCTTTTGGAGGTCCAGCATGACCATGCCGCAGTATTTGCCAGCGTCCACCTCTTGTTTGATGTGGTCGCTCAAATAGAGGAGGCATGTGTCAGTGGAGTGGGATGTTCTGAAGCCAGATTGGAACTCGTACAATAATTTATTAGTGGCAAGATACTTTTCAACCTGTTCATAGACTATTTTTTCCATCACTTTCGAGATGGAACTAAGAATAGAAATAGGGCGGTAGTTGCCGGGGTCTAATTTACTCCCTTTCTTGTGCAAGGGGGTTACTTTGGCCAGTTTGAAATCTTGGGGGACCTGTCCCTGTTTGATGGAGAGGTTTACTATGTGGGTGATGATTGGAGCTATAGAGATGGCTGAGTCTCTGAGAAATTTGGAGGGAATGTTGTCATGGCCTGTGGCCTTGTGGGGTTGGAGGGCACTCAGTTTCTTAATTACCTCATCAGTTGTTACCATAACTAGTTTAAAATCGTCTTTACAAACACCTAGGTTTTTGTAGAAGGTTGTAATGTGCTCTACACCAAAGAGCCCAGAGTGGGAGGGCAGTTTGTTAACCAGAGTTGTTGATATGTTTGTAAAGAAGATATTCAAGTAGTTGGCCACATCAAGGTTGTCAGTGATGAGAGTGTTGTCAGATTTGATGTTTATGTTCGAAAATCTGGTTTTTAGTTTCTGACCATAGCTTAGTTGATTGTTTAGTAGCTTCCAGAGCTCATGAGGATTGTTTTTGTTTTCCTCAGCTTTATCATTAATGAAGTTACTTTTAGCTGATTTGGTCATGGCAGTTACATTGTTTCGTAGTTTGATTCGTTGTGTATTTAGGTTGTTCAAACGAGCTTGGCGAACACTGTCGAAGCGCTTGGCTAGCTTTGACTTGCATTTTAGAACTTCAGAGCATTTTTTGTCTCTGGCTTTCATTGCAGCCAGTATGTCCGAATTCATCCATGGTTCCGAGCGGGTTTTGCCCCTGGTGGTTCTCAAAGGAGCCATGTTGTTCAGTACTGATGTAAATTTGGTTTTGAAGCCAAGCCAAGCTTCTTCGACATGTGTGCTTTTAAGCTCATCGGACCAATCCAGACTCTCCAATACTTGGTTAAAGACCTCACTAGAGTAGGTTTTGAGGTCCCTTGATATGACTGTTTTGTGGCAGCCGGTCTTAAGTTTTTGTATTTTGCGGGTACAGAATATCATAAAATGATCACTAAGCCCACATACAATAACCCCTTTCTTGGAGATTCTGGATTTGTCCGAGGACAGAATGAGATCAATGACAGTTTGAGTAGAATCACACACTCTAGTGGGTTGGGTAATTAGCTGACTGACACTATGTAGATCACAGAACTTACTGAATGACTTAAACACAGGTGCTTCCTTTCGTTGCATGTCTGTATTGTAGTCGCCAATCAGGATTTTCTCTACACATTCCTCCTCAGCTAAGCACCCCTCAAGTATATCATAGAACCCATGTTGGTCAGGCGGTCTGTAGACGGTGCCCACTAATACTGATTTAGCTTTTTTGAAAATTAATTCAACCCACACAGTTTCAATTTCATCATGCTGTAAGTCAGTACGAGTAACATATTCAGTGTCTTTGTAATTGTCTTTGTAATTGTCTTTGTAATTGGTCCTCACTGATCACCTCACTGTTCATTATAATGGCATCATTTCTATCTACACATCAAAGGTGGGCTGTGACAGTTCAGAAAATTTGCCTATACAGTAATTGTATTGATGGGGATTCCAAGCTAATAGAAACTACAGTCTTTTTCTCTTCCTGGAAGATTGGCGTGCTGAAACAGAAGCCCTTTAATGATTTAGTCTGATCTTTATCTTTATTACAATTCTGTAGTACTTGTATTTGTACCTGTAATTCATCTTTAGGGGAGGGATGCAAGAAGCCCTCTTCTCTTACCTGTTCTGTTGTTCTTGCTTGTCTGTCTGTCTGTCTGTCTGTCTGTCTGTCTGTCTGTCTGTCTGTCTGTCTGTCTGTCTGTCTGTCTGTCTGTCTGTCTGTCTGTCTGTCTGTCTGTCTGTCTGTCTGTCTGTCTGTCACTGGTATGTGGTCCTCAGCAGTTTAAGGAAGTTCTTAACTCTCACTTACTTTCTCCTATTTTTAATTTTGTTTATTTGTTTCTTTCTTCATGACATGGACTTGGACCATGGGGGTTGGGGGGGTGTTCCTGAGAAAGAAAGACATGTCACTCTCCCATAACAATCTAGGAGAAATTGAGGACAGATCAGGGAAAGGATCTTAATGCATGATCGGTAATTATTCATAAATAATGACACGATCCTCAGGATCTGGTATGAGTGCATGGGAAACGGGTTCTCTGTTCACCTTTGTTCTCCATTCACAGAAGCACATCTCTGTTCTACATCCACAGATGTTATGCGGATGTTTACACTAATGCTATCGACATACTATAAACATCCCGTATAGTGACAGAGAATATTACTCGGCACATTATGCTGTTATAAAAAAAAACTGTCAGTGAAGTGAAGGAATCTGATCTGTAGGCTACTATGATGTAACATGGGCGTAGATTGATCAGGTGGCACACTAAACATTTCCCCAAAAGTGTGTGTGTGTGTGTGTGTGTGTGTGTGTGTGTGTGTGTGTGTGTGTGTGTGTGTGTGTGTGTGTGTGTGTGTGTGTGTGTGTGTGTGTGTGTGTGTGTGTGTGTGTGTGTGTGTGTGTGTGTGTGTGTGTGTGTGTGTGTGTGTGTGTGTGTGTGTGTGTGTGTGTGTGTGTAAATGGTGCATTTATATAGCGCCTTTATCCAAGGCGCTTTACAGAGATTGTGCATTACATTCACCCATTCACACACTGATGGCAGCGGAAACCATGCAAGGCACCAACTAGCACATCGGGAGCAATTAGGGGTTCAGTGTCTTGCTCAAGGACACTTTGACAGTGCGTGTGTGCGTGCGTGCGTGCGTGCGTGTGTGTGTCTGTGCATGCATTTGTATATTACGCCTCCAGCCATCTCCACATGGAGTCTGTCCAGGGTTCACCAGTAGTCGGTTCTCACACGACCCCCTCCTCCCCTCCCCTCCCTTCCCCCGAGGGAATGGCATGATAAATGTCCAAGCTTATTCTGGTGCTGCCCTCCCTAGTTCTCCATCCAACAACCTCTTCCTCCTCCTCCGCACTCCTTGCACATGACGACCTTTTCTCCCAAGCGGTTGCTCGGCACTCAGCAGTGATAATGATAATGAATTTGTTCATATAGCACATTTCTGGACATAGTCACAAAGTGCAAATTGCTTTACAGCGTCGAGCAAAAGAAAAACAACAAAAGATCAATCCATTAAGAAAAGGCTTTAACATAAAGGTGGCTTTTCAGGAGAGCTTTAAACGATGACACCGGTTTTGCACATCTTAGGTCAGCAGGTATAGGGCGTGGTCGTTAGGTCAGCAGGTATAGGGCGTGGTCGTTAGGTCAGCAGGTATAGGGCGTGGTCGTTAGGTCAGCAGGTATAGGGCGTGGTCGTTAGGTCAGCATGTATAGGGCGTGGTCGTTAGGTCAGCAGGTATAGGGCGTGGTCGTTAGGTCAGCAGGTATAGGGCGTGGTCGTTAGGTCAGCAGGTATAGGGCGTGGAAAAGCAGTGGTGGAAAGTGGTACATTAATTTAGTCAAGTACTTTTTGGGAAGCACTTTTACTTTACTATTTTACTTTTCTATTTTTCGATAACTCAGAGGCAAATATTGTACTTTTTTACTCCACTGCAATTATTTGAAAACTTTAATTACAAGTTACTTTCTACTTGTTACATTAACAATGAATCCCTATATTCTCCACTAAAATGTTGATGAATTGAACAAGGTGGACCCTCTTGTAAACAAGTGTAATGCTTAATTGGGTTGTCCACTCACTCTTTGTATTGAGTTTGTGCTTGAAATGTACTGTAATTCTGCAAACTGTTAATACATATTTCAATCAATCAAAGCTGTTTGAAAATAGCAATGTCACAATGTGACTTGTAAACTTAGTACAGGTATACTATCTCAAAGAAAACTATGTTAATTTCATTGATCAATGATCAATCGATTGACTGATCATTAATATAGACATGCTCTGAAAATGCATGTGCCCAGCCCCACCCATCTGACCACTCACTTATCCAATTAACTAATTAACATGGCAGACGAATGGGTGCCATCCCATTTGGCTGCCATGTTAATTGGTTAATTTTCAAGATTTTCAAGCGGGCCCTGTTCCAGAAAAAGTTTAGAACCACTGCTCTAATGTAGTCATTTCTGATCATGTCCTTCCTTGTCACTCCTAATGAGAATCGTAGCATCTTCAATTCTGTAACTCAGTACAGTGTTGATACAGTACATCTTTCCTCTCACTCTGAATACCAGACAAGTCACCACTTTACCAACTCGCCCCGGGCATACAGCCGGTGGAACTGTGCGGCCTGGAATTCCTTAAGTAACCTAAGCAGAGCCGGATTTACCTTGCTGAGGGCCCCCGGGCTGGAGCAAATTTGAGGGCCCCCCTTGGGGCGCGCGGCGGATGGTTTAACCATAATACAACTAAATACAATAACTATACACACATTTCACTTGAATTGGATTTCAATACTTTACAATCTTATAATATAAAATATATATATATATATATATATTTAATTTTTGGGGCCCACCCTAGCCCAACGGTAAGTCCGGCTCTGAACCTAAGTAAAGTATGCTTAAACGGTTAAACCTAACCTTATTCCTAATCTTAACCTCAGTAAAACTATGCCTAAACCTAACGCTATACCTAAACTTAACCCCAGTAAAACTATACCTAACCCTAAACTTATTTCTAACCTTATTCTCAGTAAAACAAAATAAAGAATACAAGAACCGCAGCACCGAGCGGTCGGCGTGAGGTCAGCGGAAAAAAATTGAGGGGCGAGATGGTTTAGGGGCGACCGTACCTGATACCCTCACTCTTGCTGATGCATCCTGGCTCCTGCCCTCGCATTTGCACACGTATTCTGTCTTCTCTCCAGTGCATACCTCCACCTTTCCAGACTCTCTGAAACATGTTCGCACCTCTCAGTACATGTCAAAATAATGGGCCAACATCGTAGTCTGCGGTCCCTCTTGCCTGCAGACTTCCATCTGTCAGTGTCAACCTGTCCATTACCAATGGACACAAAGGCCTCAGAGACCATCCTTGGTGTAAGCCCACCTACACCATGAACCCGTTCCATTGCATGAGTTCCTCATGCAATACACGTCCTCTCTCTGCAATATGCTTTGTGTATAGTCCACAAAGACACTAGTGTAACTCCTTCTCCTCCTATAATTTGACTTTGATTTTTACTTTTACCTTGTAATAGAGTATTGTTATTAAGGGTCCACGCACTCAGTACTGGTCCCTTAGTGAAACTCTAACCTTTATTATTATTCATCCGCCACTTTATGTTCTGGCTTCATTTCTTTCACAACTCAGCAATATGGTAGAGGGCTATGCCATATGGCATGAAGAGGGCTATGCCATATGGCAAAGACACGGAACTCACAACCATTGGCCAAAGGGTGGCAGCATAGCAAGAAATTGAACAGGCATAGCTCATGAACTGTTTGACTTATAGCCATGTCACTTTAATACACATTATGAGGAACACATTTGTCACTTTGACATGACGACCTCTGACTAAGTACAGTATATCATGCACAGTACACATCTGCTGTTACTGCTGCTCACGCGCCTCTATATCTTATCTCAAGTACATGTAGAAATTGTTGTTTCTTGTTTGATCTCCTTTCCCACTGCTCCACTCTTCTTTCTTTCTTTCTTTCTTTCTTTCTTTCTTTCTATGAAAACGATTCAGGCACTGTGTCGCACACTGAGTTTATTCTCTTAATTGTATCTTTACATAATACACCATGTCAGTGATGTCACAAAAGAGACAAACTATGCATAAACTAATTTCATCCACCTTTTTTACTTTGTAAACCACCGGTGATGTGACAGTGAAGCTGATTCAGATTCCTGCTTGGCCCTGTATGGCTATCTTGCACCTATATTTATTCTTGTATTGCTACTTCTACTGTGAATGAAACCCCCTCCTGCTCTGTGCTCCTTGCACATGACGACCTTTCCTCCCAAGAGGCTGCACATTGGGGATCGAGCTCGGCTAAATGGGAACTCGCAGCAGAAATATGAAAACAACAGGCTGGACACATGCGAGCGCTGTGTCTGTAACAGATGTAGCAACAGAAGAGATAAGAGGGAAACCAGCAGGCAGCAGCCATTCTTTTCCTTTTTCACCCTCCGGAGATCCACAAAGAGAAGCCCCCTGACACACGCACGCACGCACGCACGCACGCACGCACGCACACACGCACACAGGCTCTATTAGGCCGGTACTATGCTTTGATGGGTAGAGATGATGGGGCCGACAGAGTGAGACACGCATGCATCCTTCCATCAAGGTGTTATTTTGCACAGATGATAATCTTATATTAATGCGACACCTGGGAGTTTTCAGAGCAAACTGCTGCAACATTTTACATGCGGTTCCAATTAATACTGCGCATGCTTGGTTGCACCAGATTTGCTACATTGTGGAAAGACGTGGGGGAAGGGAAAGTGCGTTCTTTGGCGTTATAAGATATTAAGATTAACGGCAGTCCCAACAGAGACAGGAAAACAGTTTCCTTTTGTTTGGTGTAGAGCAGTAATAATCAAACTTTTTAATCTCAAGGACCCCTTGAGACCCCTCAAGGATACCATATGTATTATGCCACAGACCCCCATTATCTTTTTATCGCCGGACCCCATTGTACACTATAACGTCCGGGTCAATATGTTTCCATTTGTACACTCTTGGAGTTTCAGACCTGTAACGGTCCATTTAATTTAGTTGCTAAATATCAATCACTGAGCTGGGGACCCACTCAAACACCCTCAAGGACCCCGAACCTCACTCTGAGAACCAGCAGCGTACACTAGAGGCACCCTAGTCTCTCAAGACAGACTGTTGACTCACGTTGCTGGTTGTCTTGTCTCCACCAGGCCGAAGGCATGGGGAGAGAGTATGTTTTGCACTCCGTCCGTCCGTCCGTCCGTCCGTGTGTGTGTGTGTGTGTGTGTCCGTCCGTCCGTCCGTCCTTCCGTCTGTGAACAGCTAATCTCCGGCACCGTTAACCCGGTCGATGCCAAATTTTGCACACACACTCCCTGGATGCCAACGATGAACCTCTGCCCCAAAAAATTCCAAAACGGCCTGTTATAGCGCCACCAGGAGGCCGCTTTGTGCAAAACAAGTTTTTGGACAGTGCACCTACAGATTTTGTCCAAACATCACGCAAATTGGTACACAGTCTCTCTAGAGCCATTCAACGAAACGGGTCTTTCAGATTTCTCAGACTCTATCCTGATTGGCTAAGATTGGCTTCCAAAGTTCGCAGGAGTGCTCAGTTTCAAACAAAATGCTGCAAATCATGAACACATCGTGTGATTTCTGTGAAATTGTGCACGCACATTCCCACTAGGCCGAGGAAGAAATGCCACATGAACATTTTCAACTCAGCCTCATGGTGGCGCTATAACTGGCCGAAAAGTGTTTTTACCTCTAACTGCATGGATCTGTGGATAACTTTGTATGCCAACTCCCTAGAGGCCAAGGAAAAACCTTTGCCTGGAATTTTTCACATCTGCTCTTTATAGCGCCACCAGGAGGCCGACATAAGTAAAACACATTTTCTAATATTACTCCTTCAGATTGTATCCAAATTTCACGCAAATCGGTACACATGCTCTCCATAGTCATGTGATCAAGACGGGTTTGTTTGATTTCTCATAATCCACCCTCATTGGCTACAATTGGCTTCTAAACTTTTCAGGAGTAGCCCGCTTTGTACCCGTTTTGTACAAATCGCCACAACTACTCAACGCAGCGTCCGATTGTGGTGAAATTGTGCATGTGTAACCCAGGTTTATAATTGTCTGTATTGTCTGTATTTGCATCCCTGTTTTGTATGGTCACGGTGCCATCTGCATCAGGTCACAGCTCATCACACCGATCACTCACTCACTCACTCAGTCACACCAGTTTGAAATCAGCAATCAGCAATCACCACCACACCCTAGTATAAAGCACAGCACTTTTGTCTCAGTCAGAGAGGTGCACATCACTGGCTGTGGCAGGTCTGTATCCCCTCTACAAACATTTTACTATTTACCAATCTTTATTACCAAACTCTATATTAACACTGATCAACATTGGTTTTAGACCTCAATACACACTGGTGAACCGATGAGCTGGATGCACCTGCACTGAATTGAATTGACTGAATTGGTGAGTTTATTGTTTGTTTGAAATGTTTGAATTGTTTTGTTTGGTTATTTTCATTTGATGTTTGAAGTATATGCTACATAATTGTGGCGAGCCAGCCAGGAGAAGGTTTTTGATTTTCATAAAGGTTAAAGGTTTACTGAAGTTAAGGTTTAAAGATGGAGGTATTTGAAGGTATCAATATCAAAATTCCAAATGCAGTGTTGGTAAATGGAGTGGTGGAGACAGAGGATTATGAGGAGGTTATGGATTTTCTGAAGCAATATGGTGCAATCGACAGGGCTGAAATAATCAAGGACACTGAATCACAATTTAATCACTATCTGGTTGTTGAATTTGCCTCAGGATCTGCTATGCTATCCCTAGAGCCGCTATTGCCACATTCTCATGTTACGGATGACAAAGAAAATGCGTTCATCATTCAAAACCTGTCTGATTTGTACACAAAGGGTGTAGGCAGTACAAAGACCAAATCCTACTTGGATGATTTAAAAACATTGTCTCAAGCAAGTGGAAAGGACTACAATGAAGTTCTCAAGGACATGATGTCTCAAATTGGTGAAACCATTGCTAGTCGCAAGTCACCTGAGGAACCAGCAGAGCAGCTGAAAACTTCACCCCAAACACCTTACAAACCCACCTCAATGGGTACAGCTCAACCAAGTCCTTCTATAGCTCCTGATTTGAACCCTCCTGGAATCCAGCGGTATGTTGTGGAGCATATAGTCAAGAGTGAGGAAAATGCTCACAATGTTTCCTTTCAACGACTGAGAGTCTTTTCCGGCAAGGTACCAAGACCCTCTCATGAAGTTGACTATGATGCTTGGCGCTTCAGCGTTGATTTACTCATGAAAGATCCTGCTGTGTCTGATCTTCTGAGATCCAGAAAGATCCTTGAAAGCATTCTTCCTCCAGCTGCAGATATGGTGAAGCACTTGAGTCCAGACACTTTGCCTGTTGTTTATCTGCAACTGCTTGATTCAGCTTTTGGCACAGTCCAAGATGGCGACGAACTGTATGCCAAATTCATGGATACTGTTCAAGATGCTGCGGAGAAACCCTCTTCTTACCTGCAACGTCTCCATGTAGCGTTGAATCTCACTGTCAAGCGAGGTGGCATTCCTGTCACAGAAGTAGATAAACACCTTCTGAACCAATTCTGTAGAGGGTGCTGGGATAATTATCTTCTTTCAGAGCTTCAACTGAAACACAAGAAAGCAAATCCCCCATCCTTTGCTGAGCTACTGCTCAGCTTTTGCGCACAGAAGAAGATCGTGAAGCAGAATCTGTCACCTGTCAAAAATCTATGCGCATGAAACGGCATCTGGGTACTGGGAAACAGAAAGTGGCATCTAACTGGCAGGTTGCCCATAGCGACAAGGATGACAGTGATGAGGAGGAGAAAGGAATGAGTGCTACACTGAAAGCCCTCACAAAGCAAATGGCAGAAATTCAAACCCAGTTAGCAATGCTAACAGCTAACCAACAGAGAGCTAAAGGCTCCTTCTCTCAAACGCCAGCTAGTACCAGTAAGCCTCACAGCAAGAAATCACATACGACTGGTAAACAGCCTGTGCAATACTCACAGTCCAAATCACCAAGTCTCAGACCAAAACCCGGATACTGTTTCCGGTGTGGAGAGGATGGTCACATCAGACCACAGTGTGACAATGACCCAAACCCTGAACTAGTGGCGGAGAAAAGGAAGCAATTCAATTCCAAGTGTCAGAAATGGGAGAAACAACACCCCGGTGACCAGTTAAACTAAAGACAGTTCCTGTTGTAGGACGAACGGGGACTGTAACGGCTCAATGTCCTAAGCCTAAACGCAAACTGTGTGCTAAACTCAACATGTCAAGTGCAAAGAACTCAGTCACTAAGCTTCCAAAAGGATTAGTTGGTTCCAGATGCACAGCAGTAGTCAACATTGCTGGTATTGATTTCAATTGTCTTATGGATACTGGTTCTCAAGTAACCACAGTTCCACTGTCCTTTTACAAGCAGAACCTGGCTGAGCAACCCCTCAAACCTATCTGTGATCTATTGGAGGTTGAGGGTGCAGCAGGACAGTCTGTTCCATACTTGGGATATATAGAAATGGTGGTTCGTTTCCCAAAAGACTTTGTGGGAACAGACATTGATGTACCAACTCTTGCACTTGTAGTTCCAGAGGTACGCCCAACGCCATCTCCAGTTCTCATAGGAACCAATACACTTGACATACTCTATGAGAAATACTTTGGTGGCAAGACACCACATCATCAACCCAGTCAGTATGGTTACCGAGTAGTACTCAAAACACTTGAGTTACGACGGCAACAACAGAACCAAGATGGAAGTGTTGGAGTTGTGAGAATGCTCAGTAAGACACCCACTGTCATTCCTGCATGCCACAGTGTCATTCTTGAAGGCTCCGCTAAGGTCCATAGTCCATCTGCAGATTGCTGGGTGATTGTAGAGCATCCCACCCAGTCATACTTACCTGGTGGCCTATGTGTCAAGAGTTGTCTCAGCACTCTTCCTTCAAATGCACCTTACAAAGTTCCTGTAATGGTCACAAATGAAACTGATCAAGACATTTCCATTCCCCCGCTCTGTGTCATCGCAGAACTTGGTGCTTTTCATTGCATTCTTTCACAACACAATGTGACAACTTCCCCAGTCTCAGACCCGCAGAAGCTGAACATCAACTTTGCTGATTCTCCACTGTCTGCAGAGTGGAAAGAGCATATCACCAACAAGCTCAGTGCAATGCCAGAGGTCTTTGCTCTTCATGATTTAGACTTTGGGTGCACAGACAAGGTGAAGCATGGCATTAAACTCCATGATGAAACTCCCTTTAAACATCGTGCCAGGCCTATTCATCCCCAAGATATCGAGGCAGTACGCAAACATCTAAATGACTTGCTGGAGGCCGGTGTTATCAGAGAGTCTGAATCACCATTTTCTTCACCCATTGTGGTTGTGCGGAAGAAAAACAACGATGTACGTTTGTGCATAGACTATCGAAAACTCAATCTTCAAACAGTGAAGGATGCCTATGCACTACCTAATCTTGAAGAGACATTTTCAGCACTAACAGGCTCCAAATGGTTTTCAGTGCTGGATTTGAAATCTGGATACTACCAGATCGCAATGGATGACGCTGACAAGGATAAAACCGCCTTTGTCACACCCCTTGGATTCTGGGAGTTTAACCGAATGCCACAGGGAGTGACCAATGCACCCAGCACATTCCAAAGGTTGATGGAAAAATGCATGGGAGACCTAAATCTGAGGGAAGTCCTTGTATTCTTGGATGACCTTATCATCTATTCCGACACTCTGGAAGAACACGAAATTCGACTGACGAGAGTACTCAATCGTTTGAAAGAATATGGGTTAAAACTGTCCCCGGAGAAGTGCAAATTCTTCCAAACCTCAGTTCGATACTTGGGACATATTGTATCAGAAGATGGAGTGGAAACGGACCCAGAAAAAGTGAATGCCTTAAAATCCTGGCCAATTCCTAAAACCCTGAAAGAGTTGAGATCCTTCTTAGGGTTCTCGGGCTACTATCGTCGCTTCATAAAGGGGTATGCTGACATAGTAAAGCCACTCAATGAACTAACTCGAGGATATCCACCTTCACGCAAAACTACAAAGGGCAAGGGAACCAGTGATCACTATCACAATCCACACCAGCCTTTTGGAGATCGATGGACACCCACCTGTCAAGACTCATTCGAGAGACTCATAGAAACACTTACCACTGCCCCTGTTCTTGGTTTTGCAGACCCCAAGAAGCCATACATCTTGCATACTGATGCCAGTACCACTGGGCTTGGAGCCGCATTATATCAGGAACAGGATGGGAAACTGAGAGCTATTGCGTTTGCCAGTCGGGGTCTGTCAAGTAGTGAATCCAGATATCCAGCTCATAAATTAGAGTTTCTTGCACTCAAATGGAGTGTGACCGAGAAGCTCCATGATTACTTGTATGGGTGTCATTTTACTGTAGTCACAGACAGTAATCCCCTTACCTACATACTTACCTCTGCAAAGTTAGACGCAACCAGTTACAGATGGTTGGCTGCTTTGTCTACATTCTCTTTCAAGCTTCAGTACCGGGCTGGCAAACAAAATCTTGATGCCGACGGTCTCTCCAGGCGACCACATTATCTGGATGAGGGCCAGTCTGAGAAAGAGAAGGATCGCATTAGCCGGTTTACCCAACAACACTTGGCTGATGGCTCCCTTGAAGATGTCTCCTCCGATGTCGTCAATGCCATCTGTCAAAGTAGCTTGGTCAGAACATTGAATGACCCCCATGACTTTACCCTTGTTGAGTCTTTGGCAATTTCTGCTGATGCAATTCCTGACAGTTATGTTGAAGAGGATCAACACGGCTTACCTGTCATTCCTTCTCTATCACAGCTTGATCTTAAAGAGAAGCAGAGGTCTGATCCATGCCTTCGTGAAATCATTTTCCAACTGGAAACAGGAGAAAAGGTTCCTCCAGCTGTAAGGAATGAGCTTCCTGACCTTCCACTTCTACTCAGAGAATTGAATAGATTGGAGTTGCAAAATGATATCCTGTACCGAAGGAGACAAGAGAACGAACACATTTCATATCAACTTGTTCTACCAGAAGAGCTGCGTGCAACTGTCTTGCAGAGCTTACATAATGACATGGGTCATATGGGCATAGAGCGTACTGTTGATCTTGTCCGTACAAGGTTTTATTGGCCCAGAATGTCTGCATCTGTAGAGCACAAAATCAAGACATGTGATCGCTGTATGCGCAGAAAAGCTCTTCCTGAGAAAGCCGCACCCTTGGTGAACATAAGAGCAACACGCCCTCTTGAATTGGTGTGCATGGATTTCCTTAGCCTTGAGCCAGATTCCAGCAATACAAAGGACATCCTTGTACTAACTGACCATTTCACCAAGTTTGCCCTTGCTATTCCCACTCCCAACCAAAAAGCTAAAACTGTAGCAAAATGCTTGTGGGATAACTTCATTGTCTATTATGGCATACCTGAACGGTTACACACTGACCAAGGACCTGACTTTGAATCAAAGCTAATCAAAGAATTGTGTGAAATTTCAGGCATCCAAAAAAGTCACACAACTCCGTACCATCCACGGGGAAACCCTGTTGAAAGGTTTAACTGGACGTTGCTCAATATGTTGGGAACCCTGGAAAATAAGCAAAAATCAAAATGGCGAGAATATGTGAAGCCCTTAGTTCATGCTTACAATTGCACCCGCAATGAAGTAACCGGGTTCACTCCGTATGAACTTATGTTTGGACGTTCACCACGACTGCCAGTTGATCTAGCTTTCAACTTACCTGTGAGAGGAGATCAGCAGAAATCGCATTCCCAATATGTGCAAAATCTCAAATCCCGATTGGAAGAGAGCTACCAGTTGGCTTCTCGAAATTCCCTCAAAACGGCAGAAAGAAACAAAGCTCGTTTTGACAAACGGATAACTACCTCAGAACTTGAGGTAGGGGACAGAGTCCTAGTCAGACATGTACGAATTCGTGGGAAACATAAACTTGCGGACAAATGGGAAGCAGATATCTATGTTGTGGTCAGTCGTGCAGGAGATCTTCCAGTATACACTGTAAGGCCAGAGAACAAGGATGGGCCGAAACGCACCCTACATAGAGATCTTCTCCTTCCCTGTGGGTTTCTTCCCTTGACATCAGAGGAAGAATGCACTCAGCCTGTTTCTGTCCGTAGGCCACGAACCCGTCATCACCCAGGTGACAATGGAACTGAAGTTGACGCAGACTTTCCAACGGAGGAGGATTCCGATTATTGGGTTTCACCAAGCCATGTTCAGCCAACCGTTAAGCCCACTGTGGAACACAACTCTAATACTGGAGGCGAGACAGAGACTCGCACAACTGTTGAGGAGCAATGTTCTGAACACAGTGAAATGGAGGACTTACCTGAATCCGCTGGAATGGAACATTTACCGGAACCCGTTGAGACGCACTTACCTGAAACTGTTGAAACACACTTATCTGAACCTGTGGAAATAGAACACTTACCTGAAATAACTGGAAGGACCCACTTACCTGAAACTGTGGAGGAAAACCAACCTATCAATATTGAACCCGATGGAAACTCACTGGATGGAAACTTACCAAATGCAAACTTACCGGAAGGAGAAATATCCGAGGAACCTGAAATGGACAAATCCACTGAACCTACAGTCATTACAACTCAACCTGACGCTGAGAGTTCACTTAGGCGTTCAGATAGAAGCCGACAAGCCCCTAAACGGTTTCAATATTCTCAGTTGGGCAACCCCTTGATAAATGTTGTTCAATCTTTATTTCAAAGTTTGTCTACAGCATACACTGATGCATTGAGTGATAGGGGTGTGCCTAGTTCCTTCCCCAACCCACAAATCCATGTTGTGTAACATGCAACGGGACGTGCATGGATTTAAGGGGGGAGGATGTAACCCAGGTTTATAATTGTCTGTATTGTCTGTATTTGCATCCCTGTTTTGTATGGTCACGGTGCCATCTGCATCAGGTCACAGCTCATCACACCGATCACTCACTCACTCACTCAGTCACACCAGTTTGAAATCAGCAATCAGCAATCACCACCACACCCTAGTATAAAGCACAGCACTTTTGTCTCAGTCAGAGAGGTGCACATCACTGGCTGTGGCAGGTCTGTATCCCCTCTACAAACATTTTACTATTTACCAATCTTTATTACCAAACTCTATATTAACACTGATCAACATTGGTTTTAGACCTCAATACACACTGGTGAACCGATGAGCTGGATGCACCTGCACTGAATTGAATTGACTGAATTGGTGAGTTTATTGTTTGTTTGAAATGTTTGAATTGTTTTGTTTGGTTATTTTCATTTGATGTTTTTGATGAACTATTTGATTTGACATTTGTAAATGTTTGATTTGTATGCTACTTTGATTATTATTTTTACAAGATATTTAATTTGGCCTTTTTGTATTCAGGCCAGGTTTTTCCCCTTACTCCATGAAACCATGAATGATGATGATGAAGACGAATACAATGGCGAGCTAAGTCCAAGAACCTGAAACGCACTCAAACACACACTTCCCCCCCATAACTACTCCATACACTCAAAACACTGCCTCACACATTACCCCTCTGACCTTGACTTTGAACAATTGAAGCTGAACAATTGACTCTGACCTCGACCTGAATTTACTTTGTTTATCTGATTGATTGTTGTTGTTTGTTTTACTTTTGTTTTTCAATAATAATATCATATTAAGCATAATTTTCAGTCTCCTGGGTCCTTTATGATTTCAATGCAAATTCCTTCTACCACTACACCTACTTCTGACAGCAGTACTGGTCCCAACCATATTCTTATTTCACGAAGTATATGCTACACATGCATATTCCCACTAGGCTTTGGAAGAAATGCCACTTGACAGTTTTCAAATCAGCCTCATGGTGGCGCTACAACAGGCCAAGCCGCGTCACACACACACACACACACACACACACACAGCTCCTAAACATTTTGCCAAACATCACACACACTCCTATCCTCCTGGTGGAGACCTGTGCCCAGAAGGGCACTTTTTCTAGTTTTCCTCTGTTTTGTCGATGGGAACCCAGATTGGATTGGAGGCACCTAAATAGAGGGCTTGCACAACATCTTTAGTGGTGTGCACAGGGAGTGTGGGTTTATCTATGGATGGGTTTTGCGGAAATATTTGATTGGCAAGAGATTATGGAGTGTACTATACGCAAGGTTTGTTTCTCAGAAACCAAAGGTAATTGAATGAGTGAGAGGCCTGAGCTGTTCCCCTGATGGACAAGTGCAGAAGCAGAGCTGACCGCACATCTACGCATGCACATCTACACACGCACGCACGCACGCACGCGTGCGCACACACACACACACACACACACACACACACACACACACACACACACACACAGGGGACCTTTGCCTGCATATCATCCATTGTGTTTGTATCCATTGTATTTCCATTGTCTTGCATCAGAATCTGTTTTTATTGCACAACCACCGTTGCACACACGTAATGGGTCAACAACATTCTACAAGATTTATGATTTATGCTCCAAACAAACACACACAAACAGCAAAACAACAGGATGTATGTAGGAGTATCGGTGTTGGCAAATATAACCAGGCAAAATATATATTATTTTGGGCTAGTCCACAGAGTGAGTACCTGCAGCTTGGTGCGCACAGCGGGGGTGGGGGGTGCTAAGGACGTTTCTACTCTGCCACAGTATTTGTATAGCAGCAGGAGGACATATGTTAACAGCTCACCCACTCCCACTGTATCGTTCCAGACACAGATACAATGAATTACTCTCCTAATGTTGCAGCTGTGAGCTGTTCCATGTTTAAGTAATTCCAAACCCAACATGTGTCCATTGTTTAAGTGACAGATGCATGGTTTTCATATCTAAATAATAAAACGTCTGTTAGCGACTAGCGCTCTGAACGGAATCAAAACAACTTTCACTTTCAAAAACTTGTCATGGCAGGTAGCTTGTTTACAATCGAAACGGATGTCCTTGATCTGACTTCTTCAAAATAAGAGCCACAATGATTAGTCAACACTAGTTTTATTTCTAAGTAGTACTTACAGGACGTTTAGGCACGTTGGGTGCCTGGCTCGGCTCAGCTCAACTCAGCTGAATGTTAGGTCAGGAGGAGGAATTTCTACATTCCTGCCTCAGCTGTCGGTACGCAAATGCACTTGGCATGCCTTTGGTCTGTCACGCACAAAACCTTTTGACGACGCATGCACTGGCGTATACCCAGTGGCGTGCACAGACATTTAGAGGGGCAGGTGCTCAAGTTAAAAAAGGGCACCTTGTGCAGCGCGTGGAACCGGCCGGTTGCCTTAATCCATTTTGGGCGGGAACCCCTTTTGGTGTTAGCATTATGTTATGCTTTAGCTATTGAAAAATAGCAGATCTACAAGCTCACAGCGCGCCACCGAGTGGCGCGCTACGAGCTTGCAGGTCCGCTACCTTTGAAAAATAAAAAAAAAAGGAAAAGAAATCAATCAAAAAATCAATTTTTTTTTTCTTTTTTTTTCTTCAAAAGGGCACATTGCCAAAAGGGCAGGGGGTGCTCTAGCACCCCCTAGTGTCTATCTGTGCACGCCACTGCGTATACCAGTTATGTGCAGGCCTGTATATAACCTACAGTAGAGGTGTGCATTGGCACCGTCCCTATGTCGTCCCGGCGTTGTCATCATCGTTAGGCAGATTTTTTTAACAAGATTTTTAAATACAAATATTTAGATTTTTATTATCGTGAGAACGATGGCTTCCATTATCACATTTCAACTTCTCAGGAATAGAAAGCCTGCCGTTTCCATTAGCTTGGATTCCCCATTGATGATGTCACTGGTGGACAGGTTTCTGAACTGCTCACAGCTCTCCCATGAGACACAGATTGAGTAATTGAGTCATTTTATCATGAACATTAGTGAGCATGCCGTATCCGGTTCAGGGTGATACGGTTGTAGACCTTTGCAGTGATACATGTCAGGCTCGGTAGTTGTCTGGCTTCGAGAGGTCTCCAGCTTTAGGCACCCCTCATCATGTATGTAATCACCTCTTCTAATCATACCTCTCTCCTACTAATGTGTGTGTGTGTGTGTGTGTGTGTGTGTGTGTGTGTGTGTGTGTGTGTGTGTGTGTGTGTGTGTGTGTGTGTGTGTGTGTGTGTGTGTGTGTGTGTGTGTGTGTGTGTGTGTGTGTGTGTGTGTGTGTGTGTGTGTGTGTTATAAACAACAACAAATAACAACAATATTGTGGCTATTCTCATATAGCCGAAGTATAGGCTACAGGTATGTTGGGCAAAAGTGGTTTTATTTTGTATTAATAATTCTAATGTACAGTAAAAACACAATTGTAACTAGTAAAGTTTTCAATTAGCCTAATTTCAAATTGGAATACAAATACTTCAAAACTGTACTTAAGTACAGTACTTGAGTATTATGTACTTTAATACTTTCCACCACTGGTTTGACACTTACAGTATCAATCCATGGGGTTTCCTTGACATTTGGTGGGTTGGTAGTATGGTATCCATAGCAATACGCCTCCAGCAATGTAGAATGAACACCTTTATTTTAATCGCATTAGCTCGGCAAAAAAACGAAAAAAAAACGACCAATGCGTTTTTGCTGTCAAGCCTTCATCAGGGTCCAATAGTTAAAAAGCTTGCGTGTTTCTGTCTGTCTGAGGAAACGCAACAAAAGAGCAGTATTGAATGACTGCATCGCACCGGATGCCATCCATCTCCAAATTGTCCCTCCTTTCATTTCCAACGATGAGTAGACTAAATTGCAGCAGTGCTTTCATGTGACACTTTGATCTCGGCAATATACGCTTCCCACTTGATGCATTATGATTCATTCATCCATCTCTTCTTATGAGAGCCCTTCCAGATCACTGCTTGGTCCCAGCATTAGCAGCCAGCCTCATTTCTGTTGTGCGTAGGTGCATAAAAGGTTGTGGGAATAAAAAAACTAGTTGCTGTGAAAAACAAACGACAAACCACACATGAATCATTTGCTGGCCTTTTGTTCTTCTGGTGACAGTGACAGCGTATGGGAGGACTGGTATGCGAGTTTTGATTGATTGTGATAGAGTTAAGAGAGAAAGATTGGAAGAAGGGAGGGAAAGAGAGCCTTGTGTCTCCACAGTTCTCCATACACGGTCAACTTCTTTAACCCGTACGGTACACCAAATCATTTGCTGAGAAGAATCTAAAGTACAAGCCAACAATGCTTTGTGAGTTTAAGAACGTTCAGGGTGAGAACTTTCGGCTACTTCCGTTGTGGCGTGCCCGGTTTATTGGCAGATGTGAAAATGAAATGGATCATGGTGAAGTAGAGCATGAATAAATGGTGGAAATGCTGATAACATATATTATGGTTATTTAGGATTAGGAATGAGGGGTTTCCATATCCTATGGAGGGCATGAATGAAGGTTTCGCTCCAAAATATTATCTACTCTGTATATCCATACCGGTTTGTCAAATGTTTAATGTTTCAATACAAGAAACAAAAAGTGCCACTACCACCACTATGTACCATGTACCATTATTTTAACAGTAAACTTAAATGTCCAATGGAATTCACCTGTGAATGTCTTTTGCACCCAACCATCTGCATTGACTGCATACGTGTTGCAATGATGGAGGAAACATATGATATTCAACATAATATGTTGAATGTAGAGTGTAACATATACATTAATTTAGAGACATACATCACATCATCATTTGAGCAGCATCACATCATTGTTTTGCTGGTGTTGCTGATCTGATGGTCTAGTAGTCAATACCAGTTGTTTTTAATAAATCCCATTCAACAATAAATAATTATATGGTACATTTGCAAACCGAGTTAGATCCTGATTGTGATGGAGTGCATCTGACAGCTGTGTGAAGCTTCTCGTCTGGAGCTAGAGATTAATGCAATGAAATGCAATGCTGATCCTGTACAAATCTCAGGTGACATAGAGCAGTTATTATCCCAAATGTCAGTGTCCCTTTTTATCTCCTCAACACAGTATGCTATCACTTATTCTGTCTGTCTGTCTGTCTGTCTGTCTGTCTGTCTGTCTGTCTGTCTGTCTGTCTGTCTGTCTGTCTGTCTGTCTGTCTGTCTGTCTGTCTGTCTGTCTGTCTGTCTGTCTGTCTGTCTGTGTCTCTCTCTCTCTCTCTCTCTCTCTCTCTCTCTCTTTCACTCAACTAAACAGTTAACTTTACAGCAGTGATGTAGGGTAAGGAGGAGGCATCCTAGTATAAAACATTTAAACACCTGCAGTAGGAGCGGTGCTTTGCTGAACACTGCCAAGACTGACTCCAGATCAGTTGAGATTTCAGAGCTTTGCAGGAGGGCTCTTCAGTGGTGGCAGCTTAAGAGAACACAATTGTACCCAAGCCTCATGCCGACAGGGTGCGTACTGCGTAGCGTTAGTCTGACGTCCCAATTATCTGACATTACTACCCCTAACCGCAACGTGACGTTGTATTTTGAATCTATATTTAAATTGTCTGTCTTGATAGTTACAGTATAGACTATAGAGAGACATGCAGGAATCGAACCGGGGACTCGCTGTCAGCAGGGCTGGATTAACCTCTGAGGGCCCCTGGGCACTGAAGCTTGAAGGGCCCTCCTGCTTTTGGGGCGGTTTTATGCTGTAATATTGGCCTATTCCCGGCCGCCTACTCCGCCCCAGAGTGACAGTCAGGCAGTAACAATTTTGACCCACATAGTAAGCAAATGGGTGAGAGAATTCCGCCAGTGTATTTCAGTGTTTTTACCCTTTTTTTTTTGTCGAACCACCTGACGCACCATGCATGCAGAATGAAAACAAAGCAATGTTGGATGGTCTTTTATTCCACCAGAATCTCCTGACCTCACACAGCCCAGTGGGCCCACCCACCTTGAACAGCCAATCTAGCGCATTGTTGCTGCTTTACACACAATTGCACTTTTCAGCTGCATTCTCACCAACACAACACAATTTCTTTTAGACACCATTTATTTATTTGTATTGCACATGGTTAGAGCAGGAGTGGACCTGGTGACAGGAATCAACCCACAGAGCCTAGTCCTTCCACGCGTCAGACCTCCCAGTCCCGGCAGAGTAGTTCGGGAGTGGCGGACTGTGTGACCCTGTCTTTCCCTAATGGGACTGATCGAGAGGCTCAAGAGGTAGAGCAGGTCGTCCAATGATCCATGGGTCGGCGGTTAAAATCCCGGCTCCTCCTGTCTACATGTCGAAGTGTCCTTGGGCAAGACACTGAACCCCAAATTGCTCCCGATGTGCTGGTTGGTACCTTGCATGGCTTCCGCCGCAATCGGTGTATGAATGTGTGTGTGAATGGGTGAATGTAATGCACAATCTGTGTAAAGCGCCTTGGATAAAGGCGCTATATAAATGCACCATTTACCATTTTTCCCTAATGGGACTGATCGTGGGTAGCTACTGGGACGTAAGTCGGGACTTGATCACTCCGGCTGGGTCACCTGAGTGAGGGGTATGATGTTGCGAGACCCGAAACCCCGATGAGCATGGGATACATCATTGAGGATACGTCCCAGGTGCATCCATGCAATGTTTTTTAGTTCTTTCATTCTGATTAGTGGGGAAAATTTCTGTGGAGTTTTTCTTAAGGCCCCCTGGTGACCAAGAGCCCCTGGGCACGTGCACTAAGTGCCCATATGGTAGATCCGGCCCTGGCTGTCAGTCATGCAGAGCAGAGCGTATGGTCTTAACCACTTGGCTATCCGTTTTCTATTATAAAACAAGGATCCAGGCAGCGGAGGTGCAGGCTGCTGGAAGCTCACTGAGACAAAGGAAACAATCCAAGCAATTTCTCTTCTCTAAGCATTCTGCATTCGCATGCATTGTCCTCTGGGATACTTGGGGATATTGAGAAAAGGAATGGCTGTGTTTTGTTTTCCAATCTGTTTGGCGGTGTTAAATTGCCTTCATTTCTTTGTTGTTCCTAAGACAAGCCAGATATTGGCATTTTATAGCTCTGCTTTTCTGAACAAAACAAAAATGCAAACATTTTGGAAAGAGCAGTCTCTGTGATTATGTTATATCATGAGTTGCCCATGTACTTCTAAGTCTGTGTACTTGAACTTGAGATACAGTGTACTTGATATGTATTGTGTACTGCCTGTACTGTAGCATACTTTATAGATAGACTACGAGAGACATCTCAGTGCCAGCAAGGTCAGCCTTGCTGCATTAGGCATGTTACTTTGTCTCATATCTTATTGTCACGTCATTATGATCCAGCACTATATAGGTTTCCTGTTTGTGTAATAAACTTTGTGAACCTTTAGCGTGATACTGTCTCGTGTCGCGTTATTGTTCTCCCGGGCCCGCCGTCGCAGTCGCGGTACCAAAGGAATAATTAAACCGGATTATCACACACCACCCAGCCCGCACACACTACAAGTCTGTCAGAACCAGACGAGGGTCCAATTAGAAACTACAACAGTGATGTCTGGTCATATTATGGTCACTTCTGACTGCAAAGAGACATGATGACGAAGAACAATTCCCGAATTCGAGGCTTTAAAAAACGCGACCTGCCTTTTCCTCCCAATACTTTCACCAGTGAGTGACGTCAGTGGGTTAGGGCAGGGGTTCTCAACGTTTTTGGCCGGGGACCCCCGGAAATGCTTTGGCAATGTCTCGGGACCCCCGCCCCGCCCCCTCCCGACCCCCAATATAAATTGACTGCTACAATAACCTTAACCCATTTTGGGCGGGAACCCCTTTTGGTGTTTTAAGCATTATGTTATAATTTAGCTAATGAAAAATAGCAGATCTACAAGCTCATACGCGCTACGAGCTTGTAGGTCTGCTATTTTTGAAAAACCGTGAAAAAAAAAAAAAAAAACTTTGGGGACCCCCTAAAATAATTTGGCGACCCCCCGAGGGGTCGCGACCCACGGGTTGAGAACCCCTGGGTTATGGAGCGCTCGCTGTTTATTTGGACCGCACACAACTTTGCAAGTAGGGGGGATTTACTATTCTGTGCAACACGGCAACTCGCTCGCATTAGATCATTCGGTGGTGTCTCTCTCAGCTCAAGTTCGCTTGAGACGGCGCGCCTCCGTCGCGGTCTATAGTTGCGGAGCGCTCCTTAACCCACTGACATCACTCACTGGTAAAGGTATTGGTAGGACAATAAGCTGACAAATGTTTTTTAAATAAGAAAGACAAAACGAAAACAAAGGTGGCAGCAGGATTGAACTGCATGGAATAAAACAACTTGAAGGTGTGTTATTTGTTACAGTACATGTTCATCGCCTCTAGTTGAAATGTGTGTGTGGCTACTACTAAGGTAATAAAGATATAAAATACAAGGGTACAAAGTATAAATATCATTGTGTAGTGTATAAAATGTGTACAGTGTAGTAATGTAAATAACCTGATAGGTGTGCAAAGATAATATAATCAATGTATGGAATTCATCATCCATCCATCCATCAACATTTATGGGACGGTCACTACAACCACTAAACAAACCTACGCACCTGCCTGTAAGATCTATACTGTAGGTCAAAGTCTGATTCCCTCTCTTCGTTACACTGATTGATTTGATCTGGTTCGATGGAAGTCCTCAAAACAGCAGAGCCTGTCTGCCTGGCATCCAGGCATGTATAATAGTACAGCGGATTACCAAAAAATTGTGCACTTTTTCAAAAAAGCATGAAACTTTTACCATAGTTAGATGATACCATGAGGTGTATTTTCAGATGTGGAGTCAAGTCTGATTTGACCTCTGAGGCCCGGGAGAGGTCAAATTCTAAATGGCTGCCGAAAATATTGAAAAATGCTTAACTTTGGAACCAAACACTGTAGAAGAACATTTAAGGTGTCATTTCCCACTAATTTTTAAGTGCCCAGTCAGTTGGTGATACTTTTGAGATCAATAGAATTCAAGAAAATACCTTCAGATCAATGTCAAGGTCAAATTATACGGACAAAGGGAAGCGAAAGGTGCAAAAAGGTGGTTTATTTCCCAAATAATGAAAGTAACAAGTGATAAAAAATAAAAAAAAATATGATGACAATAATAATTGTGATAATAACTTATATTAATACAGCACCTGCAATTGAACCAAAGGTTGCTTAACAAAAAAAACAAACAATCAGAAACAATCAGTGGATGGAGATACGGCGAACGGACCATGCTTAGTGTTCTTTCATATCAGGATCACGTAATGGAAATACCGTACTGAAATGTCTTAACCGTCTATCTGTCTAAGTATAGTATTGGGTGGCGCCCCCTGGCTGACTCCCCTCCACAGATCCTCGCCTTAGAGGGTTCTCGGATGAGAACTAAACCCTAACACAGTCTCCCGAACAAAAACACAGATCAGTACATGCAAGTGCAGCTTTGACACACGTGCACCGTCCAGTGCACCCTTTCTGGCAGTTACACCGGATCAGCTCATGGCAAGATTTTGCTGCTTCAGGGAGAGCTGTCCAGAATGGCTGCCACCCAGTGGATTCTTTTGTCCAACCCCAGTCAGATGGCTCTGGTATCTTTGGATCCAAGACCAGTGACTGGTTCCACAGGTTGGCCTGAAAGCAAGTCCGCTTGATGTGCTCTTTAAGGGATGCCTGGGTTGGAGGGATGTTCTCCAAAGTCCTGGACTTCTGTGAGAAAAGGTGTTTCCTAGCATCATTTACCTCCATACAGTCACTCGTTCGGTCGTACATCAGCACCACAAATCGCTCTATCAGTGACCTTGATCCTTCACTGACCTCACTTGGCATGGCCAGGAGTTCCTGCAGAGCACCAGTGACCTCTGGGAAAGACTTCCAAGTCTCCCAGGCTGTCTTCTTCCCTCTGCAAGCAAATGCAGACACAGTGTCACACCCAGTGAAAGCGTGGAAGACAGGGAGAGTCAGGCACTTGGCAGGAGTCATTGTGGCAACGATTTGGTGAATAGCAATGTATCGGAAGCTTGGCCCAACACCAAAGGCAACCCAGAGCTCATCAGGAGCCATTTTGCTAAAAGAAGCCACTGCCAATACAACCACATCTGTATCAACTGTACGTATGGTGACCTTCTTACAACCCTTCTGCACAGCATCTGCCACATGCAGAAGTAGCCGAGTGTCAGCCTCCTCTTGCAGACATGGGGCAAGGCAGGCCACACATGAGTCAGCAGGAGAGCAGAGGACTCCACTTCCATCTGTTGCATACAGTTCCTTGCCTTGTGCGACAGGCAGACGAATGGCTTCTCGTGACAGGAAAGAAAACAACTCTGTTTTGTTTCCATCACATCGAAGGAAGTCCTGCCAGTTCTTGGGCATCATATTGAGGGGAGCCACTCTTTTCCTCACGCCCTTCCCCCTTTTCTCTCTTGTTGAGGCTTTCAGACTGGCAGATAGGTATACATCCCAGACGAGGTCAACACGGGAGCTTACATCAAGTTGAGCAGAGATGTAAGGCGCAAAAACAGTTTCTCCATACTTTTGGAATGTTCTTGATGTATTTGGTTTCAGCATTTGAACCACAACTGCACCATCTAGAATAACTGCATCAGCCTTGGGAACACTGTTGTTTTCGGGCAGACTTGACTCCAGGCAGCGAAGCAGATCAGCTTTAACCCCAAACCGAAGTTTTCCTCCACTTGACAGAGCTGGGGGTGCTGCCTGGTTTTCATGGGAAAATAAATTCTCGATGTCTCCATCTCTTGTTTGACACGAGATGTACAGCCTTGAAAAAAGACCACAGTCACTCTTCAGTGCAGCAAGTTGTGCCTTCTCTTTTGATTTGACCTTTACAGGTGGCCTGCTGAACAGTGGCAACTTATTCTTTGGAAGAGGATGTGTGATAGGTGTTGTACACTTTTCCAGCCTTTCAGTCACAAACTTGGTGTACTGCTCCTCACCAAGGGTATCAATTCTTCTTACAGTGTCAGCTATTTGGGTATCCACAATGTCTCTTGTGTCAATGACTAGAAGATCCTGGCTGTGTTCTAGAAAGGGATTTCCCATCTCTTGCAGCACTCTTGCAGTCACGAGTGCTTGTACCTCCTTCAGGAATTTGGCTTGTACTGCAGGTTGCTGCTCATGGTGTCTTGAGTCACTAGGTTCACACTGTTGCTTTGTTGCCTGTTCTTCAAACTCTTTAGTGATCCTTGCAATCTCTGGCCCAGCTACCATCCAGCGTCTCAGTGCTCCTGGATTCCCAGTCAATCCAATTGCCCCCCCAGAACCTTTCACCATAGCATTATTCTGTTCATGGCACTGGTCGATTGCCATAGCAGAGAATTTGTTGGTGGTTTTGTGCACCACAAAATGTCCTGACATGAACTCTGCAAGGACATCTGGGTGTCTGTCCTTAAGAGCCATCATGTCCCGGATGTGCACGGGCAGCCACCTGCTGTAGTGCTTATGATCTAGGGCAAACATCCAGTGCACGACCTGTGTTAGGCTTTCCACGTAGAGCTGGAAGTTGCCTTCTCGAATGGACCTGATATACCGTAGAAGGACCTGGTGTGCATGACGGGTCTTGGTGACATGGTTAGCATGTATGAAGGAATTGGCAGTGCCCGAACTTGCAATGTCAGCCTGGACCAGGGCATTGGTCCAGCCACTGTCTTCAAGCCAATCACCCAGCGTCTTCAACATGGTCATTTCGATGTGTAGACCACCGAACATAATCACAAATTGATCTTCTCCATGGGTGTCTGGCCAAGTCCATTGCACTTGTTTAGCAAGAGCAAACAGTGGTTGGTCAGCAGCAACGACAGGAATCTGACCAGGGTTCACATGTTGAACTGCTCTTCTGATGATGTCCATAGAGTGGCGAATCATTGCTACTGAATGTGCATTGTCAAGAAACAGAGGCAACAGTGCATTGATTGCTGCAGGTGGGATGACAGCTTGCTGAGAATCAGCATGGTAGGCAGACCACGATATCATGCCATCAATGGTTGACGTCTCAACAGCTGTCTTGACTTTTCTGAGCCACGCATACTCATCTTCTGTTGCAGTTGTAGAAGCCAGGAGGTTGGGAGGTCTCACAGGACCATGTGCTTGGGACACAGTGAATTCCTTTGTCCGGAGGGTGGCTGGTGGCACAGCTGTGTAGGCTGATGGCAGAGGTGTCACTGACTTGGTGGAAGAGCCATCTTGACTTATCACTAGTACACCACGATCAGTTCCGCCATTTGTGTGTGACACATGCTGCATAAGGGAAATTCCTGTCCCGTGGAAGGAGTCTTTGGCTGTGGCAGAACTTGGATTATGGTCTATGTTGTCCACAGCTCCTGTTGTGAACAGTCCATCACGCAACTTTGGTGGGCACACAACATCCTCCATCCTAAATCGCTGGCAGACACCATTGGCAATATCTGATGTGATTTGCAACAGCCTGTCATAGGAAACACACAATCCCAGATTGAACAGTGAGTCAACTAGCCCTCTACTTCTCGTGACTGCATGGATCTTGAGGGACAGATATAGTGGGAGAGGAGTTTCTCGTCTGTGCCTTGAACGTGCAGAGCTTGGTGAATCCTTGTTCTGTGTGTGCTTATTACTATTGAAGACCATCAATTGGGAGATTGATAGGGCAGCTTTTGTGGTGGTCTGATGTTCGATGTTTGTACCACCAAGTATCATGTTGACGAGAGCCAAGAGAGATTTCGGCACAGCTTCCTGCTGGCAGTTGTCCTACTGACAACTCTAATGTAATTAGCTACTGATAGAGGGCCACCTGGACCTGGTGGTAGTTCTGATCCTAGATAAAAATTAAATAACCACATCACAGTTAATAATAACAGAAAGTACAAAGGTATAGAAGAACATTATGGGGAACATGGATACAATTAAATAAATATTTATTGTCTTTTTTTAGATATTTTTTACCTTGACCTTAAAATAAATGCATTTTCTTGAATTCTATTGATCTCAGTATCACCAACTGACTGGGCACCCACAAATTAGTGGGAAATGACACCTTAAATGTTCTTCTACTGTGTTTGGTTCCAAAGTTAAGCATTTTTCAATATTTTCGGCAGCCATTTAGAATTTGACCTCTACCGGGCCTCAGGGGTCAAATCTGACTTGACTCCACATCTGAAAATACACCTCATGATATCATCTAACTATGGTAGAAGTTTCATGCTTTTTTGAAAAAGTGCACAATACCTCTTGTATTGGGGTATAAGCCGCTGTACTATAACAAGCAAACACTCATTCCTATTTGTCCCAGCAGGACCTCCCACCCCCTCCCCCGTCCTCCCCCTCTACTGCCAAGGGCACTTTGATTGAAAATCGATTTAAAACTTTATTAACAGTTGCCGGGGGTCTAATTTGCTGCCGGTTTGTTTGAAATCTTGGGGGACGTTTCACTGTTTGATGGAGAGGTTTATTATGTGGGTGTGATTGGAGCAATTGAGGCAGCTGAGTCTCTAAGAAATGTGGAGGGGATATTTTCAAGGCCAATGGCCTTGTTAGGTTGAAGGGCGCTCAGTTGTTTAAACACCTAGATTTTTGTAGAAAGCTTGGATGTGCTCTACACCAAATTTACCAGAGTGGGAGAGCAGTTTGTTAACCAGTGTTGTGGCTGTTTGTAAAGATGTTTAAGTGGTTAGCCACATCCAGCTTGTCTGTAAAACAGCTTGTCATGAAAACATCACTAGTAGCATGCTATCTACCACTTTCAACAGCTACCTTGATCAAGGCAACTTCTGAAACGTCGGGACCGACTGGTGTGGTAGTAATTTACTGAAGAAACAACCTGTTAAATTCCTGAGCACAGTTCACCTTGGTATAATATCATCTGAACATTGAGCCTTGTCTTTTGAGTAAGCACTGCTAAACAAAAACCCTATCTGGAAGTTTAAGTTTGGATTGCAGCATGAAAACATTAGCTACCAAGTCATAACAGTTTGGAACTTTACACGGAATTCATTAAACATTTATATGACGTATGCCATACCCTCCTGCTGGGACAAATAGAAATAAGCGTTTGCTTGTTATACATGCCTGAATGCCAGGCAGACAGGCTCTGCTGTTTTGGGGACTTCCATTGAACCAGATCAAATCAATCACTGTAATGGAGAGACTAGAGGGGTCTTTGACATAGATCTTATAGGAAGGTGTGTAGGTTTGTTTAGAGGTTGTAGTCTTTCCCCTAAATGTCGATGATGATGACGACGATGATGAATTCTATACATTGATTATATTATTTTTCCACACCTATCAGCTTATTAAGTAAGTAATCAGCGTATTTAAATTTCTATACTGTACACACTATACTTTTAACATACTACACACACACTATTATTTATACCTCGTACCATTGTATTTATTACAATGGTACAATGGCTTTATTACCCTGGTAGTAGGAGCAGCCACGCCAACATTTCAATGAATATACTACATGGAGGGAGTGGCTCAGGGGTAGAGTGGCGGTAGAGCAGCCGGATGGGAACCACAAGGTTCCCAGTTAGATCCCTGGCTCCCCCAGAGTTAGTGTCGAAGTGTCCTTGAGCAAGACTCTGAACCCTTAATTGCTCCCGATGTGCAGGTTGCATGGTTTCCTCCACCATCGGTGTATGGATGGGTTAGTGTAGCCTGGCTAATACGCCAGACGCGTTGGCAAAAAAACAGTGTGATATGAGTCTGGCTTATTAGCCAGACTAAGGTTAGTGTAAATGCACAATAAAGCACTTTGGATAATAGCGTTATAAATGCACCATTTACCATGTGATGAGCATTATGATGTAACAAATAAAACTCATTGCAAAAGACCAAATACAAAGTATGGATGTTTTTAACCATATTTTCCATTTGACTCAGTTTCTCCCAAATGGCTTGTTAGCCACTTAAACCCTGTATATTTAGATGACCAGAGTCCCCCACGGCTCTATACTAGCATCCCCCCCCCCCCCCCCCCACACACACCCCCTTTTTCACTCGATAAATATCTTCACAGATAAATAGTCGGTCTACAGAATCGGGATGCTAGGGTTCAAGTGGCTGATTGAAACCACCAGAAGATGGAAAGCCACAAACCACACAGCTACAGTAGCTATGCCCTATCGTTCCAATGAAGAATGCCTGCAATGCTAACAAAGTTGTTTTAGGGAGATTGAAGGGCAAGTGTGGTAACTTTTTCCCATAATTGACAAATGTTTGCTGAGGAAAAACTGACAAGCAAAGTTCAAAATGTCGGAGAATCCTTTGAGAAAACACTATTTGCTGTATGCTGGTGTCATGTGAAAGTATGCTATTTATATTTTCTATGCCTTTGATTTTTAACTCTAACTCTAAGGCATAGTGTTTCTACATATTGTGCAGAAACTCTAAAATATAATTTATAGAGGAATAAGAGAAGTGAATGTTATGTAAGCTACTATCTGTAAAAAGAAATCACACCCATGTGAACTGAGTGTTGCAAATCCCCCCCCCCCCCCCCCCCCCTCTCTGTCTCTCTCTCTCTCTCTCTCTCTCTCTCATTAGCAGGCAACATGCAGCACTATCTCTCTCTCCGTTTCTGGCACAACAGCGCCACTTTTGGTACTCATTGGTACTGGTCACACACATAGTCACACACAAACACACATAGTTGAACACGGACATTGCTGTTCGTTGGAGTGGTTGCACCACTCAAAAAAAGGGAGTGTGTGTGCGTGCGTGCGTGCGTGCGCACATTTTGTATCTTTATGTACCTTAGAATTGTAGTGAGTTACGTTCGGGGATAGGTTAGGGGTTAACACAGGGGGAGCCCAGAATCAAACCAGGAAGCCTATGGATTCCCAAGCGGTCGTGCTCTTTCATTGTTCAAGGTTTCTTTGCAGAGAAACAGTGTTGTTTGTTCGAAATTCGAAAACCCGCTCAACCTCTGCACTATGTCGTTCCCCCCAAATGCGTTTTTTGGACCCTGGTCATGGAATGACCTACAGACCCGACTCAAACTGGCTTCAAAAGGATTACCATGGGCACACTTCCCAGACATTGCTCCTGCTTTGACGTATAGCAAATTAGAAAATGTTGGTTCTCTTGTTTCGTAATTCATTAGCAAATTTCATTGCTTAGTTTTTATACATTAGCTTTTATTGGGCATGTTATTATACTTTCCTGTTCTTCCTTTGAGCTTCTTAGGTACTGGGTACTGTGTTTATGAATGTTGTCCGTCCTTGTTATTGTCTTGTATTTATTGTTACTGGCAGAGCTGTGTTACTTATTTTGCCTCTTCTCTTGGCCAGCACACTTGGAAAAGAGACTTTATGGTAACTGAACTCCACAGTGTTTTTGATTTCTCTTTTCTTTTCTTTTGTATATTAGTCTTTGCGATATTAGGTTGTTGTTGTTTTTTCTTTTCTGTATTTTTGCCGAATATATATATATATATATATATATATATATATATATATATAGTTTTTTGTTTGTCGTTTTTTGTTTTGTTGTGTATACTTACCAGTACTATTTGCAACACGTGCTTGTGAGCAACTTTTGTGTATTTGTGTTGTCTTGTTAAAAAAAAAGAGAAAAAAAGAAAATTGACACTTGCTGTAGTGCTCACCATGTTTATGAAATCCCATTTGCCAATAAAATATAATTAAAAAAAAAAGGAAAAGAGACTTTAGTCTCAATAGTCTTTTTACTGATTAAATAAAAAAAGGCATGTCAATTATTATTTTCTGGGCTAGTTCCCACGGGCTGCCTGCACTCAATCATCTAAAAGTTTATATTCCAGAAAGGTGTTGGTGTGATATGAGCCTCGCAGCAGACGGAAAAGCATTCACCTAACTGCATGAAGAGACATTTAAAAGGGGCTAAACCTAATGAAGGCTGAGTTGTGGAGTTGTCAGCTGCCGAATATTTCATTACCACAGGCTGATTTATCTTCCCTTGGCATCAGCCATATACATGTGAACCAAACCTGCAAGTGAGCTCGTAATCAGAGGCATGAGATGAATATTCAGGGTTATGAGGAATGAGATTGGGAAGAGAGGACCTTTTGTTGACACATACACAGTAAAATCCTAAGTCTAATAATTGATTTGTCAGATGTAACCCATAGGTCCATTCGGTCGCATTGTACACTTCCAGAGTTATAAATGGCTCTGGATTTTACTGTGTATACATTCAGCTCCACTACTGGGAAATGGAATTGAATTAATAATGGTGTTTTTGAATGATGACCTCTGAAAGAGCTGGATGATTGGGACCAAGAGGACAGGCTGCATGGCTTTCAGGTGTGTCACTGCACAAGAAATGGAGCAATTTAGACCCGGCAACTACCGCCCTATTTCTATTCTAAGCTCCATCTCGAAAGTGATGGAAAAAATTGTCTATGAAAAGTATTTTGCCACAAAAAATGTATGTAGGAATTCCAATCTGGCTTCAGAACATCCCACTCCACTGACACATGCCTCCTCTATTTGAACAACCACATCAAACACGAGGTGGATGCTGGCAAATACTGCGGCATGGCCATGCTGGACCTCCAAAAGGCTTTGACACCGTGAACCACTCCATACTGGTTAACAAGCTAAAAGCAATTGGTTTTGATAGCACATCAGTGAGCTGGATGCAATCCTACCTAGAGGGCAGAGAACAGATGGTGGAGGTGAATTATGTATATGTTTCCTTTCCTTTTTTACGTCCTTACAAGATTTCCTGTTTTTGAGGGGTGCTAGCCCCTCCTATATACAGGTTTAATGTTTGTTTTTAGTTCAATGTTTGTTTTAAAAACGCCATTGACAATAAAGAGGGTTTAATGTTTGTTTTAAAAACGCCATTGACAATGAAGGGAAAATCTGGGCCGTGGCTCAGCGGTCCAGGCACCTTGGACGGTAGTCCGAGTCTGGCAGTGTGCCACGGGTTCGACTCCCAATCCCGACGGCCTTTACTGGATGTCACTCCCCCATCTCTCTCCCCCATTTCCTGTCAGCCTACTGTCTGTCGCTCTTTAAAAAATATAAAATAAAGGCGAAAGCCGCAAAAAAAGAAAAAATCACACCCGTGTGAACTGAGTGGTGTAAGGTATTATATAGCCTGATCAGCTCTGATCTGACGTAATGAAATCACACCCGGATGTGATTTCACAACTGGCTTTTTTTGTGCAGAAAAAATTTGCATGGTTGCTACGGTCATCCAGTTCACCCGGGTGTGATTTAATTACGTCAGAAATTATTTTGAACATAGCAACCATGCTCATTTTTTCTGCACACAAAAGCCAGTTGTAGGAGTGGTTTACACCACTCAAAAAAAAGGACAATGAAGGGGAAATGTACGTCATCTTGTCCCTAACACAAACATTACATGCCATTGACAATAAAGAGAAATTAATGTTTGTTTTGTCACCGTTTGTTTTACATCACCATTACATCACCTAATCAACATGAGTTAGACTTTAATATATTAGCGCCCCTCACTTCACACGGGTGTGATTTTTTTTTAATATAGAAGCGTATATTTGTTTGTCTCTAAATGTTCTGATGAATTGAGATAGGTGGACCCTGTTGTAAGCAAGTGTAATGCTTTATCAGTGTGTCGTAACAGTAACAGTCTTTTTATTTAGTTGTGCTTTCATGTGAAATGTACCCATTCTGCAATCAATCAATCAATCAATCAATCAATCAATCAATCACAGTTTAATTGAAAACCTAGATCCATATACACATTAGAGCCATGATAAAAGAGATAAGCAGTCCGTACTCTCGCCCCCGGGCCCTCGTTTTACTCAAAGGCAATGTGCCGACTTGATGACATGTATAGCAAAAACAGCCCGCTTTTTATGTACTTTTTATTATGTATGAAACTAAACTGAATTGGAGAAAAAAAAGATGGTTCTTGAATTCAACCTCCATCTTCACACTGCTACAAGAAGCCTGTTATTATAACGTTTTCATCCTCTGCCACACTATACTGAATATATCGGCAGCCTCGGTCATGAGAATTTCTTCTTGGAGGCTGCCTCTTCTTCAGGACATCGACTGTCTGCAGCAGCTTGTGGGCTAATTGCCCATATAAAAATCATGATGACCTGCTAAATGATGGCTGTCTTTTAACGCCTGCGCCTTCGCCAGGAGCCACTGACATTTAGTACGATTAATTAATACAAACGCAACAGGGGAATCTGGCTAAAGTGGTATAGCGGACTGCTAAACGAGAAGGCGAGTCTAGGCTGGAGAAGGAGAGAAATAGAGAATGGTGTCTCACCATCTGTGCGACGCTGTACGAGTGTCGTTAGACTGTGTGCATCAAACTTGAGAAATGGGGGGGGGGGTCCACATTTCAAAGATTGCTGATTCAGATGGGCAATTCAAGCACTTTTTCAAGCAATTACTATAAGCCTTTCGCCCTGATGAACACCGTGACCTTGCATGGTCGGAACAATAAAGGCCATTCCTCTTTCTGAGTGCCCGGATTGTCTGTTGTTTTTTCCAATTACTACAAGCTGTTGCTATTTAAAATCAATAATTTAGTGGCAGAATGAGGCTTACAGCACAGCGAGACTCACCAGACGGTGATGCATTTTAAGGCCAAAACCATCTTAAATATTTTCATCACTGGAGATCTTGTTACCATAGTGACAAGCACATGGATTAAAGTTCTCAGTCGCCACAACTGATTTCAGTCATTTGGATTCCAATGAAACCAGCACAGAAAATAGCAGATCTACAAGATCACAACATGTCGCAGTGCGACGTGTTGTGAGCTTGTAGAAGAAGTAGGTCGGGAGTGGCTTATTGTCGGTATCAGCCGGTAACACGCGGGAGTCTATCCCCGTTACAATGCGCTAGACCCCTGGGAGATGGATTGCTGAGGTGGAGCGCCACACCTACCATCAGCTCCCGGTACTTCCTGCACGACTTGCTGCACCAAGCCATGCTACTCATACGCTGAGTTGGCGGTGCCTGGGATCGAACCCATGAACTTGTGGTCCAAAGGCAAGAGCTCTACCGACTGAGCTACCGGGACAAAGTAGATCTGATATTTTCGGTCATTAGTTATGTTAAGATGAGAGAGTTTTTGAAGTGATCAAACTAGCAATAGAATACAAGTTTAGAAGCATCTTCCAGAAACATGAATGGTCTCAGAAATGTCATAATTTCTTCAGCTGGTCGGCCTAAAACATCATTAGATATTCAGTCTTGAGATTGTATTTTGCTTTATTCCATGCAAGCAATACAGCACATATACTTGTGACAAGCAAATAAAAGATCATATAAATATAAGACAATGTGAAAATAAAATACACAATGCTAGAAATGTTATCAAATTGCATGTTATTGCCGAAACCATCTTAAAATAATTATTAAAATATGGCATGTATTTGGATTTGGTGTATGCATGATGTATGTTCATGTCAAGAACCCCCAAACTGATACTGTTTATTTTTAACTGCCGACCCCATCTGAAAAGATGTTGTGCCAGGGACCCTCATAATAGAAGATTTGTGTAGATAATTATTCAAAATGATTCAAAAATCGTTCCCAATTTCTCTAGATTGGCTATTTTCGAATAGCCAAAGTAAATAGATTTGTATGCTTGAAACCGGGAAAGCGTCATTTAAAATTGTTGCGTTGGCTATTTTAAAATAGTAGTCAGATATACAAGCTCACAGCGCATCACTTCATTCTCCTCTGCGAGCTTGTACATCTGCTATATTGTGTACATTTAAAAAAAATCTTGATAGTTTGAGAACTTAATGGGTTAACTCATTTTGGTCAGGACCTCTGGAACCCGTCAAGGAAACCTGGAGGAGGTCCCCGGACCCCACTTTGAGAACAACTGTCCCATCCGACATGTGCCCACACACAACATACAGTAACCACTCCATGTCTGTGTCACACTAAATGGTAAATGGTAAATTTATATAGCGCCTTTATCCAAGGCGCTTTACATAGATTGTGCATTACATTCACCCATTCACACACACATTCATACACCGATTGCAGCGGAAGCCATGCAAGGTACCAACCAGCACATCGGGAGCAGTTTGGGGTTCAGTGTCTTGCCCATGGACACTTCGACATGTAGACAGGAGGAGCCGGGATTCGAACCGCCGACCCATGGATCATTGGACGACCTGCTCTTCCTCCTGAGCCACAGCCACTAAACAAGAAACTGTCCACAGTTCACCCACTGAATTGTCACCAGGAAGCACATGAGTAACCTGACTCCGCCAGATGGGGCAGCAGAGAGTACACTGGGTTCCCCCCTCCTGGGGATCGCCCCTCACTTCACATGGATGGGATTTTTATTTATATACTGCATGAATGTTGTGTAAAACTCAGTCCCTGACCCCTGAGACAGAAGTGACTCAGCATCTGTAAAGAGCGGTGTTTGGAGAAACTTATACTCATTGGCTTGCTTTTGTTTTGTTTGTCCCTGCTGCATGCTTTTCACCAGCAGCCAGAGCAAATTAGCTAAACTGTCATTTTCAAAAGGCAAGGCTTTGGGGAGGCACTGAAACGAGAGCTGCCTGCAGATGTCAAGCTATTGACAAAACGAAACCTTGCAACTGAATGTGAAATATACTGTAAACACAATCTGCCTCCATCTCAGTCTGGCCTCTCTGGCTTTATCTCCAAAACATCTGACATGCGTTGTCCCTCTGATGTACAGTACTTGTTCCTGATCTCTGAGCTCTGCTTCCTGTCTTTTCCTTATGCGACTGTCTCTAAACCATACAACATAGCTGGTCTCACCACCGTCTTGTACACCTTCCCTTTCATTCTTGCTGATACTTTCCTATCACACCTGACACTTTTCCCCACCCATTCCAACCTGCTTGCACTCGTTTCTTCACCTCTCTTCCACTCTCCATTGCTCTGAAATGCTGACCCTAAGCACTTAAAGTCCTCCACCTTCTTCACGTCTACTCCCTGTAACCTCACTGTTCCACTTGGGTTCCTCTCATTCACACATGTATTCTGTCTTGCTGCGGCTAACCTTCATTCCTCTCCTTTCAAGGGCATATCTCCACCTAGATTTGCCTCTACCTGCTCACTAGTCTCACTACTAGGCATGTAACGATACACTCAACTCACGATACGATACGTATCACGATATGAGGTTCACGATACTTTCAACACAATTATTTTCTTTTAATGATTTATCTTCCCCCCAAGCTTTTTTCACTATTTTTATTTAACTACATTGCAAAAGTAGCATTACTTTCCATGTAAAATTACTTAATTTCTAACATGCTTTCATGTTTAAACCTAGCTCGAGTTAACATTTCTTCTTTTATTTGATGGCATCTTAGGATAGATGTGTAGACCTATTTGACAGTGCAGAAACATAATTGCCTTCCTTGATGTATTAATGAGCATCAATAACGACCATCACCTGTGTCACAGACACATACAGCTCCCCTCTGCAGGCCTCTACTACTGAAAGTGACTGCATAGAGTCTGTCTCATTTCTCTCCAAAAATTGATATTCATTTTTAATAAATCGATACATATCGTTGGGATATAATATTGATATATAGCCTATCGATATACGATATATTGTTACATGCCTACTCACTACTATGTCATCTGCAAACATCATCATAATAATAATAATAATAATAATGAAGCTTTATTTATATAGCACCTTTCGAAACAAAGTTACAAATACAAAGTGCTTCACAGAAAATAAAAACAAATACAATACACACCATAAACAACAATAAGTTATGATACAGAGGATATAACAAACAAGGATTGCAGTAAGACGATGCAATAAGACGACATGGGTTACAACATTTAGGGGATAAAAGCAGCTTCATAAAAGGGAGTTTTCAGGAGGGATTTGAAGCGGGGGACGTACTCTGCGAGCCATCAGCCATGATCTCCAAAGGGAGGACATTTCAGAGAGTCAGGGCTCTGAAAGCAAAGGCCCGGTCGCCTTAGATATCGCAAGTTTTCAACTTGGGATATCTAAGAGCGCTTTATCTGAACATCATGGTCCATGGGGGATCCTGTCTAAGCTCATCTGTCAGCCTGTCCATCACCATGGCGAACAAGAAGGGCTCAGTGCTCAACTAGAGATGTCATATTATAAATAATATATTCTCTGTAAAGAAAAAATCACACCCGTGTGAAGTGAGTGGTGTAACTCCGGGGGGGGGGGGGGGAGTGGGGGGAGGAAGTTCCAGACCCACAGGAACGCACCCAGGGGGCCGGGCCGGTTCTGGCGTGCCGGTTCCGGCGTGCCACCCTGCGTCCGAAACGGTTGAGACATGACAGTTACCGTCCCTCTACTGTACTGTACTGTACTGTCACTGTACTGGCACACCCGAAATCATCATATATACAGTTATTATGTGCGTGTGTGTTTGTGTGTGTGTTAGGTTGTGCACAGGTGGTGAAAAACAACCATGCTGTTTTCGTGCTCAGAGGCACCCACCCAGCCAGCCAGCCAGCCAGCCAGGCAAGCACCCAGCCACCCACCCACCTACACACATAGCTCTGTAAGGGAGTGGTTGCACCACTCAAAAAAATTAAACTATTTCTGCAGCAGCTGAAGTCCTTGTCTGTCTGTCAATCAGTCCCTCCTGGTACACACAACATCATTGACCACTTACTTAACGTGCTGATCGAGGAATGTGCAGGAGCGCGATGAAAACAAAATTAAATGTTAAAATGAGGATTAAACATGTGGAATGGCAACGGGACCCCACTGCAGGTCAGAGTGAAAATATCAAGTGATGTTCTGTATTCGTATAGAGTTATAATATGTCTGGGCATCGCATGTTGTAGCCTGGAACAACTTTATCTTTCATGTGTAAGGCTGGGAGCAAATTAAAGGTTATCTCTCTACTGTACTCTCTGTGTGCAGTGAGTGAAAAGGGGAGGGGCCCTTGAAAACATGGAAAAAGAACAGATCTTCAAGCTAATTAGCTTGTAGATCTGTTTAGAAAAATTGTGACGTATTTTGCTTCACAGCAAGGGAGGTGTTTATTACGTAGCCCTTGACTGGCCATAGTACAACATATTGTTTTAATCTCGACCAGTCGAGATACTCAAGCAAAGTGTGCAATAACATCTGACCGTACGGTAAATACTGTATGTCATTGGAATTCCTCATGACATGCAGGATACATTTCTGCCAGTGTGGAGGCTGCTATACTGCTGTGGTAGTAATAGGCCGGACAGCCTTTGACAATTCGTGTGGGAAGATGACTGGTGCCGACTACAGTTCTCTGGAGCAGACCATTATATAGACATAATATGCTACACAGAACATTCCCTGGTGTTGAAGCTGCATTACTGTTTCTTCTCGTCAGAGCATATGCATTTCAATGGTTTTGTCAGCAGGAAACAAGGCGCCATGACCTGTGTCAATCCCATCTATGACTTCATCAGTCATGTACGATGCACCAGCTTGGGTTCAGGGAACTCCATATATGGGGATAAAGGGGACACTGGATTTATAGACTGTTTATTTTAGATGGGGGACAATTTTCTCAACAACACCTGCGTTTGAGTCTCCTTTTTTTTTTACCTTCTCACCCTCTCCAGTATTCTATTCACCACTATCTTGTATGCTAGCTATTATGTAGAGACATAGTTATTGAACACGGTTGAAATCTTTTATTTCGATTTATGTTTTTGATTTTTCTTTTATGCTTATGAGGGAGGCAAGACGCAAGGCAAGATGGGGGAACACTTATTTTGAGCAGGAGAGTGCAAGAACACTTTGGTAGAGGTTAGGGTTGTGTAGTTAAGAAATCCAAAATAATTGATTCATTAATTGATAATTAAAGATTTGCTCCTCATTGTCTTACATTGTACACTGAACCATCTCTCAAAGTCACTCATTTAGCACATAAATGAACACAAAGTTGAGTCATATATATATATATATATATATATATATATATATATATATATATATATAAAATACATCCAAAATCAACAGGATCCAAATCCTGTTGATTTTGCCATTTTTATTATGAAGAAAACACGGATCAAGATCTTCAAATAGTAAAATCATCCAGGGTGGGTCTGAGGTGAACTATAGGCCAAACACTTCATAATGCCTGGTGGTCACTCACTGACTTTTTATTTAGACCAGGATGACCAAGAAGTTGTTTAATGCATTTAATAGATTATATTGTATATAATCACCCTCAATCTATTTTTGTGTATTAAAATGATCATAGTTGTAATACTTTATATTGTATTATAATCAGCGAGGGGGTACTTTATTTGGTGGTGTAGTGCCGTGTGGTGTGGTGCTAAAGCTGTAGTCGAAATCGGGCTTTACCGTTAGTATTTGTTGTGCTGATGAAATGATGAAATGTTCTGTACAGCACTTTGGCACATTTGATTTGATGCACAACATGGGTCTAAACGTTTAGCCGTGTCCTATAAGTCCATGTGGGCTGGGCACCTCTGGTGCATGACACATAAAGTGTCTGTCTGTCTGTCTGTCTGTCTGTCTGTCTGTCTGTCTGTCTGTCTGTCTGTCTGTCTGTCTGTCTGTCTGTCTGTCATGTAAATGACATTGTGTGTTTGTTTACATGCATGGCTCTCATGTTGGATACAGCATAAAATTCAAGCTGCGCAGCAGGTGTTCTGAGCCTTTGATTAGACAACGATCCGACAACGAGCTGATAGGTCAAGAAATAACACCCCGCTGAAATAACACCCCGCTGAAATAACACACAGCTGAATTCACTGATTGACTAATCAGAATGAAGATTCAACCAAGCAGTGTAATAATAAAAAATAACATAATATGAGAGATGTAAAACCTCTGTCTAGGGGGCTCCCCGCTGTGACCAACGTCAGCATCACATGCAACACAGAGAAAGCTTTTTCCTTGGTTTCTGTTTGATTGCAGGTGGGAGTGAGGAGAGTAGGGACGGTGGGAAAGCAATGAAATGGAGTATCAAACAATGTCACAAACAACATAAAGAAGCCTGCTTTTTCACATTTTATATACGTATATGAATTCATCGATTAACCACTTAAGCCCTATACTTTGTCCCACAACAGTATTGTGCAAAGATGAAAACATGAACATGGTAGACGGCCGCTTGGGAACCGAAAGGTTCCCAGTTAAATTCCGGGCTCCCCCAGAGTTACTGTCGAAGTGTCCTGAGCAAGACACTGACCCCTAATTGCTCGCGATGAGCAAGTTGGTGCCTTGCATGGTTTCCTCCACCATTGGTGTATGAATGCGTGTGTGAATGGGTGAATGTAATGCACAATCATTTGTAAAGCGCGTTGGATAAAGGCACTATAAATTAACCATTATATTCACAAGCTCACACGCATGATGCTAGTTTGTCGCAGGCCGGGACTTACCCCCAATCCAACCCTTGATGCTGAGTGTCAAGCAGGGAGGCAATGGGTCCCATTTTTAGAGTCTTTGGTATGACCTGGCCGGGGATTGAACCCCGACCTCCCAATCTCAGGGCCACAAGGCCACTAAGCTGGTATCACACGCTTGGGTGGCGCAGTGATAAAGTGCCGGCCCACCACCGCAGAGGTTGTGTGTTCGCATCCACCGCGGTGCAACCGGCTTTGTTGAGCGTCTATGCGAAGTTGCGAACACAATTGACCCGTGTTCGGGGGAGGCAAGCCGGGCACGGAGGGTACTAATCGTCACTGTGAGTGAGTGTTGGGCGGGAGGAGTAGAACGAAGGCTCTACATTTCTGTGTAGTAGTGACTACACAGAAATGTGTGTGGGGAGGAATCAATGAATGACTAAACATGCGACATGTTGTGAGATGGTAGATATGCTATTTTCATTATTTTTGAAAGATTCTGATATTTTTACCTAATTAATGACATGCCCCATAGATTATGAATTATTTCGTATCTCTATCTTGATGCATGTGAAGGAGTTAAAGGCGTAGTGAAATGAAAAATACGTTTTTCACACTTTTAGACCATATCCGTGGTCATCATATGGGCATACCTAACAATGGATGCCAAACAAATGGGCAAATTCTCATTTCTGTGTGTTTTTATCAAAAGTCCATAAAAATATTTTTGAGTGGTGCAAACCACTCCAATAACCAGCTTTGTCTGTATCTATGTATCTATGTATGTGTGTACCTGTACGTGGCCCCACGTACAGGTGAGCATGGTTGCTATGGTTAGTGTGTGACGTCACTGCACCACTCAGTTCACACGGGTGTGATTTTTTTAATTACTTCCTGAAAACGAAAACGTGCTGCGTGATGACGTGTAGAGATACACATCGATAAAAGCCAATAAAAATGAAGCTCACCAGTTTGGTTCCCAGCATGCTTTGTTGTGCTATTCCACAGCTGGTTTTGATTAAAGAACTAGTTTTTAATCCAATTCAAGATGACATCCAGACAGTGTATTACTTGTTTTAAACTTAATCATCACGCTAAAATATGTATATAGGTTGTGTATAGGTTAGAAATAATCCGCTGGCTTTTCCCCAGTCTCCCTGTCACTTTTGTTTACAAACGAAATTCACTCCACCAAGATACCCATGTACCTGTCTAGATACTTCCTTAATGTTAACGAAGTCCACACAACACCAGAGGGAGTGCAACGAACCATGTACAACCCAGATTCGGCACAAACAAGGGACTAAATTATTTTCGCTCCTATGCCACCAAAATGTGGAACGCCCTACCAACAGTCATTAAGACATGCAAATCCCTTGACTCCTTCAAAACCGCTCTCAAAGGGCACCTACGGACGGCTGCAATTCGAAACTGGCCCCCGTAAAAATCTGAATCCCCCCTTTTCCCCATATGTCTCTTTTCCCTTTTTACCTCTATGATGAATTCCTGTTCTGTTCTTTGACTATATAGAAGTGTCGATTTGTACGTCTCTAAATGTTTTGATGAATTGAACATGGTGGACCCTCTTGTAAACAAGTGTAATGCTTAATTGGGTCGTCCACTCACAGTCTTTGTATTGAGTTTGTGCTTGAAATGTACTGTAATTCTGCAAACTGTTAATAAATATTTCAATCAATCAAAAAAACGTGCAGAAAGTCACAGACTTTGAGACCCCATAGCCTGGAGTGATGCGACGCTCTGATTGGTTCAGAAACTTCAGATCCAACGTTTCAGGCTGAAACTTCAAAATAAAATGTCCACCATTTCCGTTTCCCTACACTTTTAAAGTATATCTGGGTCTTGCTCACGAGCAGGAGAGCAGCCAGAGAATCGGATCAGCAGGAGTGGCATTGTGGTTTTCATTTTTCATCATTTTTCATCATTTTTTCAACATTTTCATAATTTTTCAGTCAGAGGAATTCATTAGAGACAGTCCTGACATTGCAGACACAATACGTTGCAGAATCTGAGCTGCTGGGTGACATTTTCAACATTTTTCAACATTTTTTCAACATATTTCATCATCTTTCATCATTTTTCATCATTTTTCAGTCAGAGGAATTCATTAGAGACAGTCCTGACATTGCAGACACAATAGACGTTGCAGAATCTGAGCTGCTGGGTGACATTTTCATCATTTTTCATCATTTTTCAGTCAGAGGAATGCATTAGAGACAGTCCTGACATTGCAGACACAATAGACGTTGCAGAATCTGAGCTGCTGGGTGACATTTTCAACATTTTTCATCATTTTTTCATCATTATTCATTTTTCATCATTTTTCATCATTTTCATCATTTTTCAGTCAGAGGAATGCATTAGAGACAGTCCTGACATTGCAGACACAATAGACGTTGCAGAATCTGAGCTGCTGGGTGACATTTTCATCATTTTTCATCATTTTTCATCATTTTTCATCATTTTTCATCATTTTTCAGTCAGAGGAATGCATTAGAGACAGTCCTGACATTGCAGACACAATAGACGTTTTTTCATCATTTTTAATTTTTCATCATTTTTCATCATTTTCATCGGATGGCTAGTGTCTCCCTTAGGAATAGGGCGAAAAGTTCAGTCACCCCGTAAAACTGCTGATCCTTCACGTGTAGGCTAAGGTGGTTTTGGGATATAATACGGATGCTTCCTGGGAAACTCCCTAAGGAGGTCCTCTGGGCACGTCCCATATATTGAGGAGGCCACGTGGCAAACCAAGGACCAGATGGGAGGGGAGATTATCTCCGTGCCGGCCTTGGAACCGCTTGGTATCCCACAGGATAGTGGCTAATGTGGCCTGGGAAAGGAAAGTCTGGAACTCTCTGTTGGAACTGTTGCCTCCACGACCCAACTCCAGATAAGTGGCTGAAAATGGATGGATGGATGGATGGTTAATATTGTCACAGAGGGCCTATTGTAAAATGTTATGCCTATGTCTACTGAACAATCATTATTACATATCACTGTTACCACACTGATAAAGAGCATACAATATAATTTCACCAAAGTCAGTCAGCTGAAATGACGAGCTATAGCAATCAGCTTCATGCCAAAAGCAAGATAAGCATTATAAGCCAAACGATAATCTGGGTAGCCATGGTCAAGCTGGCTGGAACGTTTATTTATTTATTTTGTAGAATGAGTTTTGTGAGTTTTCAGATATGCTAATTCTGTGAAAGTAGCTGAAGAAAATGAATAAGGGATTTAGCGTCCGTGTCTGGACAGCTACAGTAAGTTCAGGAACGGCCTCTAAAGGATTGTGTTACAGGCAGGGAAAGCTTACAGTATGTTTGACCACTTTCAACCTGGCGTCCCTATTTTGGGTAGGCCCATGTCATTATAGGCGAGCAAGAAAATGAAATAATACTAATACTAATACTAGTAATTATATATACTTTTTGTGTTTTGCTTTTATTAATTTATTTTTGTCATATACATCATATGACAAAGTAGGAGTACTTACTACTTTAGTAATTAGACTACCCAATATGCAGAACGTGCTATTATACGGAATTAGTCAATCAAGGCTTGGCACTATGTCACCAATGCTACTGTCAGTAAAGTCACGTTTTCATATTAACATAATATGTTAATGTTAATTCACTTTCTGAATGTTAATGGCAATTCACAATCCCACGTCATATGAATAGCCTATTATTCATATGAATATTATTCATATGACGTGGGATTTTGTAAGTGAATTGCATTTTTAGTTGCCCGCCTGTGTGTGCTGAAACGTAGATAGTATGGCAGATGTTCAGATGTTTCTTGTTGTGAGTCACTCAAGTCACTAAACTTTTGACTTTGCCTAACCTGCTTTCAGAGTGATTCTACGAAAACATGCACTCCCACAGAGAACACAGGACAGATACAGACAAGAGCAGAGACATACGGCCAAGATTCAAGAATGAAAAAAGTAGTAACAAGACTTACGTCTGACCTGGCCTTAATTCTCTAGTCTCATTAGTCTCATTAGTCTGTGCACAGCTCAGAAGATTTCTTAAAAGCAAAAACGTAAGTGCCAAAAGGAATGGTGATCTTTTTGCTAATATGATTTGGAATATTGTTATTTAATTTACAACATGTATAAAAAGAGAGTACCAAGCTGCAGCACTCTCCACAGAGGCTGTATTCACCTTATTGTTGGTCCTTCTCCGGGCCGGCACCATTGCCCTTTTCTGCTGCTTCATTCAATATCTGTTCACTTCCTGCCTAGTATATTATTTTTTAAATCAGGCAAACCTGCACGCACGCACGCACGCACACGCACACACATTCTCATTTACATGTCTGATGGATACTGTCGCTCCCATTAATTCCAAGGGTTAGTTTTGAGATCATCTTTCTTCAGTGTCAACTCGGCACACCCACACACAGTGTTAATTAGTGTCAGAGGTCATCATGGTATGCTTTCATATAATCTACTCATAATGTCTCATTGTTATGCAGGGTCAACACATCAACTTCACATGCGTGACCCTTTCCTATGGAATCCATTTATGTGCGTTCACAATGGTCACATGTTGAGCCAATTGGAGGTGTTCTTCATGACCCTTTCCCTTTGCACATTTCACAGAAGATCAGGTCTATGAAAACAAGCCCAAAACAAGCGACCAGTTTTAGCACTTGAGCCCTACAAATACATTAAACAATTCAACGCCCATTTAATAGCATTTCTATCTCTGAGACCCGAATTTATATTGTAAAATCAATGTTAATTTAACTCTGAGGGCCCGATTAAGCAAGTGGAAAAACCCATGCGGTAATACAGATTTTGGCCTCGCTCTGCGCCTTTTCGTATTATGGAAGCCGTGGTGAACGCTCACTCATATGGAATACCACGTTCCTGAATATTTTAGCATTGGGGGAGTGTCCATATGTTAATTATTTTCGCTTTGCGCTATTTGCTATTAAGCCCCTTGACCTAAAAACACTCAGCGCATACCGATTCCGCCTGGGTCTGACCACGTCTTAAAAGCAAAAAGCACTGTTTGATTTTACACTTGAGCGGCTCTGGAGTGTTGCCATGTCTGTTTGCTGTTTATTATAAGCGGCTTCTTTTTCTGCAAAGTTGCTTGTAAATATTGGTAGTTGTGGTTGCTTTTCTTGTTTCTAAAGTGCTTATTTGGGCTTTTCTCCTAATGTTGTTTAAACCAGTGATCCTCACACAGCGACATTCCCATGTCAAGGACCCCCAGATGAATGCATTTGCCCAACTAAGCCAGTGACCCCCATGACAGATTTGTGTTTTTAAATGTTTCAATAACATTTTTCAAAAATATTCCACAATTGTCACTTTTTTCAAAGATTACTTTTGAAAATAGCAGATCTACCAGCTCACAATGCATCACATTCATTAATTAAAACTATGAACTCTGACTGCAGGGGGATATATATTTATAATGATCATTATAACAATGTGCAAGAAAATATATAAAAAGAAGGAAGATTTTTATATTTGTGGACAATCAAAATATGCTGGAAATTTTAATGTGGTGTCATTAAAAGGAATCTTGATATGGCAGACTCACTATCTAGAAAATAAAAACATGGCACTTCATTTAAAATAGGTTGCAGACCCCTGTTATATGCGATTCTTTTGGGAGTATGTTTATAGACCTATTTACTTGTTTCTATGAGACATGGCAACAGCGAGCTTTCTGGCTGTCTGGCTTTCTGTTGTTGAGATTGTAAAGGGTCATATATCGCTCATTTCTCAACCTTTTTTAAAAATTAAAACATCTCCATAATCATTGGGAAGTTTGCTTTCATACGCTGTATCACACCCGACTCAATCCTTCTTCAATAAAATGCTACGAGCGAAGACCATAACATTGGGGCCGCAGCAATACGCATGGCACGTATGGCATTTCAACTCATTCCTTCGTCGTGACTCGAATGAAATAAAATAAAATAAACGTTATTTTACTGGTGTTTTTCAATAGAAACAAATAAAGAGCGTGTGTGCAACAGTCAGTGCATATACGTGCATGCACTATAGGCTATATTTCCTCCTTGTCGGGATGGTGAGCTGAGCTCTTCACAGCCCGTTTGTCTTTCATATTATTCTTATACTATTTGATATTATAAACACTCATGGTTCTCTCATTTCTCAACCGTTTTTTTAAATGTAAAAATCCCCATATTCCTTAGGAATGTTGCTTTCATTCGCTGTATGGTACATGGTTCTATTTTTATCGAATTAAACAATATCAAACGAACTTGTATGTTCGGGGGTTAGACGATTCTGGGAACATTACGCATGGATTGCCAATTTGCCAGCCAATGCTGCGTATCTACTCGCAGTTCCATTCCGATCTGAAAGGTATAGGTAGGTGCCATTTCAAAGGCTTAGTTATTCTGTTGAGATGTATTAAAAATGATCTTTAATTGCCTGTGTATATAAATATATCTGTCATTGTATGTATATTTATATATGCTTTTATACTGAAACCGGATGTGTCAATTGTGTTGACGTGTATATAATGAAGTAAAATAAACACACTCGCTTCTCTCAGCCATGGTCTAGGAAGCAAACCCACATCTGCTCTCTGAGTCTCTTTATTACCCCTCCGTCATGCTTCCGGCTAGCTTTGGGTTGTTGTTGATCTGACGCTATACGCTAGCTTTGTTCAACAGGTCAGGGAGCCCAGTGGTAGAGGCAACAACCAATGGAGCCGTATTCGCTTTGACGGAGATGAAAGGAACTTTGAATTATGGTTGGTAAAATTTCTCGGTTACCTCCGGCTGAAGGGGCTGAAAAACACCATACTATACGAGTACGACGACGAGGAAATACTCGGTGCGGAGGAGGCCGCAGCAAGAGACGCTGAGGACGCCGAGAAAAATGAAAATGCTTACGCTGAATTGGTTCAAGTGCTCGATGATACAAGTTTGTCGTTGGTTATGCGTGAGGCAGCGGATGACGGAAGAAAGGCGTTACAGATTCTGAAAGATCACTATGCGGGCAAGGGGAAACCGAGGGTGATCAGTTTGTACACAGAGCTGACGTCGCTCCGGAAAACTGCAGATGAAACAATGACAGCATATATTATACGAGCAGAAATAGCTATCACGGCACTGAGGAATGCGGAAGAGACTTTGAGTGATGGCTTGCTAACAGCTATGGTTCTGAAGGGGCTGCCAGAATCTTATAAGCCATTTTCCATCCACATCGCACAAAGTGATGACAGGATCACCTTCGCCGACTTTAAGTCCAAACTGAGGAGTTACGAGATCACTGAAAGGTTCAGTAGCAGTTCCGGGGATGACGGCGTGATGAGACTAAGAAGCAAGGACAACGACGTGAGACTGTCCTGTTATAACTGCGGCCAGAGAGGGCACAAATCGTTTGAGTGCGGAGATGCTGCTGGTCAGAAAGAACAGAGACAGTGGTGCAGTCTTTGCAGAAGTCCAACACATAACGACACCAACTGCAGACGAAGAAGACGGAAAGACAACGTCAATGTGACGCAGGATGAAGAGGAGCACGCGTTCACCTTCAAGGTGGGCCAGGTGAACCGCGACTCGGACGGCGCCGGGAGACCGAAGCAGAGACTTTGTCGGAGTAATACTCTGAGCAGAGGGCTGATGGTCGACACCGGGGCTACGTCACATATTGTGACCGACGTGAAGAGGTTCCGAAACTTCGATGAGAATTTCGAGCCACGGAGGAATGTTCTGGAGATGGCTGATGGAGTGAGGGCCTCTGGCGTAGCGCTGAAGAGAGGTACTGCAGTGTTTTACCTGAGAGATACCAAGGGTGGAGAGGTGGAAACGATGCTGAAGGGGGCGCTGTATGTTCCATCCTTTCCCCAAGACATTTTCTCAGTCAACGCAGCAACATCAAATGGAGCCACATTCATCTTCAAAGAGGGACAGAACAAGTTCATCCAGAGAGACGGCACGACATTCGACATTAAGGTACATGACAGGTTGTTTTATGTAAACACCGTTGATGAGAGTATTGATGTTGATGAATGTCATGGATGCTATGACATCAAGACGTGGCATGAGATTCTGGGACATTGCAACTACGAAGATGTGTTAAAACTGCAGAATGTAACTGATGGTATGGAAATTAAAGGCAAGGTTGATATTTCCAAGTTGTCATGCGATGTGTGTATAGAAGGTAAATTTGCTCAGAGCCGAAATAGAGAACCAGACCAAAGAGCTAAAGCAGCACTAGAACTTGTACACACTGATTTATCTGGACCAATTGATCCAACGGCTAAAGACGGATTCAAATATGCTTTAGCATTTACTGATGACTATTCAGGAGCTACTTTTGTTTATTTCTTGAAATCTAAGAGTGACACAGTCCAAGCTACAGAGAAGTACATTGCCGATGTTTCACCTTATGGGAAAATTAAGTGTATTCGTTCGGATAATGGTACTGAGTATACTTCTGGTCACTTTCAGGCATTGTTAAGCGGAAAGTCCATTAGACATGAGACCTCAGCTCCATACTCACCCCATCAGAATGGGACAGCTGAAAGAAATTGGCGAACGCTGTTTGAGATGGCCAGATGTATGCTGATTGAGTGCAAATTACCAAGGGAATTGTGGACATATGCGGTAATGACGGCTGCTGTTATTCGAAATAGATGTTTCAATAAGCGTGTAGGACAGACCCCATATTACATGCTGACAGGAAAGAGGCCAAACCTTTCAAGAATGAGAACTTTTGGGTCCCCATGCTATGCATATAAACAAAGAAAAAGTTGGATTCACGATGTGAAAAAGGGATATTTGTAGGATATGATAAAAATAGCCCAGCCTATTTAGTGTTTATCCCGACACTGGGAAGGTAACTAAGCACAGATTGGTAAAGTTCATTCAAAGGAATGTCATTGAGATTCAGACCCAAACAGATTGGGATGATGATTGCAGTGGGGGAAGGACTGTAAACCACCTCCCTGAAGATAGTCTAACGAGACACAAGAACAAGAGGTTGTGGTTGAAATGAGTGATTTGGCAAATGTTCAGGCAGGTGAAGATGGCCAAACCAGTGAGATACAGGAACAAGAAGCAGGGGAGATGGATGATTTGGTCAGTGCTCAGGCAGGTGACAGTGGCCAGAGTGCAACATATCCCAGAAGAAAAGTGAAACCACCTCAGTATTTAAAGGATTATGAGTGTCAAGTAAAATCTGATGACCTAGATGACATAACCTTTGATTATTGTTATAGAGTCATTTGTGATGTGCCACACACAGTAAAGCAGGCAATGGCATCACCTGACTCTAAGTTATGGGCAAGAGCTATGGATGAGGAAATTGAATCACTAAAGGAAAATGACACGTTTACCCTGACTAAACTGCCAGAAGGCAAAGAAATAGTGGGGGGTAGATGGGTGTATGCTTTAAAAACAAATGCAGATGAATCTAAACAATTCAAGGCACGTTATGTAGCCAAAGGTTTCAATCAAAAACCAGGTGTGGATTATGAAGAGACTTTTTCACCAACGGCAAACCAGACTAGTGTGAGGGTATTGATGGAAAAGGCAGCACAAGAGAATATGATCTTACACATCAAAACGGCCTAATTGCATGCACCAATAGATTTTGAGATTTACATGAGACAACCAGAGGGATATGAAGTTACATCTGAGAATGGGGACATGCTGGTGTGTAAACTAAATAAATCTTTGTATGGTTTAAAACAATCAGGGAGAAATTGGAACAAGATGTTGCATGATTTTTTAACTAAAAATCAATTTATTCAGAACCCAGTTGATTATTGTGTTTACACAAGGGAAATGAAGGATCAAAAGGTATTCATTTTATTTTGGGTCGATGATTTAATAATTGCAGCAAGTGATGACAATGTGATGATTGATGTCAAAGAAATGCTTACAGCAAAATTCAGAATGAAAGACTTAGGCAAATTGAAACATTTCATTGGTATTGATTTTGAACAAGGTGAACATTATGTGACTATGTCACAAAGGAAATATGTTGACAAAATATTGACTAGATTTGACATGCAGGACTGCAAGCCAAGAACAACACCCTGTGAGGCAAAATTGAACTACACTGACAGCAGTGAGTCATTGGGGGATGTGAGAAAGTACAGGGAAGTTGTGGGTAGTCTAATATACTTGACTACTTGTACCAGGCCAGATCTGAGTTTTGTAGTGGGAAAACTTTCACAATATTTTTCTAAACCAACAGAAGAGCAGTGGATCACAGTGAAACATGTGCTGAGATATCTGAAGGGAACCAGGGAAAAATCCTTATGCTATAGGAAATGTGAGGAACTAGGCTTGATAGCATATAGTGATGCAAACTGGGCAGAGGATGCAAGTGACAGACGTAGCACTAGTGGTTATTGTGTCAGCCTAAACCCAGAGGGCCCTTTGATTTCATGGAGGTCTAAAAAGCAATACACCGTAGCACTTTCAACTTGTGAAGCTGAGTACATGGCTTTAGCGGCAACTCTACAAGAGTGTTTGTATTTGATTCAATTGTTACAATGTATTGATGAATTTCATTACATGCAGCCAAAGATTTACGAGGACAATCAAGGTACAATAGCGTTAGCTAAAAATCCTGTACAGAGACAGAGGTCAAAACATATTGACATAAGATACCACTTTGTAAGATCAACTGTCAATGATGGTAAAGTGATTCTCGAGTATTGTCCAACTGAACAAATGGTTGCCGATGTTATGACAAAACCAGCCAGGCTGTGTCAATTGAGAAATTTTGAGGGTTTCATGTTTGGAGAATAACACACAGTCCAAAGTTTTTTTCCTTCAAGGGTTCTTTGTTTTTTTGTTTGGTTATTTATTTTTATGTTTACCAATAACGATCAAGTGGGGGTGTTGAGATGTATTAAAAATGATCTTTAATTGCCTGTGTATATAAATATATCATTGTCATTGTATGTATATTTATATATGCTTTTATACTGAAACCGGATGCCGGATGTGTCAATTGTGTTGACGTGTATATAATGAAGTAAAATAAACACACTCGCTTCTCTCAGCCATGGTCTAGGAAGCAAACCCACATCTGCTCTCTGAGTCTCTTTATTACCCCTCCGTCATGCTTCCGGCTAGCTTTGGGTTGTTGTTGATCTGACGCTATACGCTAGCTTTGTTCAACATATTCATTTATGAATCAAATGAACTAGAATAACGATTTTTACAGCTGTTTTTCATGCTTAGAACAGAAACAAATGAAGTGATGATGTGCGTATATCTCCCTCCCTTAGCATATGGCTGTGCCACTGTAATGACTTTCCAATGAACACTGCAAGTTACTTAACAAAATAGAGACATAGGCCTACAAGCTATGCACATCATGGCTGTGACAGCTTGTGGATCTGTTCTTTTGAGGCATAAAAGTGACAGCATGCAGTGCAATAGGAATAATTAACCCAAATGTGACAAAGTCATGTCATGTCTATGGTGCCAGTCTGCAGAAATGTAATACCACTTACCAAAGGGCGCATTCCGTATGAGGACATCAGCTGACTCGTAAAGAGAATAGTACGGACATGTTCATTGGGTAAGCCTCAAACTCCCTAAAACACTCCCATGACTAATTCAAGGCCGTTTTGCTCACACCACGGGGTGTCGAAAGCGCTTCTTACCAGGCCCATAATTGTAATATGACATTGCCCACGCCCCCACGTCTTAAAAACTGTAATATGATATGTAATTAGATTCCACTTGCTTAATCGGGCCCTGAGAGTTTACAAATGGCGGGTCCATTTGGTTCCATTTGTACACTCTCAGAGTTACAGACCCATAAGGGTCCATTTGGTTCCAAACTAACATTTAGCTGGGGACCCCCTGGAACTCCCTCAAGGACCCCTAGGGGTCCCCGGACCCCACTTTGGGAACCACTGGTATACATTATATAGCCTACTGCTGGCAAAGGCATACTCCAGTTATGACGTTGTGTTATGACGTTTAACCACTTCCAAAGGTCGAAAAAACTAAACCATCCAATTCGGCGTGCTCTGAATAGTGGCGGGGACAAAAAAAGGAGTTGAAAATCATGCATCATGAAAAGCGACGTACTAACATACTTTTTTTTTAAACCTTTTTTTTTAATCTAAACGAGTGGTTCTCCACCCAAATAATTGGCATAAACACTAAGATTTAAATTTGAATGAAAATCATTTTCCCTCTCCTTTCCTTCTGAATCTTGCTGTCACATTAAGCCTGCCAGGTATTAATTGGCATAAATATACCTCATGGAGCATCATAGTTCTGCAAGATGGTTTCCATGACAATGGTGCCCCTTTGATAGATAAATGAAAAGGAGCTATACTACGCTGCATGTAGATTGCTGTCAGCTGCTTAGCAGACCCCTTATAACCGAGCAAATGAGTTCCTCTCGTGTCTGTGGGCGTTGTGGAAAGAGAAGTCGACTGTTTTGCGAGTTGTCAGTCAGCATGTAACATGATTTCATCTCAATATCGGTGTACCGGTATGTTGATGATTTTGACATATGTGGTCTTTCCAGGGTGTTCTCTCCCTCTTAATATTGCTTGCTGTACATTTACTCTCAACCTGTTTCATGGTGATTGTCATTCCTTTGAGATAGTAGCAGCTATATAAATCCATAATAACGTGTACCACTACAGTCCCCTGGGTGGAGAAAGTCTGTCTGGGGACTGAGAAAAATGAAGAGGAAAATAGATGTGGTGCTTCTCAGCAGGTGCCCAAGATTGAGTGCATGTGGGAGGCATAGGCTAGATGGAGGGACCGTATGAGAAGAACAGGAATACAATAGCCGATCTACAAGCTCATAATACGCTGTGAATGGCACGCAATGTGAGCTTGTAGATCGACTATTTTCGCAGAGCACGATAGAGTACGATAGAGTACAAATCCACCCTCAGGCAGTGAAATAAAATAAAACTGCAAGAAAAGAGGACCACATTACCCAGTAAATGAATCTCAAATATAATATTTATTCAATATAAGCTACCAAAATGAAAATGAAAAAAGCACTCTTCAGAGTGTAATGTAAAAGATGGAAGCCAAGCCTGCAGGTTGCTACCCCATTAGTGACACATCATCCGCTTCAGTCGGCCGCACGAATCACGATGCACTCGGCGGGACATGTCATTAAAACCTCCCAACAGGTGTCCGGGTGAGTGATTTTAACCAGAGCACACAGAACTGAGATTAATGGTGCGAAATAGCACACAAGGACCACAGAGGTGGTGGTGCAATGGTGACTGTGTCAATGAAAATGTTATTAATGCTTGGCCGATGCAGGCCTCCCTCCTCTCTCTCTCTCTCTCTCTGTCTCTCGCTCTGTGTGTGTGTGTGTGTGTGTGTGTGTGTGTGTGTGTGTGTGTGTGTGTGTGTGTGTGTGTGTGTGTGTGTGTGTGTGTGTGTGTGTGTGTGTGTGTGTGTGTGTGTGTGTGTGTGTGTGTGTGTGATAATTTGTCAACTCACTGTAATTTTGGCATGCAGGTTTGACCTACATACATGCTAACTCTCTGGACTGTCAAATTGTGTTTCCTTCTAAGGATATCTAGGTGTGCATGTGTATCTAGATGTGTCTGGATGATTATATTTAAGTGCTTTGAAGACAAAGTAAACCACAATCAGTTGACAATGATCATAAAAAGGACAAAATGCAGGAATATCCTATTCATGACTTTGAAGAGAGATCTATAGAGATTTAAGCATGGGACTCTGAGAAAAGAATACAAAAGAAGTAACATACAAGGTTAAACAAAACCCTTTATGATGCTCATATCACCTTTCCTTTAATATGTGTAATCAGTGGGACTGAGAACCAATACGAGGAGACCCTGGGTAAAACACCGCCGCCTATTCCCTATGCCTGGCCAGCTACCCTACAGTTGGAGGCCATCGATATTGTCCTTTTCTTTTTGCTGAGGTTTGCCTGATCTGCGCAAAAGGACAGTTAACCCATTTTGGGCGGGAACCCCTTTTGGTGTTTTAAACATTATGTTATAATTTAGCTATTGAAAAATAGCAGATCTACAAGCTCATAGCGCGCCACCGAGTGGCGGGGGGTGGTGCTATGAAACGTATTGGTTCTCGGTCCCACTAATTACATATGTATGATATGCAGTGCAGAAGTAAGGGAAATTATGTCCGAATCAATAGCAATTTTAGGATTTCAGTGCCTGGTCATTGTAATGATTAAAAGGACGACCATCTCTAAGGCATCTAGAAGTCTACATATAATCCCTTTTGGGTGGTGGGTGAAGATCCATTGCGAGTCGCAGGCGTGGAGAACACATGCCAACACGACAGTGATATGCTACCATGCATTCTGAAGTTTATTACACACAGAGTAATATATACGATAGGACAGTAGATCTATGACGTCCCTAGTAGATTATGGAAACCATGATAAGAACAGAATGAGCAGGAACACGCTTGCATCTCATATCATATTGTACGTACAGTCAGTCCTCTGATACAGTAGTAGACAATCAACATGTCATGGTTATCAATATGCTTATGCAGCTATGTGTCGTCTGAGTCAGGCAGCTGAGGCCGGAAACCATAACAGTCATTGCTTGTGATTAGGCTCAGCCTAATTTTCTAGTTATTTTGGAAGCCTTTTTGGAATAACATTATTGGATGCAAGTGCAGGTTTCAAGAGTTTTTATTAAATCCAAGCAGAAGCAGAAGTTGTCAAAGGGAAAGTGAAGTTCAGCCAAAAACTAAGACTAATTAAGCTGTAGGCCTACATGGACAGGACTGTGTGGTGGATAGAGTTTCAAAGCAAAATCTAAAAATACTGCCTGAGGTGGAATGGGAGACATGGATAAATTAACCCTGAGGACTTTACTGTGCACAGGAGAAGTTTACATGTAATGCAAATGCTTTACCACCACACAGTACAATCTGCCTGGCCTCTCCAAAAAGAACACATCGCATAATAAGCCACCTGCATGTGCAGTGCCCCTAGGCCTAAATTAGACATGTTGGTCAAAATGTCAAAACAAACACAGGAAACTCCAAACTCACTCCATGCTGAATTGAGCTCAAAACAGTGGATCAACTCACTGAGGCATGGTTCAACCGATTGAGTCGTGACATGAGTCCGTCTGTGTTTTTAGGAAATTAGATTTTTTAGAAATGTATATAGGCCTACAGTACACAGAATTGGAAGAGAAAATGTAGTAACACTGATGGATTTATAATTAAGATAAAACCCATTAGTTGCATATAAAATGCAGAAGGGACCAAAGATATAAAGGACTGTATTATACTGAATTACTGAGCCACACAGGGCTAAACTATAAAAAATACTTTAGAGAAAGTACTCAAAGAGTACACAGAAATACTCAGCACCACAACAGGCCGAGAGCCTATGACCAAGTTAACTTTAACAGGATTACTTTAAGCAGTAAATACTCTTTTAGAGAAAATACCTTGTACCCAATTAAAAGATGAAACCACCAGGAAGAAGGATTGTCCAGTCAGCAGATTATGGTTTAGTTCTATTCATTTTCAGATCAGAGAGACAGAACAGATCCGCATACAGCCAAATTACACTCCCCTGTACCACCAAAAGGGCACAGGGTAGTCTCTGACGAACAATTCATTACAAAGGCATTAATACTGTAGAATTACAATTGTTGATACACTTTCATTGGCTCAATACACAGTTAATTTCCACAATGCCACGCTGGCACTAGGTGTCGAACGCTGATTGGACCAGCACATAGATGATGGGACTGATATTGGGACCGCTTCCTTAATTCCGTCCTTGATGGCCATAGTCCGGGAAAGCACAGAGGCTGGCGTTGCTATGGCAACCTGAAGATAACATTCTTTCCCTGCACTGTGAGAGAAATGCTCCTTCTCACTAGGCATCAAGGCCACACTGATATCGAAGCAGCTGCATGTAAACTCAAATCAAAACAGCACACTACAGTATGGTGAATTTACTTGACTGGGGACAGACATTGAGTCTTAACTTGGCGTCAGGCAATCCATAATATAAATGATAAAATAGGGCTGAGATGATTAGGCCTGTGGAGGGTGATAAAACTGATGGTCAAAGGGCAAGATGACAAAATATGAACACTTGACACATGTCCACAAAAAATACCCAAAATAGCAGATCTACCAGATCCATCAAACACATTGCCTGAGGTATGTGCACTGCACAATATAAAAAATATTTTGTGGCCATGTTTGTTTCAGAAAGCAAGCCTGGGATTCAAGATTAAAACACCCATTGACTGCTTCTACAGTCTATGGTCAACACAATGGTATTGCTCCTACTGTACTTTTATTTTTGAGTGGTGCAACCACTCCCTTACGGAGCTATGTGTGTGGGTGGCTGGTTGGGTGCATGGGTGGCTGGCTGGGTGCGTCTGAGCACAAAAACAGCATGGTTGTTTTTCACCACCTGTGCGCAACCTAACACACACACAAACACACACGCACATATTATACAACTATGGTGATTTCGGGTGTGCCAGTACAGTACAGTACAGTACAGTACAGTACAGTACAGTACAGTACAGTACAGTACAGTACAGTACAGTACAGTACAGTACAGTACAGTACAGTACAGTACAGTACAGTACAGTAGACTAGGGTACAGTAGAGGGACCCCCACACGGTAACTCTGTCATTTCTCAACCGTTTCGGACGAGGGGCGGCTCGCCGGAATCGGGCCGGCACCCTGGGTGCGTTCCTGTGGGACAGTGACAGTACAGTACAGTACAGTACAGTACAGTACAGTAGAGGGTACAGTAGAGGGACCCCCACACGCTAACTGTCATTTCTCAACCGTTTCGGACGCGGGGCGGCTCGCCGGAATCGGGCCGGCACCCTGGGTGTGTTCCTGTGGGTCTGGAGCTTCCGCCCCCACCCCCACACGGAGTTGCACCAATCACTTCACACGGGTGTGACTTTTAATATTTTAAACATTTTTGAAAACCTGTTGACATTTTTTTTTTAAAGTTTTAGCCTCCAATGACGGTCTTGCATTGTTTAATCTTAAAACATTTTGGTATTCCCCAGCCCAACACAGCGTAGTCATACTATGAATGATCTACACTGTAGACCATTCCTAGTATGACTTAAAGGCTGTAGAATACTGTAGATTCTACAGTATTCTACAGCCTTTAAGTTGCTTTCCGAAATAACAGATTTTCAAGCAAGAATTATGATGAGATGCTTTTCAACTGAGTTAGGCTTAACTTAATTCAAAATCACCTTTTATAATTTTGTCTGGACCCTCTAAGTAAGGCTGAAATGGATCTAGCCTATATCGATTATGAAATATTCTTTGTCTGATGATCGATCAAAATGCGTTTTACCTTTTTACGTAAATTGTTTCAGGGTTATCACATATCTTTTCAATCTTTATTCACCTATGTATTTATTTTATGTATTGAATACACTCATTAAGTCACTGTAGCTTAATGAATAGAATATTATACACTATATACATACAGTATACCAAACTTGGACCAACAAACACTGTTCAGGGGTCTGTCTGCCATGATAATTATCACACTAGGGGCCATGTTGTATAACCCAGGTTACTGGGCCACATCACATGTTAGATCACACTGTTTCTCTGATCCGCACAAACACCGTTCAGTGGTCTGGCATGGGAATAGCATACAGTACATATGGGGCACTACGACAGGCAACCTCTGTTGACATTTTTAAAGCACAGCTCAAGACCCACTTCTACACTCTTGCTTTTAGTTGATATTTACATTTTTTTGTTATTCATGTCCTCACTGTATTGTATTACTGCTATTATTTTTAATGTTTTATGCCTTGCTTTTCTTTTTCTTTCTTTCTCCATTGCTCTGTAAAGCACTTTGAGCTGCATTTAATGTCATGAAAGGTGCTATACAAATAAAGCTTTATTATTATTATTATTATTATTATTACGAGTTACAGCAGTGTTTAAATGGTAAATGGTGCCTTTATATAGCATCTTTATCCAAGGTGCTTTACATAGATTGTGTATTAAATTCACCTATTCATACACCGATGGCAGCTGGAGCAAACAATGCAAGGCACCAACCTGCACATCGGGAACAATTAGGGGTTCAGAGTCTTGTTCATGGAGGACACTTCAACGCTAACTGACCATTTCTCTAATCGTCAATATAGGACTAGATTGGGTGTGAATATAATTAGCATATTTAACCACAGAAAATATAACCCATCCCTATGACAACAAACACAATTTTTGGGGCCGAAAAAATTATTAGAAAGAAGAAAAAACGGCAGGTTACAACACTTTCTTTGTTGTTTTTCTTCTTTGTAATTATTTGTTTGGTCCAAAATATTGTTTGTGTTGTCATGAGTTGTCACGACTCGAGTTGGCTTTGTCCGCGGCGTAACCGTCTTTAAATAAATACTTTAAGAAATGTCTATGGGAAAAATGCATTGGGATTCATTTCCTGGTCCATGGTAGGGGGCGGGACTGCGACGCTCTATACCCAACAATTGCAAACAGGACGGTGATAACACATGTCCTTTTGGAACTCGTGTGTACAGAACATCCTAGCCTGGAGGAAGGGCCCTGATTCAGGCTCCTCAACAGCAGGTTTGCGCTTCACTTGTTTAATCAGTAAATTTCCGCCCACGGACTGGGCCAGAAAAGATGTAGACAGTAAATGAGGTAGAACGAGGCTAATCACTTTGCAGCTTCACATCCTCGATTCCTCACTGACCTTTATGACCACAATACCTCTGTGGATTGCGGGAGAGGTGGGGGAGGGGTGAGATAGTGAGGGCAGAATTGACCCACTGTCACTTCCTTGATTCTTGAGCCTTTCCCTGGCCATGTTAGAAAGCATCAAGTCTATTTTCACATGCATACATTGGCTAGGTTCATCATTATTATTCATGACATGCTTTTTGTTATTGCTTAATGTAAATCGCTCTGGATTAAGAGCGTCTGCTAAATGCCTAAATTGTAAATTGTAGATTATACAATTTACATGGGGAAATGGGTGATTTGTATTGTATGGCACTTTGAAATAAACCACTTAAACCCTATTTTAAGCGTGTTGTATGATGGTGTTGGCGAAAATTGCTCATCCGCCACCTCACAATGCAACACAATGCGACTTGTTGTATAACAATAATCTACATACCCGAAATAGAGACATCCGGTGGAAAGTGATTGTTAATGCAACGGCAAAGGTTTAACTCCCTGACTAACATGTTAATAACCAAGAGTTAGATAATTACATGAATAGATAAATAGATAATAGATGGGGAACAAATTTCCTGTGTTCTTATAATATGTATTACCGTAGTGGAAGTGTTGTGTTACATGGTAAATTGAAACATACCTATCAGTGTAGCCTACATTAGATTTACATTAAAAATAAACAAAATACTAAATAGCCTACATTTGTTTTCTCATTCTCCCTTGATGCATATCATTGTAATTCAAGGGGCTATATCACACGCATTCGCATAACATTGTATTTTCCATTGTTCCCCTGCTATTATTCTGCCACAGCTTTGTATGTTTGGAAATTCAGAGTGTAAAATAGTTACTGAGTAAAAGTAAAGTGGTTTACACATGAATGATAATCATGTTGCCATGGTTGCCTGGATACAGCCACTTGAAATCAGAGGTTTGTGAGTCCCAGGGGAACGATGTGCCTACCTCAGTGCCTGGCGCGATGATTCAGTGCTTGATCGAGGTACGTAATGACGGTCACACTTAATCTGTGACTATTTAGAAATTGTGGTGAAATACAGAATAATGTGCAGCACCTCTGAACATTTTGTACACACATTTGGCGATGTGTGCACGTATTGAAATCATTTAATGACTTTAATCGCACGACAGAGTCATTTGGTGGAAATAGTCGATTTGCATGCTCAGATTGTGAGCTAGTAAATCTGCTATTTTAAGAAAATCTTTTTTTAACTCAAGTTTTAGCCTACAATGACATGCCCAAAATATGGATGTTGAAAGTGGTTAAAACAGCCGGCCATTCTGATAATCGTAGAAGAATCCTTGCAGATCTATATTAATCTTGTGTACCTTTGAAAGACATCCTTGACAAAGTTTTAGGAATGGGTAAAATGAGCTCTCTTCAGGTTTAGGTATATCGTTTGTAGTCAAGACTTCAGTGAGCTCCTAATGAGCCTCATAATTTAAACAGCACCTTGCATCAAGCCTCCATTTACATTCCTCAACCTTCACAGACACAGTATGCCTGCTTTTCAGCAGGTCAATAATAGCTTGGAACTATAAGAGAAAAATGTATGACCATTAAAGGGAATGTTTATTTATTTACAAACCTTTGGTGGTGGTAAATAAATTCTCTGGATTCAAAGCCTTTGAACGATTCATCATTTTCTCACAAATGCAGAGGGATTTCTCAGAAATCAATAACCTCCATCTGAAAACACGTGGGCTTTCTGAGCATGCATTTCACTCCAACGCCGGGCATTAATTTTCTGGCTTGTTGAGAACTCCAGTTTTCGCCGGCTGCCAGGCACGACTGCACTAATAACTTTGGGGCGGGCCCATCTAGTGTTTGAATGGACAGGTATCAGTCAAAAGGGAGACATCGAAGAGGAAGGACGGGTGGGGAAGGATCAACATGGAATGTCAGCACAGGTCAGCTCCATATATACTGTATGGAGATCTAAGGGTTTGAGGTAGTAGAGTTAATAGGACTATACTTTATTATTTATTATATATAGTACTATAGGACTATACTTTATTATTTATTATATAGTACTATACTTTATTATTTATTATATAGTACTATAGGACTATACTTTATTATTTATTATATAGTACTATACTTTATTATTTATTATATAGTACTATACTTTATTATTTATTATATAGTACTATACTTTATTATTTATTATATAGTACTAGAGTTAGTAGTAGAGTTGCTGGCTGGCTCCATATATGCAGATCTAGGTAATGATCCAGTCTTCTCCATGTATGGCTATCCAGGGTTTGTGAGGTCAGTATTGTCATCTTCATACATGGAGACGGCCATATATGGACATGTCACGAGCGTTAGGGACTGACGGCCGTATATGGTGGCATGACGTCACGAGGCGTAAGGGATTAACGAACAAATGGTGGTGTGACGTGTCACAAGGCGTGAGGGACTGACGGCCATATATGGTGGTGTGACGTGTCACAAGGCGTGAGGGACTGACGGCCATATATGGTGGAATGGAACGACGGACGGAACGACGGACTGACATCGTACATCACAATATTATTCTAAAAGATTAAGTACTTGTAGAAGAGTTTATTTCAAAAATATGGAACACACTGCTTTTTCTACAAAAGTGAGGTACAGTAATGCCACCGTCTGCCACTGGTGACAGACACCGACCTCTAATTGAAGTTGATGCACCAGGCTCTAGGTCTCAGGAACCTCTGCCAATTTTGCTTGATAGAAAGCCGCCACGGAATCTATATTAATTTCAAAGGCAGTGTATATGCGACTTTGTAATTTATTATAAATGTCACTCCCAGTAAAGCCTCACTTTTATTTTATAAGGGCTTGATGAAAGTCTTTGCTCTGAAACTGTAAATTAACAAGCAGAAAAGCACAAGGCCATGTAAAAGCTTTTCAGAAAGACAGGGTGACAAATGGGCACTGTTCATCTTGTAGGCTCTGTCTGCTCACTGCGTTGAAGTCACTGAAGTGTGTTCGCACACCTTGGTGTGTTCAAGGCGTGCGATGTGGGTTATATTGTGTTCAACTGCATATTTATATTACTAGATGTTCTGGCCACTAGTTACACTGCCTTCAGATCCAGTCCTATAATATATGCTCTGATCAGCACAATATTGTTGTGCTGATCAGTGCTATGGTCACAGAGTGTGTTAATTGTTAAAGGGCCACTTCACCCTTTTGCGAGCAGATCTTATTTTAATGCATTTTGGGAGACAAGAAACACTTTCCTGGGGTTTTTATGCTGGTCATATTAGAAATGTTTGTATTTCAAAGTGTCTGTGATGTCACAGACACTGTTCTCACTTCCTTCCTAGACTACATGTTGTCTCAATAAGACAGCCCTTCCCCTCTCCACAAGGTGGGGTGAGTGCACCAAAGCATTATGGTCATTGTAGTGATCCAGTCAAACCCTATAGTCAAACACAGACTAGATTATGTTTCTGGCCATAGGGTGCAAATTTCAAATTGTGCTACTATTATAATATCTACTAACATTGAGTGACTGCAGTTTCTTCCAGCGGTGAAATGTCCCTTTGATCACTGCTGTAACGCCCATGTGTGCAATTTAGGTTTTTAGGTCCCTGACAAAATATGGCTCCTGGTGTGGCTATTCTCATGGGAGACCCCTGAACAATGTCTGTGCCAAGTCTGGTGCAGATTGGAGCAATGTGTACCTGTGGTCCGCGCGGGGGCTACATGCAGGCCGCAAAATGGGTCTCCCACCGCCAGCCAACCCATTATATTGAGCTAACAGAGGTACTGTACTGTACTGGCAGACTTCCAGGTGATTGAAACGCCACTGAGCAACTTCCTTTGAAATTAATAGTGGGCGGGGCTGTCCGCTCTCTAGTTTATATATAACTCTATGGCTACATGTGGCCCCTGGTGGCAGACCCCTGGAACAGTGTTTGTGCCAAGTTTGGTGTGGATCGGATCAACGGTGTGCCTCGCAGGTCCGGGTTTTACATTTGTGACGTGCACTGTCCTCCAACCACCGTCTACCCATTATTAGGCCATTTTAATGAGCGTCGCTTCTGTCACAGCCATGCACAAAGCAAGTTCAGTCAGGAAACTCAGTGCAGTTGCTGCCTCAGCATCACATTCACATGATTCACTTCATCCAATCACACACTCATTCCATGATCTTCTTATTAAACTGGAAGTTTGCACTGCTCATCCTGCTTGCTTGCTTGCTGCTGCACACTGATACTGCTGCGCTGCTGTCTGCTTCAACTTTTGCTGCTCACCCTCCTCCACCCCAGATACCACCTGTCGTTTTGGATCTGCTGTTTAGGGATTCGGAGTCCCTATGGTTGGGAGAAATTGGGACTGATGCGCTTGATCAGAGTACCTAAAAAGCACTGCAGATCCAATTCATCGCCAAACCATATATTGCTCATTTTATATTTTATATTATATTTCATCCATTCATGAGTTGTCCTGACTGAAATATAGGATATACCGCATTTACAAAAGACTTCTTTTACAGATTATCAAATATTATTTTTCATTATTAAATTACAGTAATAACATGATGGGGGATAAATAGCATAAAACAAATATTTAAACAATTTCTTTCGGCTAATTCCCATCGGGGTCGCTCGCCACTCGCCATAGCGGATCATCAGTTTCCATCGTGTTGGCAGCAACTGATCTGGCACTGAAATCTGTTTCGTTGTCCGGATATTTGATTTGGCGCATTTCGACGCGACCCTACCCAATTTTATAGGGCTTGGAACCAGCACCATGCACGCACTAACTTACGCATCCCCAGTGGCTGGGATGCAGAAGTTAGTGCGTGCTAGCCTTAGTAGGCCTACATTATAAAAAATAAAGAAAGACTAGATCAACAGCTCTGGGGTTTTAGAGTCTAGACGACCAAGGGCTTCATTTTTGTCAGCGCTAAACCCCTTATCCCTAAACGTCTTTGTCTTTTTGTCTCCACCAGGCCGAAGGCTGGGGAGAGAGTATGTTTTGCACTCCGTCCGTCCGTCCGTCCGTCCATCCGTGTGTCCGTCCGTCCGTCCGTCCGTCCGTCTGTGATCAGCTAATCTCCGGCACCGTTAACCCAAATTTTGCACACACTCCCTGGATGCCAACGATGAACCTCTACCCCAAAATTTCCAGAACGGCCTGTTATAGCGCCACCAGGAGGCCGCTTTGTGCAAAACAAGTTTTTGGACAGTACACCTACAGATTTTTTCCAAACATCACATCATTGGTACACAGTCTCTCTAGAGCCATTCAACGAAACGGGTCTTTCAGATTTCTCAGACTCCATCCCGATTGTCTAAGATTGGCTTCCAAAGCAAGCAGGAGTGCTCAGTTTCAAACAAAATGCTGCAAATCATGAACACATTGTGTGATTTCCGTGAAATTGTGCACGCACATTCTCACTAGGCCGAGGAAGAAATGCCACATGAACATTTTCAACTCAGCCTCATGGTGGTGCTATAACTGGCAGAAAAGTGTTTTACCTCTAACTGCACTGATCTGTGGATAACTTTGTATGCCAACTCCCCAGAGGCCAAGGAAAAACCTTTGCCTGGAATTTTTCACATCTGCTCTTTATAGCGCCACCAGGAGGCCGACATATGTAAAACACATTTTCTAATATTACTCCTTCAGATTTTATCCAAATTTCACGCAAATGGGTACACATGCTCTCACTAGTCATGTGATCAAGATTTGATCAAGAAGGTTTGTTTGATTTCTCATAATCCACCCTCATTGGCTACGATTGGCTTCTAAACTTTTCAGGAGTAGCCCGCTTTGTACCCGTTTTGTACAAATCGCCACAACTACTCAACGCAGCGTCCGATTGTGGTGCAACTATGCATGCATATTCCCACTAGGCTTTGGAAGAAATGCCACTTGACAGTTTTCAAATCAGCCTCATGGTGACAGGCCAAGCCACGTCACACACACGCACGCATGTACGCACACGCACGCGCACACGCACACACACGTTTATATTGCTCCTAAACATTTTGCCAAACATCACACTCACACTCCTATCCTCCTGGTGGAGACCTGTGCACTTTTTCTAGTTTTTACTATTTTGCAAAACATTTTTGAATAGTTCAACCAGCCAATCTACATTGACATGTTGTGAGCTTGTCGACTGGCCATTTTAACTATTCAAAAATGTTTAGCAAAATAGTAAAAAAGGCAAAGAAGTTTAGGGATAAGAGGTTTAGTGGTGACGAAAATGGAGTTCGGAATCTCCATAATATGCCTATATATGGCCTATGGGCATGTCAGCTGATGCAGTGCCCTGCGCTTCTCGGGTCCTTTGCGATACAACAGAGACGAAGATTTATTATAATTGTCACGTCCCTGTAGTTTTCATAACCAAATGAACACATTACCCCCCCCCCCCCCCGCAGCGGGGACATCTCTTCTTGGCTGGTGGTGGTTTCATTGTGAAAAAGTGAGCAGGGTAAAGTACTGTATGCATCTTTTATACCCTACCTGGCAGGTTAAAACAAAATCCACCAGATTAGCATTTGAATGGAGTCAGGACAAAAGAGGTGTTACAAATTCTTCATGGGGGCTCGAGCCACGCAGCCCCCACTGAGATGACGTCACTGCATACACATGCCCAGTTTGAAGTCAATTGGGAACAGCAATGCTCTTCCAATGCATAAACCCAGTACCATCTGTGGCTGGATTTACTGTCCAGGTGGGCGACTCCATCCAAATGCAAGTTGGCTCTCTGCAGACTGTCGGCATTTTGCCAGTTCTCAGTCCTAAGGATTTGCATAGCTCTTACCTGCATATGCATGCTGTCACACTGGGACATACTGGACCTTATCTGTCTGTGGACTAGCTATTTCTGTGGGTGTGCATTTTAATTTATTGTGTTGCGTTTACTATGAAAACGTGAATTTCCTGTTGGTTCGTTGGTCACGCCTCATGGTCACGCCTCGTGACATCACGTGACATCATCATGGATCTCCATATATGGGCATATATGTAGTCGCAATCCCCCCACAGAGCCGACCAGTGCCTTGGCAAATGCATCACCGGACCTAGCGTTGTCGCGATTCTACAACTTCTCCGTAACCTCCTTGAGCGTCTCAGAATTTGGTGCAGTACTTGGTGAGGTACTGGATCATGGCATGGCGGCTGATGTCCTGATGTTGGCACGCCAGCACAGGAAGGCATCTGTCTTAATCGGGTAGTTATTCATCATAAACTTTTATTTTACTCTGTGCACAAGTACCGATATGTAAGATGTAGTAACAATAAAGAACCTTGAACCTCAGGGTAAGTGTATCAATACAAAGTCACACACACACACCGAGTGTGTGTACCGAGGTCATTGCTGTAGCTAAGCAGTGTAGGTAACAGTGTAGGCTACACACAATGATTTGTATTCATTTTTTTATTTTTTATATTTATTTGTTATTTTTATTGGGTTTTTCTTCAACATAACGACACGACACGACACGACACGACACGACAACACGGTGGGAGAGGGGAAAAAGAGGGAACGCCAGGCAACAAACAAAAACAAAACAGATAACGAAAAAACAAAAAACAAACCAACAAAAAAACAAATAACACTCACACGCACACGCGCACACACACACACAACACACACACACACACACACACACACACACACACACACACACACACACACACACACACACACACACACACACACACACACACACACACACACCATGCCATTTTGGTCACACCGTAACTTCGCCACTTGACGTCCAATTGATGTAGTTTATAGTTTAGCACTTGGGCCCATAGTACCAGAAGTTAGGAGATGATTTGTATTCCTTACGGTGATTCCATTCAGAATCTTTCTCTCTCTCTCTCTCTCTCTCTCTCTCTAGTTACTGCCCAGCCTATACACATCCCACAGTCATCCCACTGTACCTACAGTAACAACATGCTGGTGTGAAAAAGCTTTATCATCATCAGGAAACCAGCAGGTAGACCCTCTTCTCTGCTGAGGAGATGGGTGGACCCTCTTCTCTTCTGTCCCCCCAGGAGGGCCAGCTGAGGAGATGGGTGGACCCTCTTCTCTTCTGTCCCCCCAGGAGGGCCAGCTGAGGAGATGGGTGGACCCTCTTCTCTTCTGTCCCCCCAGGAGGGCCAGCTGAGGAGATGGGTGGACAATCTTCTCTTCTGTCACCCCAGGAGGGCCAGCTGAGGAGATGGGTGGACAATCTTCTCTTCTGTCACCCCAGGAGGGCCAGCTGAGGAGATGGGTGGACAATCTTATCTATTATGACGGGGAGGAAGGAATGTGTGGGACTGGATGATCTGTCCGGGAACACCTACAGTACATGAAAGGATTAGAAGATTAAGAGCATCATAAAAAAATAAGATGATGTTCAAAGTGTATTATGGTTGACCCTGATTCCTATTTTCCATTTATGCCTAATGCAATTTCAACTATTTATTTAACATTCTTATCATTCCATTTTTTTAGGGTGGGCTATTTATGTGTGGTTGTATATGGTCTTCTGTCGTGCTTGTTATATGTCCTTGACTCCTTAGACCTTCAGCTCCGTTGCAGCAAGCCAGTCCAGTGTGTCATCGTCTAGGACGGTCAATTAAGCCACGATCCCCATTCGGTGGCCGGTATTTGGGGCAGCAGGTCAGCACGTGTTCCACAGTCTGTAGTGGATCCCCACATGCGCAGTGGACACTGTCTGTTCTTTTGGGCTTTCCATTTACTCCTCTGGCCATTTAACTGGACATAGAAGCGCCTGTTGTTGAGGAGGCTTTTCCTGACCATTGTGCTGTGTTGGACAGTGTCATAGGCAGCAGAGAGATCTCTGAATGCTGCTCCAGTTATTTGTTTTCCCTCAAACCCATCCTCAATGTGTTGGGTGAGGTTGAGCTCTGTCCAGCACAGGAGCGGCCGGGACGGAAACCAGCTTGGTCTTTAGTCAGCTTGGTGTCTGAGTGGCATGAGGCGTTGGAGTAGCAGCCTCTCATAGAGCTTGTAGGTGATGCAGAGGAGGGAAATGGGTCGGTAGCTCTTTGGGGATGATGGGTCTTTGCCAGGTTTGGGGATTGCAACCACTTTGGCCTTTCTCCAGACAGAAGGGATGGTTTTCTGTGCCATGCATGTGTTCAGCATCCCCACAAGCCAGGTCTTTGCGTTAGGTCCCAGGTGCTGTATCATTTCTGCCAGTATGTCATCAATCCCTGCTGCTTTTCCGGGTTTCAACTTTCCCATTGCAGTTTCGAGTTCTTCTAGGTCGAAGGGTTTGGTTTGAGGGCTGGCTGATTGTGGTTCGTCTGATACCACTGTGCGATGGTATTCTCCTGTGGGTCGGCGGCGGTGTTGGTTACGACTGTTGGCCACCAGTTGTGATGCAACAGTTTGCTGTGACCGTTTTGATTATGGGTTGCTCCCTGATGTCCCTGATGGGTCCCCATGGGGTCCAACAGTGGTCATTGAAGCGTGCATACACACATGCACGGACACATGCACCTACACACGCACAGGCGCACATGCACATGCACACGCTAACCAAATGTAACTCTGAGAGTGTAACACATGTAACCAAATGGACCCTTACAGGTCTGTCATTCTGAGAGAGTTACACATGTAACCAAATGGACCATCCATTACATGTCTGTAACTCTGAGAGTGTAACACATGTAACCAAATGGACCATCCAGTACATGTCTGTAACTCTGAGAGTGTAACACATGTAACCAAATGGACCCTTACAGGTCTGTAACTCTGATAATATATAGGGTGGCCGACTGGCACGTACAGGTCTAGTGTAACCAAATGGACCATTTGGTCCATGTCTGTAAGTCAGAGTACATGTAACCAAATGGACCCTTACAGGTCCAACACTGGTTATCGAAGCGTGCACACACACACACACACGCACACACACACATGTAACCAAATGGATCCTTACAGGTCCAACACTGTTTCAATGATTAACAAAAGAATGAAATGTGGGAGGTCGGCAAGAGAAAGTTTAAAAAATCTTCACTAGGAAAGACCAAACATCAGACATGAGAACCTTTTAGATGGTTTATTGAATAGATGTGGCGCGTGGACGTTTATGTACTCGTCGCATGGGGGAGGAGCATGGGACGTGAGGCATAAACGGCCACGGCAGGACAGGTGAGGGTGAAGCCAGCATGGTCATCGAAGGTCAGCACCACACGCTTTCTTGCAAGAGTGCGGTGTGCGGCTTAGATGGCCAGGGGCGGGAGGGGATGCCATAGCAGGCCTGATCATCCAAGGTCACGACCCCACGCAAGCGTGAAGTGCGCGGCTTGGGTGGTCGGGGCACGCATGACATGGGGCGCCGGCGTGACCATCCAGGGGCATCACTACTCGCGAACGTGTAGCATGCGGCTTGGATTGTCAGGTCGGGGGGGGGATGCCATTAGAGGCGCTCAGCAAGAACATCGAAGGTCATCACCGCACGCGAGCGTGCAGTGTGCGGCTTAGATGGCGCGGGGCACGAATGGCATCGGGTGCTTGATCATCGAAGGTCAGCACCACAGCTTTCTTGCAAGAGTGCGGTGTGCGGCTTAGATGGTCAGAGCACAGGTGAGGGCGTGGGGCATGAATGACGTCGACGTGAGCACAGGACGTCGGCGACAGGGATCAGGGCGTGGGGCATGAATGACGTCGACGTGAGCACAGGACGTCGGCGACAGGGATCAGCATGAATGACGTCGACGTGAGCACAGGACGTCGGCGACGGGGATCAGCATGAATGACGTCGACGTGAGCACAGGACGTCGGCGACAGGGATCAGGTTCGAGGGGGCGTGGACCCAGGTACTTTGGCTTAGGGGTCGAGGCGAGCGCCTGTGTGATTGTGTTGGAACCCCCTCTGGAACCTGCAGAGAAGGTGGGAGTAGGAGAGAAAGGGAGGGAGGGAGGGTTACTGGAAACTGGCACACTGGCATTTTTTAAACTTGCGTTTAAATACCCCCGGTGGTAGGTGAGGGAGGAGTGGCCAGGTTGGTTGGAGGTGGGTGAGTGGTTGGCAAGGGTGGCAAGGGTGGAGTTGGCAGTGGCAGGTGGGTTGAGCTAGGTAGTCATCTGCTTGGCCAAACCTCCCGAACCTCAGTTGTTCCAACTCCATTTCACTAGGAAAGACCAAACATCAGACATGAGAACCTTTTAGATGGTTTATTGAATAGATGTGGCGCGTGGACGTTTATGTACTCGTCGCATGGGGGAGGAGCATGGGACGTGAGGCATAAACGGCCACGGCAGGACAGGTGAGGGTGAAGCCAGCATGGTCATCGAAGGTCAGCACCACACGCTTTCTTGCAAGAGTGCGGTGTGCGGCTTAGATGGCCAGGGGCGGGAGGGGATGCCATAGCAGGCCTGATCATCCAAGGTCACGACCCCACGCAAGCGTGAAGTGCGCGGCTTGGGTGGTCGGGGCACGCATGACATGGGGCGCCGGCGTGACCATCCAGGGGCATCACTACTCGCGAACGTGTAGCATGCGGCTTGGATTGTCAGGTCGGGGGGGGGATGCCATTAGAGGCGCTCAGCAAGAACATCGAAGGTCATCACCGCACGCGAGCGTGCAGTGTGCGGCTTAGATGGCGCGGGGCACGAATGGCATCGGGTGCTTGATCATCGAAGGTCAGCACCACAGCTTTCTTGCAAGAGTGCGGTGTGCGGCTTAGATGGTCAGAGCACAGGTGAGGGCGTGGGGCATGAATGACGTCGACGTGAGCACAGGACGTCGGCGACAGGGATCAGGGCGTGGGGCATGAATGACGTCGACGTGAGCACAGGACGTCGGCGACAGGGATCAGCATGAATGACGTCGACGTGAGCACAGGACGTCGGCGACGGGGATCAGCATGAATGACGTCGACGTGAGCACAGGACGTCGGCGACAGGGATCAGGTTCGAGGGGGCGTGGACCCAGGTACTTTGGCTTAGGGGTCGAGGCGAGCGCCTGTGTGATTGTGTTGGAACCCCAAAAGTATCTTACCCTCGGGTTACGAGACCATGGCGAGCTGGGCATCGTGCAGGTCCGGGGCGTTGGTGCGGATGTAGCCGTGGTAGGCCTGGGACGACCACCGGCCGAGGATCTGGATCACGTGGTCGGGAACTCCCTTGCTCGAAGCCGTGGATGCTGCTCCGATTCTGAAGGAGTGGCCTGAGAAGTGTTCTGGGGAGATTCCCGCTTTGGTGAGGACCAGGCGGAGGTGGGAATGGAACCAGGTGCGGGTGGCGACTGAACCACGAACTGGTCCGTTTTGCTGTGCTTGATGGTGAAGATGAGGGAGGAAGTGCTGTGGATGGTTAGGTCGGCCAGCCTGGGATGGAGAGCTGGGTCGAACCTGGAGTTGGAGGGGGTGAACTCCGAGCATCTCAAAGGCCCAAAAAAAAAAAGCTAAAAGGAACATGGCCTCGAGCGTGGCGTCGGTGTGGGGGTCTGAGTAGCCTGTGCGGAGGATGTGGATGCAGCTGGTTAGGATTTCGGCTGTGAGGGGTTGGCGTTGGGGGGGGAGTTTTGGCTCGATCCTCTGGAAGCCTTTGAGTAGGAGGGTGGTCTGAGGATGTTGTATGGATGGATGGGGAGAGCCGGTTATGAGTTTTGTGAAGAAGTTGATGCCGCACAGGTAGACTCGGATGGTTGATGACCTGGCGGTTGTGGAATGGAGGTAACTGATGTAGGAAGAGAGGGTGGTGAGGTCCGAGGATGGGAAGTGGACGTGGAAGAGGGTGTGGAAGGACTGGAAGTTCTTCCAGGCTGTCCAGTAGGAGGAGAGGGTGGATGGGGCAATGCCTTGCAGGATCATGTGCCGGGAGTGGGTGAGGAGGTGGTGAAACGGGTGGTTTAGGGGAAGGTCAGCCATGATGGGGAGTGAGGAAGGTCTGCCTTTGTTGATGATGTGCACTGTAGTGAGGTTGTCGGAGTGGATCAGGATGGACCTGCTGGCCCGGGCTGCTGTTGTTGCGCTGTTGCTGAGCTGAGCGACGCGGGTGCCTCTTTGTTGGTGCAGTTGATGCGGGTGTGAGCTTTGCCACAGAAGGTGCAGATATGAAGCATGCGGCATGAGGACATGTCGCAGCCGCCTTCGTTGTAGTTATTACATACCATCTTGCTCCCTATGAACAGGAGCGGACGGCCGCGCCTGTCTCTGGCGTGGCTGGGGGAGGGAAGGGGTTTGGTGGAGGTGGTGACGCTTAAGAGGGAGGGGATGGTGGAGCTGGTTTGGAATGGAGCATGGGGGCGGGGTTCTGGGGCTATGAAGGTGCAGAGGGTGGTGGGGTGGGTGGGGCAGTTGCAAAGACTGCAAGCTTCGGAGGTTTTTCCTGCAAAAATCCGGCAGTATAGCTCCAGGTCGAGGGAGCCCCAGTACGTGCCTGTGTTAAATTGCTGGAGTCTGGAGGCGGCCCTGGCAGAGAATTGTCTATGGTACTCATAAAAAAGGCTGCCTCCGAAGCGGGCGCAAAGGTCCATGCACAGATAGAGGTGGTCATCGAGCTCTTGGCGGCGGGAAGGGTAGGTGGTGCAGAGGATGTCGCGGAAAATGGAGAAGGCTAAGACAAACTCGGTGGGTGTGAGGACGGAGGAAGTGGATGGGGAGAGGTCGCGGAGAGTGATGGAGACTCCTTCTACGGTGACGGATCGGTGTTGGGCGGTGCTGGCGGAGGGGCGGATGAGGGAGGAAAGGTCAGTGTCCATACCTTGGAGGATTTGGGATCGGAGGGATGAGGAGACCATGGGGGCGTTGAGGGCGATGGCTGATGGCGGGACGGGTGCTGGCGTGGCTGTAGCAAGGGAGAAGGAAGGAGGGGGGGGGGGGGTTGGGGAACACTGGGTGGGGGGGGAGAAAAGACATGTTAAATTGGGGGGCACTGGGCGCTGCTGGGGGAAATCCTAGGGTGGCTGGGGGACCTCCTAGGGCCGCTGGGGGACCTCCTAGGGAAGATGGAGCCTGGAATGGGAAGGATAGGTTGTACTGGAGGAGGGGGGAGGTGGGGTGGGGGGGGTGGAGGTGGGGTGCTGCGGCCTGCTGGAAATAGGAGGGAGGGACGGGTGGGGCAGAAGGGAGAAAACCAGGTGGAATTAGTTTGGTAGTGTGTGGTGGATGGAGGGTACTGGCCGTTTGCATGGTAAATGGGGCTGAAGTGGCTGGAGCTCCTATGGTTGAGTGGTGGGAATGGAGATGGTGGGTGTCTGGGGAGAGTGAGTGTCTCTTGAATGTCACTGTGGCAGCGGAACGCTGCGTGACGTCACCGGAGCGGGACGGAGCCGCCGACTTTGTGGCGGCGCCGCCACGCGACGTGGCAGCCCGACGCGAGGGGTTTCCGCAAGGGGGCAGGCAGGCTTTCCAACGTTGAAGCTCTAGGTCCTAGTGGTAGGACGAGGGACTACAGGCGGACCCGTGGATTCATGACCGGGAAACCCCGTGCAGCTGGGCTTTAACGTTGAGCGCTCGGTTGCCCTACGTCACTCAGGACCTCAAAGTTGAGGTCCTGGGAGGGACTTCCGGCAGTCTTCCGGGTGCTTCAAAACGCCACTGAGCAACTTCCACTGACATGAATAGCTGGGGGGGCGGAGCTTCGCGCTAGTTCAGTCTCTATTATATATATACTCTATGGGTTTCCGCGACGCGACGGCGCTGCCTGCTGCGCGACGACGCCACCACTCGGCCGAGCGGACGCCCGGGAAGCGTCTCCTGGGCTGGGTGGATGACGCGTGACGTCACGGCTGTGCGACGAAGTCGCGTTGGCTGGCGAGGCTGCTGTTGTTGCGCTGTTGCTGAGCTGAGCAACACGGGTGGATGTGAGGAGAGTAAACAAGGCTAGCTTGTTTGCTGAGCGGGTGAAGTTGATGCCCTTGGTGATGAGGGCTCTTTGAAGGCCGACTACGGTCCAATCCGACACGAGCGTTGGTGCTGGTAGGTTGGAGCCGCGCGGAGAGGCGACAGGAAGGCTGGTAGGAGAAGCCGCTGCTGCTTGAGCCTGCTGGCCGAGGCGGCGGGATGAGGTGCGGGATGGCTTGGGCTGCTGGACCGGTACCGGGTTCTGCTGGTGCCCGTCTCCTGACGGGGAGGAACGTGGACCCTCGTGGAACTCCCGGGGTGTCCGATCCATGGACGCGGCGGAACCGGGAGGTACGATCGCAGCTGACCCGAGCCTACCGCGGAGGTGCTCTGGGGTGTCGGGCACGAAGAGGAGGTCGGCGGCGACGACGGCTCGGTGAGTACCGGTGTCGGCGGCGGCGGGTTCGTTGGCGGGTATGCCGACGAATAGATCCTCGTTGTCCGAGGCGTGGATATTCAGCTGGGCTGCCATACTGAACGTTGGTTTGCAAGCTGAGGTGAGCTAGATGGAGAAAATATACTCGTATAAGTTCTCTTGGCGTTGGTGTGTGCTTGTTTACTGGAAACTGGCACACTGGCATTTTTTAAACTTGCGTTTAAATACCCCCGGTGGTAGGTGAGGGAGGAGTGGCCAGGTTGGTTGGAGGTGGGTGAGTGGTTGGCAAGGGTGGCAAGGGTGGAGTTGGCAGTGGCAGGTGGGTTGAGCTAGGTAGTCATCTGCTTGGCCAAACCTCCCGAACCTCAGTTGTTCCAACTCCATAAAGCAAATACCGGTAATTCGAAAATGTTATTTTTGTGCTTCTGTGTTTTTCTTCTTTATATATTACTTTACTGTTGAAATGTAAAATTTACATTTCAACGAACGGACCTGTAAATGACAACAACACAAAAACTAAGGCACTGGTGTCGTACTTCTGGTTTACCGGAACAGGGTTCAACTCCCTGCAGTGCCCTGCTCAATTTGTTGTATTTACATGGTTCATTGGTCCATGGTCTCAGAGGGCATATGTTGAACCCTGTTCAAGGGCGTATGTTGTTTTTTACGATTTTGGAGGATTTGAAAAAAAGGTGAAAATCGCGGAAAAAGCGAAAGGCTATAGTCCATGCTGTCGGAGGGCATACTATAGTATGTAGTTTTTCACGTTTTCGGAGGATTTGTAAAAAATGGGTGAAAAACGCGGAAAAGCGAAAGGCTATAGTCCATGGTCACGGAGGGCTTACTATAGTACAGTATGTCGTTTTTCACGATTTCGGTCAAGGTCATTTATACTTGTCAAGGTAATTTATACTGGTGAAGGTCATTTACTAGTCTTATGAAGGTCATTTATACTGCTCAAGGTCATTGATATTGGTCAAGGTCATTTTCGGCACGCTATAGTGCGCGATTCTTCATCATTGTTGAGGATTTGAAAAAAGGTGAAAATCAAGGAAAAGCGAAAGGCTATAGTCCATGGTCTCGGAGGGCATACTATAGTATGTCGTTTTTTACGATTTCGAAGGATTTGAAAAAAAGGTTGTCGTATCTGATAAACAGAAAAGCGAAAGGCTATAGTCCATGGTTTCGGAGGGCTTACTATAGTATTTCGTTTTTCACGATTTCGGAGGATTTGAAAAAAGGTGAAAATCGCGGAAAAGCGAAAGGCTATAGTCCATGCTGTCGGAGGGCATACTATAGTATGTCGTTTTTTAAGATTTCGGAGGATTTGAAAAAAAGGTGAAAATCGCGGAAAAGCTAAAGGCTACTTTCCTGAGGTGGCAAAATAAAAATACATTAATACAAATGCTATCCATTTGTAACTCAGAGAGTGCACAAATGGACCCTTACACTGAGTTAGTGTACACAGTCTACACACATTATCCAAAACCACATATTAGGAATACACTTATTTGGCCAACAGGGCTGTTGAATGACAAGCAGGTTAGGTTATTCAGACCATCTTTCCATCTTTATCTCCTTTAACTTTAAAGATCTAAACAAAAATCATGGTTATTCGTATCAGATTTTTAAAGATTCTTTCACTTCCCATTCCCCATAACTGTACACATACTACTGTGATACCATTGGTTAAAAAAATATACCAGAAACAAATCTAGCAAATTTAACTACTGTATTCTAACTTATCTTTCTAATTTAAAATACTCGACTACTAGTCAGCCATATTTCTAACATAAATTAAATTTAGCAATGGAATCCATCTCTCATGTTTTAATTCCACTGTCAATTCCTTCTCTTCTATTCAGCTTTGCATATGACATCCTTGAATGCAAGGGTTCACCAGGCGACCAAGGCCCTTAACTGTGCTGCATAGAAATATTCCTTCCGATTCTAACGAGCTGCCCAGCCCTTATCCTTCGGAAGCTGAAGCATTGCAAATTAACTTCGAGGTCTATTGTCATACCAAATTAATCTGGAGAACATTTTGTCACATCACTCACATGCTGCAAACCATTTCATCTAAGCTAATACTTTAAGAGAGGTTATATGCACGTTAAGAAAAAATAATAATCATATATCATTCTTTCTTACTGTTCTTTCTTACTGTTGTTTCTTACGTTGCACGCACGCACCCACGCACGCACGCACGTCGCACACACACTCACACTCACACTCTCTTTCTCTCTGTGCCCTGTTTGGCCTCAACACTGCTACCGTACAATGCTCATGTATTGATGTTTTACAGCTTCACAGCAATACATTTCCAAGAAACCCAAAGAAAAGAACCTATCATCACAAGTAACATCCACTATACGGACCTTTCCCTTCACACCACCAGGCAGCATTAGATGAGAGTAGAGGAGGAGGGTCATGGGGCCATCCGCAAACCCACCAATACCCTGTGAATTATCCCCCATGCACCTCCTCACACGCTACAGATAATGGCCGTGCATGCAGGGAGTGGGAGCTTAGGGAACGTGCGGACAAGAATGACAGGAGCTGCTCAGTTTTCCGAGTACTAGCAGATAATGATATATGGAGCCATCGTGTCCTGACCCTCAACTCGCCATTATGTGTCCGAGCATCCCTGTCTGCTCCGTCTCATGCAGCCACATAGACACATACGATCAGGGACAGTGAGCAAACACAAGATATGTGTGGAATATTGAGTGGATAATGGCGGGTTGTACGTGTATTAGGTTATAATAATAATAATAACTTTATTTATATAGCACTTTTCTGGACGGAGTCACAAAGTGCTGTACAACACAATCAATAAAAGCAACAAATCAACAACTTACAGTCAGCAATATAAAAACAACAATGTAATAGATAAAAATAGATAATAATACCGACAAAGTTCAGTGAAAAAACATTTAACGGGGCAGGGGGGGGGAATGCTTTTATGAACAAATACGTTTTGAGAAGTGATTTAAAAGATGCAATGGTATCTGCTTGTCGGATGGATTTGGGGAGGGTATTCCAAATTTTAGGGGCACGGATGGAGAAGGCTCGTTCTCCCTTATTTACACGATGGAATTTCTCGGGAACCTTTAGGAGAGCCCCGTCTGAAGACCTAAGGGTGCGGGGAGGGTTATAGGGGTGTAGGAGATCCACAAGATATTGGGGTGCCTGGCCCATTTGTACCTTAAATGTTAATAAAAGGATTTTAAAATCAATTCTAAAAACAACAGGAAGCCAGTGAAGTGTAGCCAGGACCGGAGTGATGTGGTCCCGTCTCCTGGTGTTTGTCAGGAGTCTGGCGGCAGCATTTTGGACAAGTTGTAAGCGGGAAATTGATTTATGGGTTAGGCCTGTGTATAGTGCATTACAATAGTCTAAGCGTGATGTGATGAATGCATGGATAACTTTTTCTAGGTCGGGAACTGTTAAAGGTTCATGGTTCCGCTCTCTGTAAATGTAAAGGCTGTTTTGGGTGATTTTCAGTTCGGGACAGGCATGACACTGCTCAGCTTACATCCAAACTCAAATAGAATAAAATATACAACGATGGTTGTGTGCTATTAACCAGATGAACCCAGCGTCTCTATTCTGGGAATATATCATAATTGGTCAAACATTCAGCAAAAATTGCAGATCTATTTTTAGTGAAGAGATTGTTATATAGGAGAAAAAGGAACGTAGCCTACCGAGTACAGTGGTAAAAAGCACCAGACAATGCTTGGGCTATATTGGCAATGATTCTGTGAGAATGTATGTCGAAATAGACTTTCACACACACATACATTAAAAGATTTAAAAGCAGGTGCGTAGGCAAAAATCAGTAGACAACATCAACAATACTATGCACACTGCCTAAATTGATCAGTACAAGAATGAATTAAATAACTTTGGTCGTGTGGACCTTCCTCAGGCAATGTTGATTTTCAAAACTATGTCAAAATCAAATGTATTTACTCCCTAACTTGGCTATACATATTTTACACGTTCCTACCTAATTGATTGAATGTCAGCAGCAGTCATTTCTTGATTTCTACATCAGTTGGTATTATAATATTGGCATCTTTGTATTATTAAATGTCACAATTTTCAGACCCTTTTCTTATTGGATAACTAATAGTCTGTAAAATACCATACCAATGACAAATGTATAGTTGTCTGGAGACATTTGATGAATCCTTTATAGCATTACCATTAAAACAAAATCCCACCTAAATCTACGCACGCACGCACGCACGCACAAAGGGACAGCAGTGGCTCAAGTAGAATTGACCACTTGGGAATCGTATGGTTCACGGTTCAATCTTCCTGCAGGCTACGTGTGCGTGTCAAAGTGTCCTGAGTCTGACACTGAAACACTAACACACACCCTGGAACGCCCTACCAACAGTCATTAAGACATACGAATCCCCTGACTCCTTCAAAACCGCTCTCAAAGGGCACCTGCGGACAGCTGCAATTCGAAATTGGCCCCCGTAAAATCTGAATCCTCCACCCACCCCCTTTTCCCCTCACTGTATATGTTTGTTTCTCCCTTTTTACCTCCTGTATGATGATTTTCCTGTTTTTGGCTCATCTGAGATGAAATAAAACTATTCATAAACAGTAATGAAAATCAGAAACAGAAACTCGCCACCGTGTGGACCGCAGACCACAGGGGCTAATAGTGTGCCACAGTGCATGACAGCTAACATTACAACAGCATACACGCTGCATTCATTTGTCTAACAGTATGTTTGAGCAAGTTGGTGTGCACATCCAACAGTAATAATGATGTTTCGATCCAGTCTAAAGAGTCTTAAATGTATTGTTCTGGTATATGCACAGCTCTGCAGAGCAGAGGCCAAGGAATGTGACGAGCAATATTCAATACATGGATTTTAATCTGTGACCTTCTGTTTCCCTGGACACCTTTCTATCCATTCAACTACACCATAGTCCTGTTTACATTTGTTGTGAAGAATATTTAATAACGGTTCTGTGTAGTTTGCAGTGGTGTGGTGTGTCAAGGAAATCCAAACGGAGAGTTTCTCTTTGTCTTTAAAAGTCGTATCCAAGTTTTATTGAAAGAGGTACGAAATGCAGTTTCACAAGGCAGTTTTCCGGGAACAAAGGCCCTTGGAGTCACACGCACACGGCCTATTCAAATCAGCTAGGTACGAGTGAGCACAAAGGTTTATTTGCTATGGGTTGGAGTTTATAAATCGTGGCAAGACCCGCCTTCCTGATCCGGCCCACAGAATCCCTCCTCTGTGCTCAGCCAATGAAAACAGCGTGAGGCAGAGAAGATTCCGGTGAGCAGGGCGGATCCTTTACCAAACATGGGTCAACCCACACAATGAGACTTATACTTTAATGAAATCGTAATTCAACACAAAACTCCTAGTAATTAAACAGTAAGGCACATATTAACTGAGTCTTGCTTTGAGACTAATTCCAAATATGATACTCAGTTACAAAGAAAATGAAAGTACCTATGCAAGGTCTGTTTTTACTGCTATTACGTTTCAACCTTAATACAAACTAAATATTGGAACTTAAATGACAAGATCAAATGACTAGTTAACGCATTTATACTTAAACTGGAACTTACTAAATGACAAGATTCAAATGCTACAGGGCTTACTTTAGAGAAAGGTATTTTTAGTGACTTCTATCTGGTGACTAAATCTTGGAGAGGAGGCCATGTGACTATTATCTTAGCTGTGGCTACTGGCCTGGAGCATATGTCACAGCTGCAACAGGGAATATGTTATTTTAACAACGGGTCATGGACTCTGGGCTCAGGTTGGAGAATAGTAAATTGTGCTAAGGAATTTACGGCTTACCACCCACTGTTCAGCAGAAGGCTAGATTACACCTCATTTAGATATACAGCTCGGGAACAGGAACCTAAAGGGAACTGGAGATGTTATCTTTTAGTTCACCATCTGTTTGGGATCTCGCAAGCCTCAACCTAAAACTGTCTTAGTTAAATGTGTCTCAACTATTGTATATCTGAGGCCCAAATATTCATCAGTTGAAAAGCATAACGTTTTTCCTGTCATGCGCCATGCCTATGGCTTCACAGACGAAGTGGTGACGAGCCAACCAGATTTGTCTGGAACCAGGCTATAATCAACCAGGGCCCAGTATGCAAATATGGGGCGGGACATTGCAAAAACAAAACATTCCATATGTTGATCCCTCCCCACGCGTCCTTCCTCTTCGATGTCTCCCTTTTGACTGATGTCCATTCAAACTCTAGATGGGCCCACCCCAAATGTATTAGTGCAGCCGCGCCTAGCAGCCGGCGAAAACTAGAGTTCTCAACAGGCCCTAAAATTAAGGCCCGGCCCTACCTGGGCCCTCATCAAATCCTGTACACTCAAGACACTGCTCCCGCTGCCACCATTAGATCTCCATATATTGAGCTAACCTGTTCAGACATTCCATATGTTGATCTGACCTCATCAAACCCTTTACACTCAAGACACGCTCCATATATGGCCAGACATCATCAAACCCTGTACTCAAGACACTGCCCCCGCTGGCTGCCACCCTTAGATTTCCATATATGGAGCTGACCTGTTCTGGAATGGAATGTTCTGTTATGGAATGCACTTCCCATTGCAAACAGAAGTACAGATTCACTCCCAGTCCCAGTCTTCTGCCGCAGTCTGAAAACGCACCTCTTCAGACTCCATCTTAGCCCATAGCATAGCACTTTCCGTAGTACTTGCCCTAGCCTCGACCTCCTACAGGTGTATGCAAAGGCTCAACTTATGTAGCATTTTTTGTAGACTTAGATGGCAGTTTATGTAGACGTATAGCATTTTATGTAAACATAGCACTATATAGTATATATGTATATGCATAGTTTAATTTTATAGATATTCCACTGTTACGTTCTTAGCTTACGTATGATTCATGATAACTACTTTGTACATGTATATGATGTATTGCCATGCTTTTTGTTCTTGCTTAATGTAAGTCACTCTGGATGAGCGTCTGCTAAATGACAATTTAGTTATCAAAAGCTATAGGGGGAGGCTAGAATTACATGGGCATACAGAGCCTGGGACCCTCGGCTCTAATTAACTGAGTGTCACATCTGTGTGTGTAAGTGCATGGGAGGTCAGATCAACATATCAAATTAATTCTGTGCTGGCCATATATGGAGCGTGTCTTGAGTGTACAGGGTTTGATGAGGTCAGATCAACATATGGAACGTCAGAATAATTTACATACGCTGCTCAGTCTCCACTCTCCAGCACACAATTAGATGGTAATACTTTTTTTGTAGGCCTTGTTAGTGTCTGTCGACGGCTGTGCAATGTCTATGTGTTATGGCAGGCAGGTATTGGCCTTATGTACACAAATGTGTTACTTACATTACTTTACTTCAAAGTGGTTGATGGTGGTTGCAGACAAAAACTTATATATGTTATATAAGTTTTTGTCTGCAACCACCATCAACCACTTTCAGCCTGGCATACATATTTTGGGCATGTCATTATGGCATAATATCATTTTCAAACATTTATCTTTTTAACACATTTTGTAAAACTAAACAATTTCGTCACGTTGCACTTCTTACGCTATTTTGGAAATAGGGCTGAAGTGGTAACTTATTTTTACCGACCCCTATTTTTTTAATGAAAATGACAGACAGCATTTCAATCTCCATATTATTATAAATAATTTGTTTCCTCTGCATGTATTTCCCTTGAGGGGCAGAGGGTTGTTGGTTAGGAGATATTCGGGAGTCATTGGCTGTTCCTAAAATTGCTGCCATAATACAAAAAACTAATTTATATTCTAAAACAGATAGTCCCAACCTTGATTCTGATTGGCTGGTTTCCGTTTAGAAGACAAACACTGTGTAATCTAATCCTTAGATTAGTTAAATATCAATCACAGGTGCGTTACATAGCACTCTAGTGTATACGCATAGTTTCATTATATAGACTATACCTGTACGTGCCTGTCGCAGTCGGCCACCGGGCTACTTGGGAACGATGCAACTTGGGAACCTATAATGATATACGTTGTCATAGCACCTGTTTTAACTGTCAGACAGTGTTCCACATGGAGATCTGTGTATGTGCCTGTGCCCACTGGCAGAGCCTGATTGGTTGAGCCTCAATTGGCTGAGGCAGAGGCTGGAAATTGCACAGGTGAAAGGAGTTGGCCTCATTAGGCCCACTGGCAGAGCCTGCAAGCCTTTTGTGGTGATTCTGGAGAACCGTGGGTCCGACCGACTCGATACCGGGCACTGCACTCCCTGTGGGGGTGTGGAACGCGTGTGTCGAATGTGAAGTCGTGGGTGAAACGGTTCTCGAGTTACGTGCATTACACACACACGCACACACGCACGTAGAGACGTGGCGCATTTATAGTAGGATATTCACTGTTAGGTTCTTAGCTAACAGTGAATATTTTTTAATGTATTTGATGTATTACCATATGTTTTGTTCTTGTTTACTGTAAATAGCTCTAAATTGTTCTAGCATATCTGTAGCTGAACGAGCTGGATTCTCGGCTGCAAGGCTGCGTAGCTCATAGACGTAGTAGCTAAATCTGGCTTTAAAACATGATGAATTTCTATCTTAGTTATGAGATTGAGCTAAACGTTTTGTTTCTCTATTCTCTATGTCCCCAAACATTTTTGTCCGTGCACCCCCTGTTACCTCCAACCTAGCTGAAACACCCCCAAAAGCTCAGTCTCGTTGAAAATGATACATTTTTAATGATTGTGGCAAATAATCAAGGAATGTCACTGCACTGAGAGACATGCAGCTGATGTGTACTCCCGCAGCTGCTCTTATAGGCCTACTTTACATCATCTTACTTACAACAGTGTTTACCAGAATTTGCCGTTTGTGTTAAATAACACCACAAAACCGCCATTACCCTTTTCATGTCACGCAAACCCACATGTGAAATTAGGGTGTACAATATATGAAATAAATAAATATGAGCAGTTCATTAAAATGCATAAATAAGTCATTCAAATGCACAAGTAATTCATAACAGCAAAATTGATAAATAAGGGTTAAAATGGTAATGGTTTCATAATGTTTAGAATCAGCAGTAAAACAAAAAACAACAACATCCCTTTAAGGGACAGGCATGTGAGGTTACTTCCCCTTGAATGAATTTGCAGAGTGGAGAGAGAGAGAAGCAAACAGAACGTCAGAACAAAGTTGCTAAACTGATTTCAAAGAGAAAACCTGTGACTAAGAAACGTTTGATTTAAACCTAGAACAGTGACAATTAACACCTGTGTGAAGTGTTTGGTCAGACTTGGGAGCAGAACCTGCTCGGTACGGTTTGTTTTGTGTTTGTGCAGAGTAGACCGGGTGTTTTGGTGAGTTAAAAACAATTCATTGCACAAATTGTTTGTGGTCACACTTTTACATGAAAAGGTTTTGTTATTATTTCATGACTAACAGTGTATTGTGTATGTTTTTGATGGCAAAATGTTGATTTATTCATGGTAGGCCTAAAGAATGAGTGCAATTAAGGCAGCTGAGCTGCATGGGCAGCCAGCTGGCAGTAATAATCAGCATCAATTTGGGTCTACAGTAGCACCTAGTGCTAATTGACCTACAGTACTTGAAGCAATTGAGTTGAGTAATTGATAGTGATTTCATTCCTTTATGACCTTTTGTCCCTGTCGGAACAATACAGTGATATGTTGGAGATCATCAAGATGGCGAGCTAGAAGCCCATGAACACTGATACAAGGAAACCATTCTACATGCCAGTGTCCACTAAGGAAACCATTCTACATGCCAGTGTCCACTAAGGAAACCATTCTACATGCCAGTGTCCACTTTGCACAGTCTGGCAACTTGATTCACTCACTGCCAGAGCAGAAGGAGTGTTGGAGACTTGGAGTTTGATTTGTTTTATTATTTTCTACTTTTATTTTGGACTGATCTGAGTTAAGGCTCAAGAACTGAGTCAAGGAATGTGTGCCATATTATATTGAAGACACACTGAACTGAAAAAAGGCCGTATTAAGGTGTCACATTATTATTTTGGGAGTTATACTCAACTGAACTGGAAAAGGACTGAGTTACAGTCACATACACTTCATTATTCGATACAGAAACATTTTTGGATTGAACTCTATCCTGTATTTCAAATTGTGATTTAAGGTATAATGTTCATTCTATTTTGATATTTTTGGAACAACTACCTATACCTCTACTTGTGATATTCAATCCAATTTTGGTTTGGTTTTACCTGTGGAGAAAAGGGAAAGAGTTAACTCAAGATATTTAGAACACACAACAGAGACAAAACAGGAACAAACTAGTTTTCTAAAATTAGTTTGAAACCTGTCTGAAATAGTTGACTAAAATAGGAAACTAAAATACCTAAACTTAGTTTTAGACAAATCTATTTCTAAATTAAGTTCAAAGGAAATAAAAAGGGAAAGTGGAACTACCCTACCTTAGGATAATTGCGAACGCAGTGAGCACTAACTATGAGACCTAGCAGAACATGTCTGTCTGTCTGTGTGTGTGTGTGTCACGGTGTAACACCACCCGCCCGCTACCAGAGGGCGCAGCTGTACACACAAAAAACACACACACACACACACACACACACAAAACTTAACTTAAACAAAAAAAGAAATAACTTAAACAAAAAACGTAAAAAACCCTTAAAGTACATAATTTATTCTAATTGTTGTTATTGCAATTTACGAGCTGCGTTCGCTTCCCGCGTTTGCGCGTCTTACTTGTGTTATTGTGTGTTGTACTGTATGTATTGTATGTCTTTGTCTAACTATTAAGTAAAGTTTTGCCGGCTTTTGCATTTAAAGTAAGTGGTCTCTGGTCTAATACATTATTGTTCCCCACTCCTTAGAATCTAGAACTAGTCCAGTGGTTAACCTCGGTGATACGGGTGCTACACACCCCCTAGAGGGCGTTCACGCACCATAAGGGGAGCACGCGCCACAGTTTGGGAACCACTGATTTATTCTAGACGTTTGAATGTTTATGAACCACAATGAAAACAAGCCTCTGGCTGGCTCTTCTATCAATATCTATTTGGCTTTTTGTACACGGGATGCCCAGTGGCTCACTGGGTAAAGAACCTGCCTGGGAATCAGGAGGCCACAGGTTCAAGTCCCGGGTCCGACAGTGTGACCTTTGTGATTGCTACAAGTCAAATACCGGTAGCTTCAACTTGAAAAAAGAATGAGAAAATTAATCCTAGTACAGTCAACCTAATTTGATCTACAAAGGTAACAGTATAGTACTGTATATCGTCGAAAACCATGAACTATGATTATAGTATACTACTATATTATAGTATGTCGGTTTTTTCATGTTTTCCATCTGCTTTTAAATTTGAGAAATTCATAATGGGGTCAATGGCAGATTTTGCCACGTAAAAAAAAAAATCACTTTCACTCCATTCACTCTTTATAATTCAGCTTACTGTGGACACACATGTTGGAACCTTTGACTTTGAAATGTTTTGTAGTTTTTGAGTTATTTAACTTAAAGGACAACTTTAGTTTTTTTTCAACCAAGGTTCATGTTTTAGGTTGTTATTAGAGAAAGTAAACGATGAGTGTTCATTTTTTTTTAATTTGCTGCTTTCTTTAATTTTAGCGATTTTAGCTATTTTTGACAGGGGGCATTCAAACATCGGGCATATGTATAATGTATATGTATTTTATCTTTATTTTTGACATATTGCTTATAGCAGCTTTAACCACTAGTGTCCCTTTTCTGAGAGGTGAGGAGATTTTGTGTAGAGGGAAATATTAGCACACATATAAGGCCTGGGGCACCCCATATCAACTATAGGTATAAGGTCTATGTGGTTAAAATTAGGACCCTCGGGCACGAGCATGGTGACACGCATGCATGCATATGCACACACATGCACACATGGATGCTCCAATGCTGTCATTTTGGCTGCTGGATTAGTTTTACAACACATTTCAGGCCCAGCTGTTCTTAATCCGGTTAAGGTTTATGATGAAGGTCACCCTCTGTGAGAGAGAGTGCGACATCAGATGGAAGAGAGATTTTCTTGGATAATAACGGAAATGAGAGAACGATATGGTCACTCTCGGGAGGCCAGGACAATATGTACCCAGCTACCAAGAATTAAGGCATTACAGAGTCTAATATTAAATGCCTCCCTGTCAGATCTGCCAGATAGCTGGAGGGGAGGCCTGTCTGTCTGGGAATATGAGAGGTTGCTGGTTCTATATACTCAGCTCGCCCAGTCACAGTACATGTCAAATTGCTCCTGAGCAAGGCATTTAACACTTACCAGATCCACGCTCATCAGAGCCATCTGAACAGCCATCTGCGGGGTAAAACAATTCACCCACCCCTGGAGACCAGAAAAATACTTTAACGTATATTTTATTTATTTTCATTTTTGAGGGGCGCTATCCCCTCCAACGTCTGGCTTTTGGAATTACGTCATATAGCAGCCAGGTCTATGGACTGTTAATGTTTGTTTAGAGCACTTTTAAGGACAGAGTGGCTACCAAGTCTATGGACTTTTAATGTTTGTTTAAGCACTAGACGTGACGTCATGTGGCAGCCAAGTCCATGGACTTTTATGGGAAGTTGTATAGAGACCTTCTTCTGCTTATCACGGCCACGCCCTGCTCACTCCCTCCTTATCAACATCACCTGCCTTTCATTATCATTCGGCCAATCCCCATCACAATCACCACAGTATACCTGCGAGCCGTCACTTACCTGCATGTTCTTACTACCTTCGTCGTCTCGAACAATCCCCCCATCCACCCCTATACCACCTCCATCTCCTCATTCTCCCCCTTCCTACTCTTTTGGGTAGGAAGGTCTGGGCTGGGCTGTATCGGAGCAGAGTCGACAGCTCTCTGAGTGAGCATCAACGGCGTCCGCTCCCGAGACTACTCCCCCACCCTGAGTCTCACCCTACCCGGGTTCCCCATCCTCATCCAGCCCATTTCATTAGACAAAAAAAAGTTAAACTTTGAGCAGAAGGTATGTTCTCTTACTAGTGAATGTTATGTTTACAGCACCTTAAACAAACATTACCAGGCGCCCCTCACTTCACACTAGTGTGATTTCTTTTAAATGATTATCTTGATTCCATATGTTGCATTGTTGTGTTGGCACATCTCTTCGCCAACATTTTTGCTGCATTTAAGCGACATAAAGTGTTTGATTCATTTCCCTTTCTAGACTGTTTGTCCTTCAGGTTTGCCATTAAAAAGGTAATGTTTATTAACTGGATGAAACATCACATCCTGTGAGACTAATGGCCTGGCCTCCTCTATCTATTCACACCCTCTGATATTCAGCCACTGTATGGCTTTCCCACATCATTAGTCGTAATGTTAGTGTATAGACAACATTACAGTACATTGTGTTCCTACTGGGCTGGCATACTGCAGAATACAAATGGAATCATTAACTTCCTCTTTCTAAACATGGCAGACAATAATGTTCATTGCTTTCTTTTTGTTAGTGTTTGAGTAGACATATATAGTAGTTTTATTATATCAAAGTGTCTGTACCATATGTTTTATGTGTGTGTATGTGTGTGGACAATAAAATCATCAGTGTTCATTTATATTGTCTTACCATTTGTACTGAGAGTGTACGAATGTAACCAAAATCGACACATTACAGTTTAAATGAATCTGAGGTTGTTGTAGTGTATGTCAAACCATATGAGCCACTCCACTCTGTTAAATGAAAAGGTGTGCTGCCTACAGTCCATTCACTTCAGTCCTTCAGAAGCAATGAGATTTTCCTAGCCAACACTGAATATCATCTTAGTCATGCAGGCAATTCGTCATACTACAGTGATACACAAAAGGAGCAAAGATTCATTTGGAGAAAGGCAACAATATGGCCAACACATAACATAATCAGTCACACTTAAATACAGCCATGATGTTCCAATCATGTCCAATCATTATTACATCATCATGTCACGTAGACAGTACATAACATGTAACACGTACGTGACATGTACTGTATGTCAATTAATAATCAGTCTCGCTTAAATACACACAGTTGACCTGTATGTCAGCTAATCAGTCACACTTAAATAGCCTACAGCCATGGGTGATGTTCCAATCACAAGTGACATGTCATCATCAGGTCATGTTCTACTGTTTAAAACAGTAAAATTAGAATGAACTAGAAAAAGTGCCCCTCGGGGCACAGGTCTCCACCAGGATATGATCGTTTGTGACGTAACAGTATATTCATAATGCTTAGCAATGTTATAAAAGATGAATGCATGTTGTGTTTTCAATAAATGGCTGGCATACATTACATGACAGATCCAGTGTGATTACGTGACTATAAAGATCACTTGCGTGATATTTTGATAACATCTGAAGGACTAATAATGAAATGCCCCACCTTCCTTATTGTGATAATTAGATCTATTTATAGCAGCACTATGTTTGTATGTTTGCTTACTTGTTTAACAAAGCAATAACAACCATCCATAAATGTATAAACACAGGCGGGGTCTCTGCTAGTGTCTTGACTGTATTACTTTGTATAGGAGAGACAGAGTTTAATTGCCAGCAAAGACTGGAGGATGGCACGACGTCCTTGCCGGACATGCTTGCAGAGACTCTTGGGTAATGTAGTTGGCTGCCATGTTATTTGTGTCCAAAGTGGCCATATATTATATTAGGTATTGGGCCAAAGACCCCCATCTATGATTCAAATAGGGTTAGCCTGGTTGGATTTGAACACAACCTGAGGATCATATTCAGTATTTTAGCTGTGACGTGAGCGCCCCCTCCTGAGATACTTCCGGGTCCTACTTTTGTGTCGCTTTTGTGTCCCCATAGAGTTATACTGTGACGCTCCGTCGGACTAAATCTGAGACGAAAACAACCACGAAAGTCTCATTTTACGGCTTTCCTCGCAACAACAAAGCTGCTGCTCTCCCAAATCTGGCTGTGACAGGCCGTCTGCCCCACACGGAATACTATCGCCATTTTATTTCATTGTGTCAACTAAATCCTCATTAATGCAAACTAGATTCAACATACTCAAGCCTGCAAACATTCTAAATATGCCCCCGAAATATTTTACTGAGCAAATGGACTGTTACCACCTTCAATAATAATGATAATAATAGTCTTTATTGTCTCCACATCATATTATTTTTTTGTCATAGACACTTGTACAAAACATGAATAATTCTACTCGAGTTGGAAGCATTAAGACCCATTTTAACCCTCAATGCCAGCTAGACTTGAACTCTCAACCTCTGGCTTGCATGGACATCGTCTTAACAAGGGTGCCACTGAGCTCTCTGTGATTTCAAGTTTTAAGTTGTTCTTCTTGGTGTCACTTTTCAAATGGGGCCTTGGGGTCATGTACAGAGCATTTTAATGGTGTTTGCTGTGCATCAAAGGTGTCTTTAGTGCTTTTAAGTGTTAACATGGATGTTAATACAGATGACAGACCATGATAGAACACAGACAGCCTGGTAGCTCAATGTGTGGCTGTCCACATGATCCAGATGGTGTGGGTTAAAATCCCACTCTGGTCTTTACTCTGAAACTTTACTTTGAGGAAAGAAGATGATAAAAGCGCCCGGAAATCTCACTCAGTCAGGCTAAGGTATTGGTGCAGTTGGTAAAGAAAAGGACCTTGAAGTCAAAAAGTCACTTTCACCTAGAAAGTCCATTCACACTTTTTATTATTCAGCTTACTGTGGAGACACATGCTGGAACTCTTTACTTTGAAATGTTTTGTAGATTCTGAGTTATTTAACTTAAACGCCCAATGCATTCTCAATGGCAATAGCACAAACGTCTGGCAAACATCTACGAAAAAAGACGAAAATCACTCCGAGACCATGGGCTATAGTCCATGGTCTCGAGTGATTTTGGTCTTTTTTTCAAATCCTCAAAAATTATGAAAAACGGCATGCTATAGTATGCCGTCCGAGACCATGGGCTATAAATGATAAAAAACGAGGATTTGAAAAAAAGACGAAAATCACTCCGAGACCATGGGCTATAGTCCATGGTCTCGAGTGATTTTTGTCTTTTTTTTCAAATCCTCAAAAATGATGAAAAACGGCATGCTATATAGTATGCCGTCCAAAGCCAATGGGCTGGATTTGAACCCACGACCTGTGGCTCACACAAACAGCAGCTTATCACAGAGAGCCACCATGCTCTCTGAGAATCTCTTCAGCTTTCCTTCTCTTTCCAGTGTTCTTCTGGATGTTATTCTCCAAAACATGCTGCAGAGTGAAAGTAGGAGGAACTCCGCTGGATTTGAACTCACAATCTCTGGCTCACATGGACATCGTCTTAACAAGGGTGCCACTGAGCTCTTTGTGATTGTAAGTTTTAAGTTGTTCTTCTTGGTGTCACTTTTCAAATGGGGCCTTCGGATCATGTACAGAGCATTTTAATGGTGTTTGCTGTGCATCAAAGGTGTCTTTAGTGTTTTTAAGTGTTATCATGGATGTTAATCAGATAATACAGATGACAGACCATGACATAACACAGACAGCCTGGTAGCTCAATGTGTTAAGTGGCTGTCCCCATGATCCGCATGGTGTGGGTTCAAATCCCACTCTGAAACATTTCTTTGAGGAAAGAAGATGATAAAAGCGCCTGGCTAAGGTAGTGATTGTGCAGTTGGTAAAGAAAAGGACCTTGAACTGTACTTACACCTACAGGCACCCCATTCAAACCTATTTAGGTTCATCTTACGGTGGACAAAGGAATATTTTAAATGTTTCATAGTTTTAGAAACATAGTGCTTTCAAATTTGAGAATTTTATAATGGGGCTCAATGGCAGATAGTGGCACGTCAAAAAAATCACTTTCACCGATAAACTCCATTCACACTTTTTATAATTCAGCTTACTGTGGAGACACATGCTGGAACTTTTTACTTTGAAATGTATTGTAGTTTCTGAGTTATTTAACTTAAACGCCCAATGCATTCTCAATGGCAATAGCACAAACTTTGGCATGCTACTACTCCTACAGTATGTTGTTTTTCAGATGAAAATCACAAAAAACAACATAGCCTACTATAGTCCATGATCTCGGACCGCATACTATGGTGTGCCATTTTTCATGATTTCGGAGGATTTGAAAAAAAGGTGAAAATCACGGAAAAGCGACAGACTATAGTCCATGGTCTCAGACCGCATACTATAGTGTGCCACTTTTTCATGATTTCGGAGGATTTGAAAAAAAAAGGTGAAAATCACGGAAAAGCGACAGGCTATAGTCCATGGTCTCGGACCGCGTAGCCTACTATAGTGTGCCATTTTTCATGATTTCGGAGGATTTGAAAAAAATCACGGAAAAGCAACAGGCTATATTCCATAGTGGGCCATTTTTCATGATTTCGAAGCACATACAGTATGCCCTTTTTTCGTGATTTTCATCTTTTCTCATGTAAATACAACAACATTTGTTTGCAGGGCACTGCAGGGAGTTGAACCCCGTTCCGGTAAACCAGGAGTCCCACACCAGTGCCTTAGTTTTTGTTTTGTTGTAGTTTACAGGTCCAAAAACAATCAAATTCATTTACATTTCATCAGTAAAGTCAGTTCACAAATTCCAATTCCATTTTTCCCTCTGTTTCCCATTCCAAGTGTGTTTGTCTTATGTCTTACTGTATGTGTTACGTCTTACTGTAGCGTTACATACAAAAAAAAAAATCGCTTTTCAGTGATTTTCCCCTTTTTTTCAAATCCTCCGAAACCGTGAAAAATGGCACCCTGTAGCATGTGCTCCGAGACCATGGACTATAGCCTGTCGCTTTTCAGTGATTTTCACCTTTTTTTCAAATCCTCCGAAACCGTGAAAAATGGCACCCTGTAGCATGTGCTCCGAGACCATGGACTATAGCCTGTCGCTTTTCAGTGATTTTCACCTTTTTTTCAAATCCTCCGAAACCCTGAAAAATGCCACCCTGTAGCATCTGCTCCGAGACCATGGACTATAGCCTGTCGCTTTTCAGTGATTTTCACCTTTTTTTCAAATCCTCCGAAACCCTGAAAAATGCCACCCTGTAGCATGTGCTCCGAGACCATGGACTATAGCCTGTCGCTTTTCAGTGATTTTCACCTTTTTTCAAATCCTCCGAAACCGTGAAAAATGCCACCCTGTAGCATGTACTCCGAGACCATGGACTATATATAGCCTGTCGCTTTTCAGTGATTTTCACCTTTTTTTCAAATCCTCCGAAACCGTGAAAAATGCCACCCTATAGCATGTGCTCCGAGACCATGGACTATAGCCTGTCGCTTTTCAGTGATTTTCACCTTTTTTCAAATCCTCCGAAACCGTGAAAAATGCCACCCTGTAGCATGTACTCCGAGACCATGGACTATAGCCTGTCGCTTTTCAGTGATTTTCACCTTTTTTTCAAATCCTCCGAAACCGTGAAAAATGCCACCCTATAGCATGTGCTCCGAGACCATGGACTATAGCCTGTCGCTTTTCAGTGATTTTCACCTTTTTTTCAAATCCTCCAAAATTGTGAAAAATGGCACCCTATAGCATGTGCTCCGAGACCATGGACTATAGCCTGTCGCTTTTCAGTGATTTTCACCTTTTTTTCAAATCCTCCGACCCTCCGACACCATGGACTATAGCCTGTCGCTTTTCAGTGATTTTCACCTTTTTTTCAAATCCTCCAAAATTGTGAAAAATGGCACCCTATAGCATGTGCTCCGAGACCATGGACTATAGCCTGTCGCTTTTCAGTGATTTTCACCTTTTTTTCAAATCCTCCGACCCTCCGACACCATGGACTATAGCCTTTCGCTTTTCCGCGATTTTCACCTTTTTTTCAAATCCTCCGAAATCGTAAAAACAACATACTATAGTATGCCCTCCGACACCATGGACTATAGCCTTTCGCTTTTCCACGATTTCACCTTTTTTCAAATCCTCAACAATGATGAAGAATTGCGCACTATAGCGCGCCGCTCAATGACCTTGACCAATATCAATGACCTTGAGCAGTATAAATGACCTTCATAAGACTAGTAAATGACCTTGACCAGTATGAATGACCTTGACAAGTATAAATGACCTTGACCAGTATAAATGACCTTCATAAGACTAATAAATGACCTTCAGAAGACTAGTAAATGACCTTGACCAGTATAAATGACCTTGACCAGTATAAATGACCTTCATAAGACTAGTAAATTACCTTGACCAGTATAAATGACCTTGACTAGTATGCGGTCCGTGACCATGGACTATAGCCTGTCGCTTTTCCGCGATTTTCACATTTTTTTTCAAATCCTCGGAAATCGTGAAAAATGGCACCCTATAGCATGTGCTCCGAGACGATGGACTAGAGCCTGTTGCTTTTCCGCGATTTTCACCTTTTTTTTTTAATCCTCCGAAATTGTGAAAAATGGCACCCTATAGCATGCGCTCAGAGACGATGGACTATTGCCTTTCGCTTTTCCTTGATTTTCACCTTTTTTCAAATCCTCAACAATGATGAAGAATCGCGCACTATAGCGCGCCGCTCAATGACCTTGACCAATATCAATGACCTGCATAAGACTAGTAAATTACCTTGACCAGTATAAATAACCTTGACCAGTATGCGGTCAGTGACCATGGACTATAGCCTTTTGCTTTTCTGTGATTTTCACCTTTTTTTTTCAAATCCTCCAAAATTGTGAAAAACGACATACTATAGTATGCCCTCCGAGACCATGGACTTTCGCTTTTCCTTGATTTTCACCTTTTTTCAAATCCTCAATGATGAAGAATAGCGCAGAAATGTAAATACAACACATTGAGCAGGGCACTGCAGGGAGTTGAACCATGTAAATACAACACATTGAGCAGGGCACTGCAGGGAGTTGAACCGTGTAAATACAACACATTGAGCAGGGCACTGCAGGGAGTTGAACCGTGTAAATACAACACATTGAGCAGGGCACTGCAGGGAGTTGAACCGTGTAAATACAACACATTGAGCAGGGCACTGCAGGGAGTTGAACCGTGTAAATACAACACATTGAGCAGGGCACTGCAGGGAGTTGAACCGTGTAAATACAACACATTGAGCAGGGCACTGCAGGGAGTTGAACCGTGTAAATACAACACATTGAGCAGGGCACTGCAGGGAGTTGAACCGTGTAAATACAACACATTGAGCAGGGCACTGCAGGGAGTTGAACCATGTAAATACAACACATTGAGCAGGGCACTGCAGGGAGTTGAACCCCGTTCCGGTAAACCAGAAGTACGACACCAGTGCCTTCGTTTTTGTGTTGTTGTCATGTTACAGGTCCATTCGTTGAAATGTAAAATGTACATTTCAACAGTGAAGTAATATATAAAGAAGAAAAACATAGGACAAAACTACAATTTTTGAATTACCGGTATTTGCTATGATTTTTTTTAACTTTCTCTTGCCGACCTCACACATTTCATTCGATGATTAAGTGTTGGACCTGTAAGGGTCCATTTGGTTACACGTGCGTGTGCGTGCGTGTGCGCGTGTATGTGTGTGTGCGTGTGTGCACGCTTCGATAACCAGTGTTGGACCTTCCCATTTTGTTTCATCTGTACACTCTGAGTTACAGACCTGTAAGGGTCCATTTGGTTACATGTTTTACACTCTCAGAGTTACATTTGGTTAGCATGTGCGTGCACGCCGTCTGTGCGTGTGCATGTGTGTGTGTGTGTGTGCACGCTTTAAGTACAGCAGAAAAAGTACAGGACGGTACTCTGGTATAAAGATAGGAGGACAGGACGGTACTCTGGTCGCTTTAAGCGCTGTAGTTCACATTCAGAATGTGTCTGTGGTCTGGTAGTCACATTGTGTGAAAGGCACCTCCCCCAGCACCACCCAACAAGCAGACTTCCAGAAGATTGAGTCTGTCCTTGAAAGTGCCCTCCAAGAAATGTCAAGTTGGGTTTCAGGTGGTTGTATTGTAATCAATACAACCACCTGAAACCCAACCCATCAAAAACCCAACTATGCAGCTTCCACCTGAGGAACCGAGACGCGAAAAAAGAACTGAGCGTCACTTGGGATGGTCACAAACTCTCCAACCATACCCACCCCATGTAACTTGGAGTTACACTGGACAGGACACTCTCCTTCAAAAAACACCTGGAGAACACAAAAGCCAAGGTCAACACCAAGGTCAACACCCAAGGTCAACACCCACAATGTGAAAATTAGTGAACTCCAAGTGGGGCGCAGACCCACAAACAATCCGTGCAACTGCCATGGATGGCCCTGTCTTTCTCTACAGCAGAGTATGCCTGCTCAAGCTGGAGCCGATCACGTGCCTTTATGCGGTCCCCCCCGCACATCAGACGACTGTGTATCGCTCAAGATGAATGGAGAACACAGGAGATAGACAGTGAAGTTGGGGATGAACGGAGGAAAGTCTGGAAGGAAATGATAGAGAACACCAACATGACAATAAACAGCAGGAAGGCATGGGCCACAATACGCCTTCTTGGCAAAGACCACACCACCCATAATCACAATGGTCACAGCAAACTCTGTTGCATCACAACTGGTGGCCAAAAGTCGTAACAAACACCGCTGCCGACCCACAGGAGAACACCATCACACAGTGGTATCAGACCAACCACAATCAGCCAGCCCTCAAACCAAACCCTTCGACCTAGAAGAACTCGAAACTGCAATGGGAAAGTTGAAATCTGGAAAAGTAGCAGGGATTGATGACATAATGGCAGAATGATACAGCACCTGGGACCTAACGCAAAGACCTGGCTCTGGGCTTGTAAAGATTTTCGCTGCTCTGGCTTGCTGAGCTCGCATTCTGAGCTGGCTGGCTTGCCAGGCCGGCTGGTTCTGTTGCTGCAAGGCAGGGCGGGGCAGACTGGGCCAGGCAGACAGAGAGCCAGGCCTCGAGAGAGGCCTGGCTGAGCTGACTAACCCTAACCCTTGGCTGCAATGGCTGAAGTGCGCTGGCTTGGCAGCCTGACTTTCTACACTGGCTGACTGGCGGGGCTGGCTGCCTGCGTTGGCTGACTGTGCAGGCTTGCTGGCTAGAGCCTTCCAACGGTTTCTACCTTGATCTCCGTCCTAAGAAAGAAAGACAGAAAAAGAAACACACATAAATTCAGAACGACTTAAACCCTCTATATTTAATAAAACAATTCTGGACAGGAATCCTGTATTGCAGGGGTGCCCAAAAGGTACCTCGTGATCTACCAGTAGATCACAAAGGCTGTGCAGGTAGACCACATGGCATGCCCCTGTATATAATCTATCACTTGAATTAAGGTGACTTGATTGATTGACATAAAAAAGGCCTGTCAGCTCAAATGTTGCACACAAACATCAGTAGCATTACAAAGTTATTGTGACAGTAATAATTGCTATAGTGTGTGTTCAGTAACAGTGTTAAATAGTTCTATATTGTGCAGTAATGATTGCTATAGTGTGTTCAGTAACAGTGTTAAATAGTTCTATATTGTGACAGTAATCATTGCTATAGAGTGTGTGTTCAGTAACAGGAATATTCCTGTCTCTCCAGCTCTTTAATAAATAGAAAAGGGTTTAAAAAAAAGAATCTTCAGGTAGGTGACACATTTTCAGCCAATCAGGAGAAAGTAGCTATTTATGAGCTTAATGTTCCAGTTCTAATAGTGTCTGTTACATTACAATCTCACTTGTTTAATCTGTATCCTGACTGCGTTCCTCATTGGATAAAATTGCAGTTTCAGAAAATGCTTTTTCTGTTTAACAAAAAGCTGGAGAGACCGGGAGACCTCTGTTACTGAACAAACACTATAGCAATGATTACTGTCACAATATATAGCTATTTAACACTGTTACTGAATGCGTTCATGTTTTGTGGCATTTTGTACAAAACGGGTCATTCCTGTAAACTTTGGAAGCCAATCTTGGCTAATCAGGATGGAATATGAGAAATCAAACAAACCCGTCTTGATCATATGACTAGAGATCATGTGTACCGATTAGCGTGAAATTTGGATAAAATCTGAAGGAAATGTAATACATATGTGGGCCTCCCGGTGGCGCTATAAAGATGTGAAAAATACAGGGCAAAGCTTTGTCCTTGGCCTCTAGGGAGTGTGCATATTTTTTTTTTAGAAAGATCGGTGCAGTTATAGGTAAAATCACGAATAGGCCCGTTATAGTGCCACCATGAGGCTGATTTGAGAAGTTTAAAGTGGCATTTGTTCCTTAGCCTAGCCATAGTGGGAATGTGCATGCAAAATTTCACGGAAATCACACAATGTGTTCATGATTTGCAGCATTTTGTTCAAAACGGAGCACTCATGCGAACTTTGGAAGCCAATCTGTGGATATTTTTAAAAACAGCTAAAAACACTACTGTTTCAACATGCATTTGAAGAATGTCATTGAGCTTGTCCTCCAGGTGTGAAATGTGCACGTCCCTAGTGATTCAACGCATGGAATTCAATATTGGCCCAAACCACACAAGGGTCGAGACGGTTTTAGCGTTAACTCCTTGCAACCGTTTGGACCCAAGGAGTTGCATGGTGACCCTTTTGTGTGGTTAGGGCTTTATGTATCCAAGTGAGTACTAAATGCTGAAATGAATCCAAAATGAAACAAGGCAACACCCAAAGTGACAATTTATTTTCTTTGCAAGTCTGCAACCGACACCACTTGTGAGAGAGAGCAAGAAAGGAAGGAGGGGGCTGACTGACATTTCATAAGCGTAGAGTGGATTATTTAACCTGCACATCCATCGACCTCCACTCAACACAGGAAAAACAATGACTAACAATACAAGTGTTAAACAGCATCCATTGAAGCACACGCACGCACGTCGCACACACACGCACACTCACACACAGCGTCTTGTATTGCTATTTTGGTTACTCGGACTAGTACTACTATAGTATTCACTTGGCACTTGGCACTAATTACATGCATGTGCACGTAATTAGTGATCACTAATGATGGCAAATTAGATGAAACACTTTAAACCCTAACCCTAACCCTTAAGAGACTACAACTCTGCATGCATACATATGTGTGTGTAAATGTGTTCTTGAATGTAGGTGGAGGATATCCATGCTATTATACATTTTTAAAGGAACATGAAACTGAATATTGAATAGAAATTCTGAGTTCAAACGTTGATATAAAGTTATCTTAGATATGCCATTCTTTTAACATGGGATCAAAGTCCGCCTATAGCCAGATAGATATACACACTTTCAACTTCAAGCAGTGTCTTATTATCTTATTATATTCATGTCACGGGGCCAGATGTGGACCAGATTAACATATTTTTCTGTTTTCCCAGTGCTGTAAAGTAACTACTATAATAGCCTACTTATATTTTTGCCAGTCAGTTTGTGTTGGTTAATATTGTGGTATTGATATTTTTACTTGGGTACCAAATGGAGTGTTTCTTCTGCATCTGAATACAGATACTGTGAACAGTTAAATGTCTCTAGCAGAGTAGCAGCAGGCATGTGGTTACCTGCTGATCATTCATGCCTTGTGTCAATTATATTTGTATCAACAGTTGCTATTTGAAATGCGAGTGTCAGGAGATGGTTGCCCCACACTCACTTACTGTATATGTGAGTCCTTCGCGATACAGACTCAGTAATGTCATTCCGGCTACACAAGTTGACAGGCAACAGCTGACAAGTAATGGCAGCTCATGCCAGCACAGTCTCAGAAAAGAGACCTGTGTGTGTGTGTGTGTGTGTGTGTGTGTGTGTGTGTGTGTGTGTGTGTGTGTGTGTGTGTGTGTGTGTGTGTGTGTGTGTGTGTGTGTGTGTGTGTGTGTGTGTGTGTGTGAGTGTGTGTGTGTGTGTGTGTGTGTCAAGTGGAGTGAGAGCAATGAAAGAAATTGCTTTCTTAACCCTTAAACACTCAAACTGTATGCATGTTATTTTATTTTTGTAAGACAGCTCAGTCCGAGTTGAATGTATGATGAATGTCATGAATTACAATCTGAAAATACATTCCATATCTTCCAAAAGATCAAAACAAAATAGCAGATCTAAAAGCTCACAAGCTGTAGGCAGCATCACTATTAGTTGGATGCTTGTAGATCAGCTATTTTCAAAGTATATTATTGTTAAACTGATTTGATTTGATGCTCTATTAAACTAATTTAGCTGAGGACCCCCTGGAACACCCTCACACAGGTCTGTTCAGCACCATCCAAGGCAGCTCAATATACAGTAGAGTATGCTCACAGAGAGAGGTCTCCATATTTCCGCTGTGGGAGTGCAAGAGCTCTACTGTACATCGCATCTAGCATCGCATGTGTTCCTTTTTCCAAAACTGTGGTATTTCTTTCTCCTTCGGATATTAATATTATTACTGTTGTTGTTATTGATGTAATATTTATAATACTCAATGTATTATTTAGAAAGCAAGCTAAGATCTCCCTTGCCTTTTGTTACCAGCTTGGTCAAAGGAATGCTCCAGTTCTTCCCTTGAAGCCTGCATTATTATAGGATATGTCATACAATGGACATCATACAATTCAACTCAATTCAATTCAATTCAATTCAATTCAATGGGCTTTATTGGCATTAGAAAACATATGTTTACATTGTCAAAGAAAAAAGTGGAACAATACAATCAAAACAAAATGTATGTACACAAGTGAAAGTCAGAATCTCCAATAAATCAATTTCTATGTACCGAGATCACTCGATGCAGCTAGTGCAGGAATACACACACCATGGTTAGTCTTTAGGGTGGTTGTGTTCCATTTGATATCCTTCTCCCATCACAGCAGCTCACGAATCTTAATTGCTGCTGTGTTTGCACATTGTTGTACTTTGCCCAGAAGATATGGGAGTTGTCATTAGTCATGTTTTCAAAATCTCTGTGGGAAGTATGTGTCTCTGATGTCTTGGTGCAGTACAGTAGACTAGACAGATGGTTATACAATGCCTTTGTATGCTAGAAGCAGTTCTTATGGGTCACTTCAACGGAACCCAAGAGCGTAGGCTAGGCTAGCCGACTGAAGCACACAGCTCACTTTGTGGACAGGCTGAAGTGCAAGTTCCAACTATACTGTATGTCTTTATATGGGTAACCAGATAATGGGTTCTTGAGATAATTGGGCGCTTTTTAAATAAACGGTAGACTAAGCCTTGGTGCTCGCAAATAGGCTATATCTTGATGTGCATACATGTATTCTCTATCATGAATCATTCATCTGTCTAAGAAGACATGACCCATTCCTCACCACAATAACAACATTGGCTGATTATCCAAATGCTGCTCCAAGTCTTTTAGCCGCAGCTATTAAAACGTATTCTATGGGGGGGAACGACTCAGACGACATTAGCCAAAAATAGAAGATCTAGTACAGAAGCTCACAATGCGTTGCAATGCTTGTACTGTAGATTGGCTATTTTAGGAGAGATTTGCGGTGCAGACCGAAAAAAGCTGTCCATAAGTAAGTACAGGGCCAACTCCAGTTATATTGTAAATAAGAAAATATAATTTTTACTGATATAATCGGCCATTTGAAAATCGATCTGATAGATCTGAAAATAGATCTGCTTTCGAAAAGGTTCAACACTTTTTGAAAACATTACATTTATTATGGTACTTTATGTATATTTTGATGTCAATAATAATTTTGTACTTACTGAAGTAACATTTTGATATTTTACTTTATATTATTTTGTAGTATGTTCTTGTGTTTCTCGTCCCCATTTACCTGTGTTCCTGTTAGCCCCAGCCTATCCTGCGTTGATTGTCCTTTTTGATGATGCCAATAGTGCCTACTAATTCAGTGTGCTTTGCTTGGTATCCACAAGCCAAAGATGTCATCGGCAGGCACAGGTACATTTACATCACTGAATGGGGTGGCAGTCCGGGCAGTGGCTCAGGGGCAGAGTGGCTGGTAAAGCAGCCGGATGGGAATTGGGAACCATGAGGTTCCCACTTCTAACCCGGGCACCCCCTGAGTTAGTGTCGAAGTGTCCTTCAGCAAGACTCTGAAACCCTAAAGCCAAATTCCAATGCCCCAAATCTCGGCCACTCCAGCATGGCAGTGTTACGGTGAAATTGGTGACCTGCTGAAATATGTGACAATCGTGTTGCTCCTGATGTGCAGGTTGGTGCCTTGCATAGTTTCCTCCGCCATCAGTGCACTGTATGAATGGGTGAATGTAATACACAACCTATTGATTGATCGAATTGATTGATTGAAATATTTACAGTTTGCAGAATTACAGTAGATTTCAAGCACAACTCAATACAAAGACTTAACTGTGAGTGGACGACCCAATAAAGCATTACATTTGTTTACAAGAGAGTCCACCTTCAATTCATCAAAACATTTAGAGACGTACGAATAGACACTTCCTATAGCCAAAGAACAGAACAGGAATTTGTCAATGAAATGTAAATGTAAAGCGCTTTGGATAAAAAGTGCTATATAAATGCACCATTTATCATTTGAACTATCCACAGCCCACACAAAATGAGAAGATATGTGGTACCATATAATAGTGAGTAGCCTATGTTAAGAAGATACGGTTGAGACAAGGTCAAGTGTTCCTTTATGTATAACCTTCACTGTGTTGTCAGCAATCATTTATCTTTTAAGTCTGTCAGTCTTTGCATGATATTCCCTTTTCTTTCATTTCTTTACAACATTGTCCCATTTGACCATGGGCTTTTATCAGTCCCATTTGGCTTGAATTATTAGATTAGATTGCTAATTGGACAGAAGCAAGGCTATTATTGCTGCTAATGCTTCCTAACTGGCATCACACAGGACAGATGGTTATCGTCTGTAGGCTCATAATGAGAAAGTCCTACCCTTAGCACATTCATTTTAATTATTCAAAATTACTCAACAATAATGGCCGGAATAACCACAATACACTTCTACACATATATGTCATGTGCAATAGGGATTTGTGCAATAACATGAAGTACGTTTATGTGTGTGTTTTGTTGCTTTTATAGTTTTTATATTCTAGTTTATGATGCACTGATCGGTTGGCACTTTTAATTTCGTTGTACTGTAAAGATCTATTACTACTACTGAACAAATGTCATTAGTGATGCACAGTTTAGTCATCGAATTTATGTGTAAAATCACATACATTTGCAATTTAGGCATTTAGCAGACGCTCTTAATCCAGAGCGATTTACCATAAGCAAGGTCAACGCAAGGCAATACATCAAATGCATAGAAAGATCCAAACTATAGGATGACATGGTCAAGTGCTGCAGCAAGTGCTACGGGTTAAAGTGGAGTCTGATTGGGAATGAGTGCAGTTAATTGCAATGGGGAGTTCAGTTTGGGAGCCAGAAGGGAGAAGAGCCTGGGACGTGTGGAGCATTGTCTTGTCCCGGATGTTTTAGCAAAGTTGTTGTGATCAGGCTTTGGAGATATGGGGTGCCATACCTTTTGTTGCTTTAACATTAAGTTGTAGGCATGAACTGGGGGCCAATGGAGGGAGCGGAGAAGGGGGGAGACATTTTTTTTTGGCTGGTTGAAGACCAAAGTGTGATTCTGATTCTGATTCTGATTCTGATTCTGGATCATTTGGAGAGGCTTAAGTGCACATGCCGGGAGGCCAGTAAGGAGAGAGTTACAGTAGTCAAGTTTTGATATTACTGATAAGGAGCTGCCTGCTAACTCCTGGTTGAGGAAGCAGTCAGTCTATTGGAAAGGGCTTTTTTCCTGGGCAATTAAATTCTGGGACATCAAAAAAAGAACATCTGCCAGTTCCTTTGATCTGATCTGATCTGTCCAACATATTTTAGAACACTTATGCTCACTGCTCTTAAAGGGATATTTATTTCACTTTCAAAAAAGGTCATTTCATCATCTACTCAGGCTTATGTGAACACCCCAGAAACGTTTTAAGTTGCTTGATTCCTATATAAACCCATTGTAACTTCAAACTCCATTTTAACCATGGTAGATTAATCTAAAACACCCGTTCTTGGTGTTCTGGTGACTGATATTGTCCTTAGGCCTATTGAGGGAGCCTTTTTTGCGTGTGTGTGTAACGTGATAGTAATAAAGCAGTTACTAATCTAATTCAGGTACTCAGTGAAGGCTTACTGATGTGCAAGTAGTGTTGCTTCCATCTGCTGGTGAACAGTAAATACTGCATCCAATTGTATCCAATGTAGCAAAATAACATCTCTTCTAATATCGAACAAGAACTCTTGGTGGCACCGGTAAAGAACAGATTGGTTACATATGCAACACTAATGAAACACTAAACACTAATGAAACACTAAACACTAATGAAACACTAAACACTAATGAAACACTAATGCAACACTAATGAAACACTAAACACTAATGAAACACTAAACACTAATGAAACACTAATGAAACACTAATGAAACACTAAACACTAATGAAACACTAATGAAACACAAATGAAACACTAAACACTAATGAAACACTAAACACTAATGAAACACTAATGCAACACTAATGAAACACTAAACACTAATGAAACACTAAACACTAATGAAACACTAAACACTAATGAAACACTAATGAAACACTAATGAAACACTAATCACTAATGAAACACTAATGAAACACTAATGAAACACTAAACACTAATGAAACACTAAACACTAATGAAACACTAATGAAACACTAAACACTAATGCAACACTAATGAAACACTAAACACTAATGAAACACTAAACACTAATGAAACACTAAACACTAATGAAACACTAATGCAACACTAATGAAACACTAAACACTAATGAAACACTAAACACTAATGAAACACTAATGAAACACTAATGAAACACTAAACACTAATGAAACACTAATGAAACACTAAACACTAATGAAACACTAAACACTAATGAAACACTAATGCAACTGTTACGTTCCCTTGATATGTCTAGGGGTACTTAAAGGACGCAACAAGGCTGGCAAGTGAACTGTTGTTTATTCACAGTGCTTCAATAAGGTATATTCAATAGACAGAAGGTATATAGTCAATCAATACAATAGTATGAATATATATAAACAATATGGGGATATATATATATATATATATATATAGCTATAACCTTCTATCTAGACAACCTGTACGGACTAATAACGATAATTTCTGGGTTTCCAACCAACTTAAATATAGGGGCTGAGCCCTCTACTCGAGCCACGTCGAGTTACAAGTGTTATTTAAATTATATAATGAGAACAAAAGGCTGTATGGGGCAACCCAGGGAAACAAACAAAAAAGACTATACCTATCCTAGATGCAAAAGAACCTTCTATCTAATCCTAACCAACAAAAGGAAAAGAATGGTCACAAATGATCAACCTATTTAAACTCTCTACTCTACCTAATGCTTAACAAAATAATGACTGTTACAAAAAGCAAGCTCCCATACTCCTGTAAATTATACCATACCACTTAAATCAATGTGCGTATAATTACTTGTAACATCACCACAGCGAGACAGGCAAGAGATATATATATAAACACTCAGGAACCTCCACACAGGTATATGGAGACCCTAGTGTTGACTTTTTACAAAGGTGTCGCTTCACAGCTCCCCTGGACAGTATGCTCTCAGTATGGCAGACTGAGTCATACTGCAGTGCCAACGAGCTGGCATCACAGCTGCTCTTAAGTAGTCTTCCTCTGGCTGGCCTTCTGATGATGATAGGCTCCCGTTGACGAGGTGGGCAGGTGGAAGGTAAGTCTCCGCCTCCGAGCACCAGCCAGACCTGTGACTGAGAACTGCAATCAGCACTCCATAGTATGCCATAGCATATGACCGACAACTCCATACTATCATAATCACTGTATACTATAATATCTATATGTATCAATATAATCACCGTATAACATAATATATATATATAAATACCCCTTGTATAATATACAATATATAGAAATACAGTCACGGTATCATATATAATACATATAAATATACAATCCTCGAGTATGTAACAGCAACACTAATGAAACACTAAACACTAATGAAAAACTAAACACTAATGAAACACTAAACACTAATGAAACACTAATGAAACACTAATGAAACACTAATGCAACACTAATGAAACACTAATGAAACACTAAACCCTAATGAAACACTAATGAAACACTAAACACTAATGAAACACTAAACACTAATGAAACACTAATGAAACACTAATGAAACACTAATGAAACACTAAACACTAATGAAACACTAATGAAACACTAATGAAACACTAAACACTAATGAAACACTAAACACTAATGAAACACTAAACACTAATGAACCACTAATGAAACACTAAACACTAATGAAACACTAATGAAACACTAAACACTAATGAACCACTAATGAAACACTAAACACTAATGAAACACTAAACACTAATGAAACACTAATGAAATGAAACACTAATGAAACACTAAACACTAATGAAACACTAAACACTAATGAAACACTAATGAAACACTAATGAAACACTAAACACTAATGAAACACTAATGAAACACTAATGAAACACTAATGAAACACTAAACACTAATGAAACACTAATGCAACACTAATGAAACACTAAATGAAAACTAATGAAACTAATGAAAACTAATGAAACACTAAACACTAATGAAACACTAAACACTAATGAAACACTAATGAAACACTAAACACTAATGAAACACTAATGAAATGCCTAAGTGGGGTTTCATATTATGTGTATTTAGTGATTTTAGTGATTTAGTGATTTTTAGTGATTTAGTGATTTTAGTGATTTAGTGATTAGTGATTAGTGATTTTAGTGATTTAGTTAATCTGTGATTAGCGCTCCTCTACTGTTCTATATGTACCATTTTCTGTCCTCTCTTTTTACGTGGTTGCCTAAGTGGGGTTTCATATTATGTGTATTTAGTGATTAGTGATTTAGTGATTAGTGATTTTTAGTGATTTTAGTGATTAGTGATTTTAGTGATTTAGTTAATCTGTGATTAGCGCTCCTCTACTGTTCTATGTACCATTTTCTGTCCTCTCTTTTTTACGTCGTTGCCTAAGTGGGGTTTCATATTATGTGTATTTAGTGATTAGTGATTTAGTGATTAGTGATTTTAGGGATTTTAGGGATTCTTTTGTGATTTAGTGATTTTTAGTGATTTTAGTGACTTTAGTGATTTAGTTAATCTGTGATTAGCGCTCATCTACTGTTCTATATGTAGCACCTGTCCTCTCTTTTTTACATGGATGCCTAAGTGGGGTACATATACCACTTGTTATAATGCCCCTGCTCCCCTGTCAAAAATTGCTAAAATCGTTAAAACGAAAGAAGGCAGCAAATGGATGTAACACTCATCTTTTACTTTTTCTAATCGTAAATGGTGCATTTATATAGCGCCTATATCCAAGGCGCTTTACATAGATTGTGCATTACCCATCACCCATTCACACACACATTCACACACCGATACCAGAGGAAACCATGCAAGGCACCAACCTGCACATCGGGAGCAATTAAGGGTTCAGAGTCTTGCTCAAGGACACTTCGACACTAAGGTCACATTCTCACCTAATACTTCGGTAGACTCGATGCGAATGGGAGGAGAATTGGGACTTCTTGCATATTTAATTTACTGCGGTTTGCCTTCACACTGTGTCATCCGCAGCAATTGGAAACGCAGCAGGGGGGACCTTTATCAATGTGTTCCATTCATAAACTAGCCTACACAGTGAAATCTATGGTGATACAATTATACTCATAACATGCATGTGTCGTGCCGTCTGGGACTGGACCCCCCCCCCCCCCCCTCTCTCTCTCTCTCTCTCTCTCTCTCTCTCTCTCTCTCCGCACGCAGCCACGCACTGTTAACAGACAGCAGCGCAAAATGTTTACATGTTCATCGAGATGTAAGTCCCTACTCCCCACACAGTGACAGCACTCCATGTTTACGGCACGCACAGACAGACAGACAGAATATTCTCTAGGCTATAATACACTGCAGTGTTTTTATGTGTTTCCTTAAGCAATTGATTAATGTACTCGTCCTCATTTCGATCAGGGCTTCAGTCTGCTCATTCGACCACGTCTATCCACTGTAACGGGACATCTTTGCGCTGCGTAAAATATGCCTTCTCCGTCTCCAACTGTGTTCAGCTCCTCACCCGCCACATTGTTTGCTTCATTTCCTTTATTTACTGCGGATTGCATTCACACCTGCACAGAATCGTAATCTAGTGCGATTGGAAGCGAAGCGAAACCCCCGTTTTTGCTCGGAGTAGAATGCGGTTCTTTGATACACATTAGATTTCGAATGAGCTTTCACACCTGCCAAACGAAGTGCACTTTCTGACAATGCGCAGCAGGATTCGTTTTAATCGCAGCAAAGCTCTCTGGTGTGAATGTCACCTAACACTGGGGGTTCCCGGGTTCGAACTGGTACCTTGCGGTTTCCATCCGGTCACTCTACCCCTGAACCACTGCCGCCCCTAATAACCTAAAACATGAACCTTGGTTGAAAAAAACCAAAGTTGTCCTTTAACATCAGGATGGCTCTTGCTGAAACTGAATTGAAATGACGCTACTATAGCCATCTGGCATCAGTATGGCTGAAAGTGACGTGAACGTATACAGTACCTGATTGAAGAGCATCAGCTGATCCACTGCAAATGTCTTATTGCCAGCCATTCCAAAGCTTCTGACACGGATCCTCTGACGGAAAGCATCATAGCTCAACATTCCTGTGCCCATAACTCCATTGCTAAGTGCCTATGAGAGGGTAAAGAGAGAGGGAAGTGGGGTGTTAACCAAGTTAAACCCTCTATACTAATATTGAGTTGACAGGCGTATAGGCTCTTTGCTGAAAATAGATGATACAAGTTCACAACGTGTCACGTCATGAGCTTTCAGATGGATATTTTTGGAGAATGTTCACCCCAAAAGAGTGGAGTGGTTAAAGAATCTCAATATGAAATATATTTTGAGTTTATACAATTAACCATATTAACCAATTAACCATAAGGCCACCATATTGGTGGCCTTATGTCATACTATGAAGCAAGATCAAAATGGCCACCACCTGGCCTGGACCGTGGCTCAGCGGTCCGGGCACCTTGGCCGGTGGCCCAAGCCTGACGGTGTGCCGCGGGCTCGACTCCCGATCCAGACGGCCTTTGCTGCATGTCATTCCCCCATCTCTCTCCCCCATTTCCTGTCAGCCTACTGTCTGTCCCTCTATAAAAAATATAAAATAAAGGTGAAAGCCGCAAAAAAACACATACAAAAAAAAGAAAGAGATTTGAGTTTTGGTCAACTTTTAGATTGATGCATGCAATGAATCAACTGTAGTTATTTACTGTAGCAACTCTTTGTGTTCTCTTGTTGTGCATAAAGGGAACCCTGCACATGTCTGACATTCAGGAGGCTGCATTTGCAGTCTTAAGAGAGTTCTCAACCTTTATAAGTCATACTGAAGTAAGGTTAATTCCTGCTATGACAAGATATGATATTTTTCTGTTTATGTAGCTCACCACAAGGCTTGGGCGTCTGTGCAACAGTTGACACCAGCACCAGGCTGATTGGCTGAAGCAGGCCAGGAGACTTTAGGAGGCTCATGATGAAAGAGGTAGACGATCTGAGAGCGCCTTGGCTTCAAGGTTACACACACCTTATACTTTGATACACTCACAGCCACAGGTGCCTCACTCCCACGGTAGTCTTAGTGAATATACCAAAAATACCTCATGGATAGCATGTTGTGGAAACGTTGAATGGTTTTCATGATGAGGTTATGCAACGGATTGTTTGTTTTCCAACACGACGCTCATTATTGGACCTACATAGTGTCAGTGCAGCCTACTGTTTAGAACCACTTATAGAATAAGAATGAAAGTATATACATACAGCATACTTTATAAAAAACATATATAAAACTTGCTGAAAAATGGCCTTTCAACAAAACATTTATTTAATAGCTTGGTACCTAATCTGGTGAGCGAGAAGAATTTGCTCCCTGAACTTTTAACAGTGTAATTTGAATTTAATAATACATTTGGACAATGTCTTGTGTCTCCGGGAATGTGCATCGCTGTCTAAATTGATTTTGGCTGCATCGCTCCAAAATCTGTCCGGAAAACTGTCAGGTTGGTGAACCCTATGCATGCTAAATTAAGAAGGCCTATGTTGCTACAAAAAAGGTCCCTTTTTATATCATCCGTAAAACCACATTTTTAACTTTTCCAATGTAAGTGAAATACATATTTTGTATAAGTACTTATAAGGTGAAGTATTATAATACTGGATAATTTCACTAGTATAATACTTGATAATTTCGAGTCACTCACAGACTTTCTTTGACAAGTTCATAGTATTACTCATTGGTTGCTTTAGATAAAGAGTAAGAAAAAAATAAATCTATGCAAGAAAACACTCTATAGGGCCTACACTTACAGAAGTAAATCACCCACAAATATAGTGATTTGATGCATTCTAACAACGCTTGTACTGCATTTTAAAATGATGTTGTACAACTATCTGTAGGAAAATTATAATACAATAAGTAATACAATGATTTGAGGTGTTATGACAACTGAATTAAGAATTGGCAGTGGAGCAGCTTGAACCATTTGAGCAGGTTGTAGGGTGCAAAGTACAGAACAAAACAAACAACGTTTTGATGTAAGGTAGATCTTATTAAATTTAATTAAATAAATATTCAACACCATAAACTATAAAATAATTGCTAATGAAAGTCAGGTACTATGTAAATTATTGTAAACGTCACCAGTGGAAAGGGTTTATTGATGAACTGATCGAAATAGAAGGTATGATAGTGCTGCTTATACTCCTGATACTGCAGGTATAGGTACCTAGTATAATGATTTACATAGCAACTAAATTAAGACTGTCCGAAGTTCATAATGTCACATGATTTATTTCAGTCAGTGATGTTGAGGAAAAGAAAATTTGTTTTTATAAAGGGTATGCGCGTGACATCATCATCATACCCTTAGTGGTAAAAAAAAAAATCACACTTGTATGAAGTGAGGGGCGCTCTTATCATATATCATCATACATCATCACATTCCGTGCTCAGCCAATCAATTCATTACAGTCCGTGGTACACACAAACACAGAAAGCTGGGCATAGGAGGGGCTAGCGCCCCTCAAAAACTACTTTCTTGCCTTGACAGACCATACTGTGCATCCAAACAGAAAAGTCCTATCTAGGGGCGCCCGCTGGCCTAGCGGTCCAGGCACATGCCACATATAGGCTCTGGCCTGACAGCGTGTGTGTTCAAGTCCCGTTCATGATGACCTTTGCTGCATGTCTCCCCCTGTCTCTCTCTCCCGCTTTCCTGTAAATCTTAAATTCACTTGTATCTATCAATAAAGGCAGAAAAGCCAAAAAAAGAAATCTATCTAGAAGTCCTATCTAATTGCATTAAACAACGTTAAACGACATGCCACTCGATTTGCCCACTCACTTTACGCATGCACATACCCTCTATTGTGAAAGATCGACCAGTAAACACCAATAAGTCATTAGTTAACTCATTGACATACTTTCTTTATTTCTAAATAAGCTTTCAGTTGCAACAATAACAGTACGACTCATATTTGATTTAGTTTATTTAATTGATGACATAATGAAATTACTGTGATCCATCTAGTGGCATAACATCACAATCCAGCATAGGCTACATCACCTCTACACTTTGCATACAAGTATTGTTTTAACCAGTGCAGATCTGATTGTTCAATGCAGCAAAGCTCCTGCTTAAAAGCAACATAGTGTGTGCTTGTAGTCTGGCTATATTTGCTATGCGTTGTACGATGACGTCTATGTGGCTTAAGAGGTTAATTAGGTGAGAGACACTGGAGAGGTTGTTTACTGCTCTCTCTGGGTCTGCTCAGACAGTTTACTGCTCTCTCTGGGTCTGCTCAGACAGAGATCTCACAGCAGTGAAGAACGTCTCGGGTGTCTCAGTCTCCTCCAGTTGAGCCTTTCTGCAGAAGAACGGAGGATGGAAGTCCATGGGGTCTGAGATGCCCACCACCCAGTTGAAAGTACTGAAAAGACAACAAGAGTTTAGGTGGGGATTAAATATGATGACTTTTTTGTTGTTGCTTTCATCATCATAACCAGCATTAATGCATACATTAGGCCTAGTTATTTTTTTTTAAATTTTATTTTTTACTGTAATAGGAATGAGGTCCATCGTGTTTGTGTTGCCCAGCGCCCAATTGAAAGTACTGAAATGAAAGCAAAAGCTTTGGGGTGATTAAACATGATAAGATATGATTTAATTGTATTTTCATAATCATAATCAGCATGGCTTCATAGTTTTAGTTTAACTAATTCATGTATGTATTTCATTTATTGGTTTGTTTCAGCTTTGTTTATGTTGTTCTTTTGGCTGTGGCTTTTCACTAATTGCTTTTCCTTGCTATTCATGTAAAGAAGGTGCTATACAAGAAAAATAAAATCACACCAGTGTGAAGTGAGCGGCACACTTATCATTGTACCAATACAAATCATCCAATAAAATAAATGAATATACTTCCTCATGAATTCATTTGTCAATTTATGTTATTATCTTTTAACCATCATACAATGTTTAAAAAATGGTTTGGACTCGTAAGCACAGCCTTCATCAAGGCTCCCGTACTCAAACATCAGTTCTTTTGTTTTGTCGACCTTGAGAGCCAGGTCATTTTCCTGATACCATTCTACCAGGTTCTGCAATTTATTTCCTATAAACTATTTCCTCATCCTCTGGATCCGCTGTTCGTAGAATCCTCTGTGATTTAGTCATACAGATGACTTTTAGGCAGAACCTCAGCAATGAGTGTGTGCAATAGTTCAGGTTTCCTTGTTCACTTTACCTGCATCTGTAACATCATCAACAACCTCCTGATGAGACCCGCTAGATTGTTCTATGGTCTCCTTGCACACAAGCTCTGGTGACGTATGAGGGAGTGGTTCTCTGCACATCGACTCTACGCTCTCAAGTGGGTGCAGATTCAACTCACCATCTATTCTAACCATTTTAACCGTAGATGGAGCCAAACTTTTGGAGACTTTTAGAGACTCCAAACATCACCACTAACCCTCTAATCCTAACCCAAATAATATTAACGAGAATTATATTATATATTTTGCGGACCTACATTCTAACTCTCCACCGACCTACTCTACTATACATTCTTTCACGTGACGTGACTGAGATAAGGCATTACACAATGCTTCACACTATACCACTTCTCGGTCATGTTATACCGATGCAAGTAATATTAACGGTCTAGGTCTAATAAGAATTATATACACAGCCGATTAGCCGGTTTGCTTAGACACATAGGCCTATGACGTAAATTCTCCTTTCATTGTCAATGGCATTTAATGTTTGTGTTAGCACAAAAAGCCGATTTGCTCAGACACATATGACGTAAATTCTCCTTTCATTGTCAAAGGCAAATGTGACACGAGTTAGGACAAAAAGCTGTATATAGGAGAGGCTAGCGCCCCTCAAAAATAGACCCCATTTACACTTTGCATTCAAATGTGTTCTGTGTCTGAAACTCTTATCTGGATAAGAGAAAATGCAACAGCTGTGTTACTTACATATTAAACCTTTTTTCCTTTTCTTTTTTAGAAAGCCTTCCAACTTGATAAGAGGCTTTCAAAGGTAGCCTGGCATGGCCAGATTAACATCAGTGTGTACATACAGTTGGAGGCCATCAATATTGTCCTTTTCTTTTTGCTGAGGTTTGCGTGATCTGCGCAAAAGGACAGTTAACCCATTTTGGGCGGGAACCCCTTTTGGTGTTTTAAACTATGTTATAATTTAGCTATTGAAAAATAGCAGATCTACAAGCTCATAGCGCGCCACCGAGTGGCGCGCTATGAGCTTGTAGGTCTGCTATTTTTGAAAAATCGTGAAAATATTTATTTCAGAAAACTGGAGGATTTAGAAGGATTTTTTTTAAATGTTGAGGTCAGGCCTAAATGGGTCAAATGATAATATCGGTGGCACCCAACTGTACAGTATAGCCTATAATCTTCTGTCTGGTTTTCTAGGCTTTTTCAAACCTAGCTCATTATCTGCAGTTTTGATGGCGTCATCGATTCGTTAGAAAGCAGTATCATCAGTAACAGCACTATATCATCAGTCTTGCATGTGTAAATTATCACTATGTAACTTTTGTATGCATAAATTAGAACGGCCCTTTAGTCTGGGTGGTAACACCACACTGACCACAGTACTGAGAATTCCACACTAACACATTATAGTCCAACAAAACCGGGAACAGTATATTGTAGACTACAGTAAATATCATGTAGAAGGTTCACTCACCTGACAGTGTTCCATCCAGATTCTGGAGTAAAGCTCTGCAGGGTGAGAGGGATGCAGCCAATCTCGGTGAAGACAGCCATGTACCCTCCTGCTGAACACACAGGACATGAGACATGGATTTAGCAACAGTCAAACTGAATGCAGCACATAACACATAACATTGTGTAATAATATTATTCAAGGACTAGCCAATTATTATTAGCTGCAGTGATGAAGTGCCACTAGAGCTGGTTGTTTGGGTTAGAACCCACCACAGTGGTATCCGGTGAGAACTTAACCGGGATGCCGAAATCTCGGACACAACGATGTCTGGGTTGTAAGGCCAGACATCGCTCTAATCAAACGTAAAAGTCCATAGACTTGGCTGGCCTATGACGTAATTTCAGAAAACCATGCATTGGATTGCCTCTCAATAATCAATATGTTATGTCAAATTCTTGATTTATTAGCTAAGTAGCCATGTAAATGTTGAAAATAAACAGGTGACACAAGACTAACTTGAAATAATCACCACACTTAATGATCCCTTAAAATATTAAAGATTTACCGGTAACAGACGCATACAGTACTCATGATTGTAAAAACTGTCCCACAAGGACAAATACAGATACCTACATTACCTACAGTACATGCATGATTCTACAAAATTATGAAATATTATATTTCCTCTTACCATTTTGGGGATACTTTCCAGTCCAGGTGTTGACCAACAAACCCATTCCCCAGCTAGAGGAGGAGCCCAAGAACGCCTGACCCATCAGTTCAGCATCTTCAGGCACCTGCATGGGGTTGAAGGTGGCATCCAGCGGCTTCTTCTTGCAGGAGAACTTAGACCAGTCAACCTCATAGTAGACTTTCTAATATGAGATTCATAGAGGGAGAAAGAAAGTGTGTGTGTGTGTGTGTGTGTGTGTGTGTGTGTGTGTGTGTGTGTGTGTGTGTGTGTGTGTGTGTGTGTGTGTGTGTGTGTGTGTGTGTGTGTGAGTGAGTGAGTGAGTGAGTGAGTGAGTGAGTGAGTGAGTGAGTGAGAGAGAGAGAGAGAGAGAGAGAGAGAGAGAGAGACAGAGACAGAGAGAGAGAGACAGAGAGAGAGAGAGAGAGGAGAGACATGTAAAACCTTGTGAAAAGTGATTTCCTGTTGCTCTTGGTGTAGTCTACTGTAACCTACCTATAATGTTGCTATTTGTTCAGACCTGGATGGAACATCATAATAAAGTTGTTCTTCTATTGTCCCTTTAAGGCAGCAAAACCTACCCATCTTACAGCAGGATGGCACTTATACAGTCTGAAACTGTAGTGAAATTATACTACGAGCCATCTGGCAGCATCAGTATGGCTGAAAGTGACGTCAAAGTACAGTAGTTCTATACCTGATTAAAGAGCATCAGCTTGTCCACCGCAAAGGTCTCGTTGCCAGCCATTCCAAAGCTTCTGAAACGGATCTTCTGACCGAAAGCATCATAACTTATCATTCCCATGCCCATAACTCCATTGGTAAGTGCCTATGAAGGGGCAGAGAAAGAATAAGTTGTGTTAAGGAATCTCAATATGAAATTGATCTAGAATGTATTAACCTTATTCACATGGCATCCACTTTGCTCTTACTGTACGTCATACTTATGAAGGAAGATCAAAATCAAGTGAATATGTTCGGTAGGATAATAGCCTACATACCACAGTAAAATCTCCACTCATTAGTGCTGGTACCACTGTGGACACGAAAGGACAGAATCAATACAAAAATATAAAAGCTGTGGATATTAGCATGCAGTGCTGCTACTAAAACAAATATGATGGTTATGTAGGTGGAAACTACCGCAGAAACACTGCAGTCTTTAATGGATATGTTATTCATGGAAGTCTCTGTTGCTAGGATGAATTAGGCAGGCCAGGTTATGTTGGAGGGATGCACTCGTTGCAACTATAGAACCATGATATAAATGTTAACATTTCATTTGTAACTTTATTTTTATTTATTTTCTTTGCAACATGCCGTTATGAAATACCTGCTTGTATAGTGAAATTTAGAGAAAGACAGAAATACTAGGTTTCTGTGTGACTGTCAATATGCAAAATTGCTTTACTGGACATGGTCTCGAGTCCTGTTTTGGAAAGGCATATAAAATACACACACATAGTCAAATAACAGATACTTTTCTGTTCAACACAGTGTAGCTCACCACATGGCTTGGGTTTCTGTGCAGCAGTTGACACCAGCGCCAGGCTGACGCAGGCCAGGAGACTCAGGAGGTTCATGATGAAAGAGTGGAGTCTTCCAGGTATGAGGATCTGAGAGTGCTCTGGCTTCAAGGTTACACACACACCTCCCTATATACTGTACCTGCTCACACGCACAGGTGGCCTCACTCACACGGTACTCTACACCCCACCTGGCGCATGGCTAAAAATACCTTTCTGTCATGGATAACCTATGGACCTGGAAAGGTTTTCTAAGGTTATGCAATGGATCAATATTAACGGGATAACACATTTGGCCCATGTCTCGTGTGAGTTGTGATGGGCAGGTTAGCAACTTTTTAACACATTTTATAGGATATTATTCAGCCATTTATCAGCCAGTATACTGAGATTGGCCCATGATCTTCACTCCATGAGTCTGACAGGAACACTGTCGGGTTTCTCTTGTATGTTTCTACAGAAAAAGCATTTTTCTATAATCTGTACTATATTTCTATTATCAAGCACCGTTAAGATGTTTGACACTCTTCCGTTATACCAAATTTTGAGTCAGTGAAATATAATTGGCTTTAATGTCTTTCACCTTGTATCACCAATTGCTGGTCACTCACATATTCTCGCATGGCCAGACTGTTGCCTATATATGTATATAACTATGGTTGTCTCCCAAAATTTTCAAATGCTTCCGATCATACAGTCTGGAGTACGGAAGCCATTTTGATGATTTGGTGTTATACAATACATATAAAACATATAACACTAATGCATTATAACAGTGATTGTAATGCATTATACATTTATATTTTGCACATGTATGGATATGTACTAGCCTATGTTCATGCCTATATATTTATTATGTCGGTTCAGATCGTGTATATTGTGTATTTTGCCCTGCTACTAAAAAGTAGGACTTTGGTGAGGTATTGTATTTATTCATAGGTACTTTGAGGTGTATTATTGATGTTGTATTTGCTGGTCCAAAATGTAACATTGACGATGTTGTATTGAAGTGTAATTTAATTTCTGCCTCTTCCCAAGTTCCCACTTGTAAAAGAGACGCAGTCTCAATGCTTTTTACTGGTTAAATAAAGGTTAAAAAAATAAAAATAAAAATAAACATGGGATATTATAATACACTATGGTCCTTACAGAAATGTCTGTGTCCGGTAATAAAGTATTATGATACATGATCTTCTAAGTAAAAAATACGTTTTGTAAAGTGTTATGATTCTTTTTGTAAAGCATTATCTTATTAAAAAAAACATTTGGGAAGGAGGGTAAGGTTACTTTATTAAACTAATTTATTTACTTTTATAGCGAAGAGAGACCGGAAACATGGAGAGAGTAGAGTGACATGCGGAAAATAGAACCAGGGACTCATTGTCAGGTGCGCCACAATTCACTTCTATTGCTGTTGTGTTGGCTTTATTAACTTGAGTTGGGCAAAAACATAATGAGTAAATAAACATTCAACCCATAATAATCAGTACTAATCTAATTCAGATATTATGTACAAGCCAACTTGATGATGATGATGATTGATGAATTGAGCAATAGAGTTCTTGGACTTCATATTAAGCGAGGTGATATTGAAGAGGCTTTGGATGTATAGTGGTTAATGAAAGGAAGGACCTGTGATGGGACATTGTGCATTTGTTTGTTTAACTGTATGTAATGTGTTTGTTTTGTTATTATAATTGTTGTGGGATTATTAATACTCCTAACAGAGACTTTAAGAAATAATCGAGGTAGAGAGTGGACTGAAACAATGTCACGTTTATTACAAGGAGTGGTCTGTACCAGCCCAGGGAGGTGCACGGATGCAAGCCTCCCTCGCTGTAGACCTGAGTCTCTCTTATACACAGTGAAGGAACACAAATACATTTGAGGTGTGGTCAGTGGACATGGTCAGACATGGGTCTTGGGTAAGAATAGGTCATCTTGACAGACAATCAACAGGTGGAAGCCTTGCTCCAGGCAGTGTAGTATTTTCTGCCACTACAGTCCGCCATTTCAAATATGTAAATTAAATTCCTAATATTAATTTATACCAAGGAACATGAGATACTATACTGTCTGCAAATTTACTACAAAAAGATGACTTATATATGGACTATCTCCTAGAGTAAGAAAGGTTTACATTTAAGTGTATTCAATGTTCACCCACATGATAATTTTCTTTTTATTACACACAACTTCTGATGGCTGGTAGGGGCGAAAACCCTTTTCCTTCTTATTGGGAAATTCCAACCTACGACCCTCGATTTGTCTTGAGCGATCACTCATAAGCCAGCATCAGGTGTAGTCTTTTTCCGTGGTTCTTTCCTCCATGCAAATGTTCTCCTCTCCTTATGTTTCTGTCACAAGTTGTGGCATGGCATTTTAGTCTTTTTTCCCCATGGTGGGCCCAGTATATCCGGCTCCCATCGCTGTCACTGGGGGGTGACTGCGGGGATTGAATGCGTGTGGGCCTTGTAGGGACGTCTGGAGTCTCTGGACGGACATGATGATGTGGCTTGGCTCTCATTGGTGTCACTGGCCCATGTGACATATTTATATGTCTGTCAGGTTTCTTAGAGGGAGAACAACTTGCAGGTAATTTTGTTCACTTGAATTACTTCCACCGTGGTTAAAAAGGTGGTTATACAAAATTCATTTCAATATTATTATTATTATTATTATTATTTTACATTAATTGTCTTCAGCTTCAGCTTGTTATGTAGACAGCTCTAGAATTGCACTTTATGTAGTCATAGCACTTTATAGTACACATGTATAATATATTATATAGTGTAGTATGTATAGTTTACATAGATACTCCAATGTTACGTTCTTAGTTTACGCATGATTCATGATAACTACTTTTTATACATGTGATGTATGCCATGCTTTTTGTTATTGCTTAATGTAAGTCGCTCTGGATTAAGAGCGTCTGCTAAATGCCTAAATTGTAATTCATATAACACTAGACTGACGTCAATGTATGTGTGTATATTTACCCATCATACAAACCCAAATCCTTTCAGTGCTTTCTCTGGTTGTCTTCATTTGTTTGTTTGTTTTTTCCTTGTTTAAACACATCTCCTGATATGTTTCTCTTAATTTATTGGATTTCAGAGCTGGAAAAAAACAAAACAACACACTACCCCTATTCTAAAACATTTGTTCTATACTTTTCCCCAGATGATAATACATAATTAGGAATTTATTAAGATCTATCTTGATCACAGTTGATCACAATCTTTCACAGTCTGATTTATGGTTAACTCCCTCTCTTATGGTTATTAGCTATATTGACAGGTTACACATTATTGCATCTTTACACTGTATTTCATCACTACTAGTATCCTCCTGTCAATACAAATATTTCAATAATGTATGAGATCGTGTGGGAGTGAGTGGGTTCTTACCTTGTCGATGCAATGTCTATAGATACTCATTTTTCCCTTTGTCCTTCCTCCTGTAATTGCATTGTATCACAACACTCTTCCTAGACGAGTTATTCTAAGTTTTTAGTGAGTTAGTCAATATCGCCATATTAACCATGCCATGCACACTGGGAAAGGAAGATATTCATTAAATTGTCAACACATTTAGACCATCTCATTGATTCACCATCCAGTCCTGGAAAGTAGGAAAGAACAATTTTCATTAGAATGACTTCACCTAAAAATAACACTGTTGTACACAGTGATACCTTAAAACATTTTACTTACTTATAGGCCTACTCGATAAACATCACATTCCACACATACCCGGGCCATTCATTCTCCACACTTGCCACTGCGTAGGTCTTCATTCTACTTCGCTCCATATCACACCAAATCTGTGTAGTGGCCTAACCCATAGGTCGCCACTTGACCCCCGGCTGGGCCCCACCTGTCTGCTTAACTTGGTTGCTTCCTTTTACATGTGTCACAGACACTCTTGTTGTCACAATTTCTTTTAGACTGGTGACCTGATTTCATGCCCCCCATGAAGACAAGTTAATGTTACCTAGTTAGGTTGACATGACAACCCTAGGACCCGTAATTGCTAGGACCCTTAATTAAACCAAAACATCCAGAGGTTCAGTCGGTCGGTCGGGGTATCGGGATGTCAGCGGGCCAGGACAATATGTCTGAATAGAAGAAAAGCCTTTTAACTTTTATAGCAATACTGGATTCCTTCTCAGTATCAGACATGGGGCAGTGCGGCATAACGTCGTCAAAGACGGTGTTGGTCTTTCTAAATCTGATATTTTGGGCAGCAGCTGGTATTTTATGCTATGTTGGAGCCTATGGGCCCTATTATGCGTGTCTTAAGTACCAGGTCTTATGACTTAACTTAAGACCTGGAGGCGTGGTCAATGCTGTTTGGCCACTCAGAATAGCCAAATGGCATTGATCACGCCTCCAGGTCTTAAGTTAAGTAATAAGACCTGGTACTTAAGACATGCATAATAGGGCCCTTCGTGTTCATCACATATGATGACTATGACCACTTCTTTGAGGATGTGTATACCTTTATCCCTGCTGTGACCATCATCGCTGTCGGAGCCCTCTTGTTCATTATTGGACTCATTGGATGCTGTGCTACAGTACGAGAGAGCTACTGTGGACTTGCAACGTTTGTGATCATCCTTCTGCTGGTGTTCATGACGGAAGTGGCTGTGGTGGTTCTTGGATATATTTACAGAGCAAAGGTTGAAGATGAGGTTAACGGTTCCATCCGGAACGTGTATGACGAGTACAGTGGCACCAACAGTGATGCCCCGAGCCGTGCCATCGACTATGTGCAGAGACAGCTTCAGTGCTGCGGAATCCACAATTACTCGGATTGGATGAACACTCGCTGGTTTAATGAAACTAAAAACAACAGCGTCCCCATTAGCTGCTGCAAAAGTAATACAGAAGCCTGCACTGGATCTCTTGCTCATACTGAAGACCTCTACCCGGAGGGATGTGAAGTTCTAGTTGTGAAGAAACTAAAAAAGATCATGATGTATGTCATCTGGGCTGCACTAACATTTGCTGCAATTCAGATGCTGGGGATGCTGTGTGCATGTGTGGTACTCTGCAGGTGGAGCCGAGACCCCGCCTACGAACTACTCATTACTGGGGGAACCTACGCATAAAGTTTCCTTCTAACAATAATACGTTCACAGACGTGCACTAAGAGTGACTTAAACCGGTTTTGACCGAGAACATGAAAACAAACTATTTTACATACACTAACATCTTACCCTTTTTTTTTTTTTCCTTTTACCTTTTGTTTTTCAAAAAGCTATTGGCCAAATTATTTGAATGGTCAATGGGGAATGAGATTTTACATGTAATCTGCTGCTGTGACTACCTACGTTTTACCCTTTGTTTGAGGTAAGTTAGAATGTGGTCGCTGGACCTTATACTGTATAGAATATGTGGACTGGGTACTTTCCTCATATGTCAGTTTGCACTATGTGTGTGTGTATGGTTTTGCAGTATTTTATAAATATTTAAATATAGTGTAGTACTTGAGTGAAAAAACTTCCCCATGTGTAGTCTAGTCTCCCCTGTACCTGTATCTGAATTACTGCTATTACTACTGGTTTGAGTGGAACCAACTCTTCACAAGCAGTACGTGTTCTGTTACTGTAAACAGCAAAATAGGCGACATGAGGCCAGGTCCTTTGAAATAACATTAATTTACTCATCAGATCTTTCAGACAAATGTGGGCCCGCAATTCTACTCGGTACATCTACAATTTGACATGCAATCTAAAATGCCGTAGAGGTTTTGTTTGTTTATTGTTTCAGCAGCCTACTGAATGTAGTTTTAGAGGTTTGACAATATGTCCCCATAGACTCAAGAATGTAAATGAACTGTAGGGAAATTTGAAGGAAAAATGAATTTGAATTAAATTATGTAATGAATTAAATTATGTTCCAATGCTTAAAATGAATTTGAATTAAATTATGTTCAACTTAAACTATACTTCTTAAACTATACACTCCTTAAACTATACATTTCTTAAACTATACATGTCCCCCCTCTGAGCACTTCTTTCGGATATAGATATCCATAGAATTGCTCATAATTGCTAGAACCATCGCCTTACTTTAAACATTTTTAATATTACCTAAGCTATTTAACAGCCTCAACATCCTATTAACACTAAGCTATTTTACACTATTTGTCACTTCCTCCTGTCAGTCTATCTATAATTGAAACAACGTACTAGGTATGTTTTGTGCACGCAGATCTGCTATTTTTGAAAATCATTTTCTATCTTTCGGTACATTTTTTTTCCTAACTTCAAATAAAATGATCTCACATCTATAAAGAAATAAACTAAGGATAAACACATCTAGGAATACATTTTGAAAAACACACACTAACAATAAACTTTCTCCGGTAAGTAGGAAGGCCGACTTGGTTAAATGGTTTTTAACTGTTAAATCTTGTTCATTGAAAATAGCTGATCCACGGGTTCACTCAACTGATTTCTTAAAATAAAATGCTAGTATTTACATGACTCTGCTGTATATGGTTTACACTATTATTGATATATTTATTGATATATAAATAAACACCATGATCAACTAGACATTCAAATTGAACCTCATAGCTTATCATACAAATGTGTATGCGTCTTAATTAATTGACCAGTATGCTTGCTGCTTGATTGTTTGATGGAAAGTCCAGATAATAAAAATCCTTCCTTCTAAAGTCCTCCTCCGGCACATAATTGCATGGACAGGTCCCTGTCACTTTGTAAAAATGGCAAAATATAACTCCTAACGTTGTTGACATGGGACTGATAGATCCCCCTGACTTATTTACAAAATCATTCCTGCATCCCAGGACTCATTACATTGATAATCTATTTACATCACTGCTTGGAATCAAGAATATAGTTAAGTGAAATGCCTGACCACGATCTCTAGCTGAATAAAGTGAGGTAGGAGAGGTATTAGGTAAATGTTGACTACAAAAATGAGCCAACAGGGCATTTGCCATGTGTGTGAATTATCCAACTATTAGGGGACCTTCTCTTGCCCCCCCCCCCCCCAAACACTGATGCCTGTCAATCACACTGCTACTCTGAAATGAGGGGTGCAAATGGACACCTGGTTGGCGTAAGTGACATGTCATGCTGTGAAACTCTCCTTAAATTAGAGAAACTAAACTGAACTGAAAACTGAACACTATGAGCTGTGATCAGGCTATTTCTGCGGACAAGTTTACATTTTGCGTGTCCCACACATTAACTGAAAATGCCTATGCTATCTTGCCTTAGGCGTTGGGGGGGCTGGTGAACTAGTCAAGCCCAATGATTTAGGTACCCCTTGATATGTGAGTCTTACTTACAATATGAGATACTCAGTAGTATACGGTATCTATCTGCCTGTGTTATATATATTCTTCAGTGCTCCTGGGCACGCATGGGAGGGAGACATGACGTCATGCCATCCACTGTTGGTGACAACAACTTATTTCTTACTTTACTGTTCCATATCTATGTTGTAAATTACCTATTTTGTTTAAGGGTGCTACAGTAGTATTTACGCATTTTAAATCTACATAATTAGTCAATGTATAAAGTCGAACCTTGTGTGCTCATGCCAATTTTGTATCCCTATTTGCATGATGTATCTGAGTGGCCATTGACCACTCTGCATTAAACATTACATAGGGAATCATCCCCTATTTGGCTGTGGGGTTGTCTGATTTGACCTATTTGTTCATTAATATTACGTTTGAATCAAGACCAATTTACTACAAGATTTGTGAGTCCTAAAACTCCCTTAATTCAGTTGTCTGATAGACTATTGACTATAGGAAAGTTGTATGATCATATTGACAAGCCAAAAAAGTATCTCATCAAGCTTGACGATTCCCCCCGCTTAAAGGACAGTGTCTTGTTACCCCCGTCGTAAAACTGCTTCTTTTAGGCACCAACAATGTCAACGCCGTCACCATGCACCAACGGAGGTGACGAAATCAACACCATGAATGACGCCAAGAGACTGTGGCCCAGGGGAGCTTATCCATAATGCTGACAAGAAATAGCACTTAGGCTCATATGCCACTTTACTCACCCAGTCACTGCGAGACCACCAACGTAAACCACCAAATCACAATCGCACACCGCCTCAAGAGATGCCCAATGTTCAATCACATGAAAGGAAAAAGAACAAGCATTAGTTCATCAAGCCTGGAATGTTTCCTTTTTCACAAAATCCTCCATTGTCCCTCTGTCCGAGTGCCTCCTGTCACTCACGTCCATGTTCACAAAATGTCACTTTTCGGAAAACAGTCCTTTCCCGTGTGTTGGGCCCCAAACCAACACATGCATATCTCGTTCAAACATCAAAGTGCGGAAGCAGTCTACTGACTGTACATGTGACTTATTGACCTCTCTTTTAGCAATCGTGCGATGTGATAAGTGGTGCACTCAATGGTCCAGCAGTACCCAGGTTACGCAAAACACAGTACTACTCATTTATATGTCTGGTGAATCAACTTGGCCAATAATACCCTTTACATATCTAATTGCACGTCACTCACACTAACGTATGAGTTCTGTGTCTCACTTCTTAGGTTCACACTCACACAGTTTCTCATGAGGGAATTGCGCTTGTCCATATGATCAACTCAACACAACTCCAAACCATGTCTTCCCTAATGGATGACCTCAGTATATTTAGATGGGACCGTTATACTCTGCATGTAGTTAAATACTATAATTACTGGTTACTGTGTAGATTATGGTTATTACAAAACATACATTAACCACTCCAGCCCTATATACATTTTTTCCCTGTTGCAAATAACTAATTTACAAGAACAACACATTGTGAGCTCGTAGATCTGCTTATTTTACAGTTATTTTATAATTCAAAATGAGACATTCTGCTAAATTGACAGTTTCTTAAATACAGCCACAGCTAACACTAATTTACTATTAAGCCTACATTTGAATTCTGGACATTTACTTGCTACAGAGTATTCCTATATCGTGTATGTATAAGTAACACATTTCAGAACCTTTCTCCACCACTCATATTACTGTAATAATAGACTTATTTACACTCACCAGACTTCCCAGCTCGACCCGTCCCAAGTGTGTCCACTCAGAGCAGCTGCTGTCAATGGTAGGGGAGAAGAACGGGGCTACTTTCTGAACTGCCTGTCCTGAAAAATGTCCCTTACTTGAATCTGATCTCAAGTTCCCTGAGGACCTCTCTAATCGTAAAAATGTGATGACAGTTACAAATATTACCTATTGTAAGGAGTTACTTACTACCTATACATTTCATGCTTTTAGTATAATTTTGCCTATCTATCTAGTCCAAATATAAAAAGTGACAAAGCACAATTACACTCAACTTGCCGTGACTCTGGGAAATTGTTATATTGTCATTACATTTAAAATAAGACGTAATAAGATAATATATATATGACCATGATGATCAGCTAACCACGTTACTGTTTGTTAATTACTTTGAATACTCGGACCTTAAAACAACCCTACTATTAACCATTACTACTATCTAGCCTGCTATACTGCCAACAAGACAGCACTCACTGGGATGTGTGTCCCGGTAGACCTGCTATTTTGAGTCTGCCGCTGACAACTGCTAACTGCTGTCCTCCTAACCATGGGTGGTGACACTTAACTAAAATACCAGGACTACATTCTTCATACTTACTTGTTCACAATGCCACATTTATACTATTTATACTATACTAAATCACCATTTGACTTTTTACAAAAATAGTATTTTCCGTTCATCCACACGTACGTATCCACACACTTCCATATTCCATACTCAACATTCCACATTCCACATTCATACCTGCTGCTCGAGTCTTACGCGTTACTAGAACCTATGAATCAATCTCATACAATTTGCTGTTTCACCATTCTCTTTTAATCTTCCCTGTGGGCTGTTTGGTCCCAACAGGAGAGAAAAGAAAGAAAATAACGGTGGACGCTGTCTGTATGATTTCCTATGCTATTCCCTATCCTACTGATATAGGCTATAGTTTCTCTATATAAATGTCTACGAAAGACTGTTACCACTCGGCAACGATGAAATACGATGAGGAGGGACCGTCACCAGCTCCTCCAAATACTATACAAATGTCTATGAAAGACTGTTACCACTCGGCAACGATGAAATACGATGAGGAGGGACTGTCACCAGCTCCTTTTAAATACGATGAATACGATGAGGAGGGACTGTCACCAGCTCCTTTAAATACGATGAACTAGTACTTTGTACGGCTGTATCTCCAACAACACAGCCTCAAAATACAAAATGCTGTACATTGAGTCAAAACACTCTTACCCCAAAGTTCGTTTAGGTGTTGTCCCTGTCGGACCAGCATCTCAGATCCATATGCACAACGCTCTCATCTGAAAAAGAGAATGCTGACGGACAGTAGAAACACGCCGCTCACTGCGCCATAATTGTTGTGGGATTATTAATACTCCTAACAGAGACTTTAAGAAATAATCGAGGTAGAGAGTGGACTGAAACAATGTCACGTTTATTACAAGGAGTGGTCTGTACCAGCCCAGGGAGGTGCACGGATGCAAGCCTCCCTCGCTGTAGACCTGAGTCTCTCTTATACACAGTGAAGGAACACAAATACATTTGAGGTGTGGTCAGTGGACATGGTCAGACATGGGTCTTGGGTAAGAATAGGTCATCTTGACAGACAATCAACAGGTGGAAGCCTTGCTCCAGGCAGTGTAGTATTTTCTGCCACTACAAATCTTTGTTGTTAATTTGCTTTGTATTTATGGACATTTCCTGATGTTTCTTTGAAGATTTTGTTTAGTATTTGTGCTGCCATGTGGTTGTGGGGGGAAAAATATATGTGAATAAATACTATGTTGTAAAGAAAAATCAATAAACATGTTTTTAAAAAAAAGAATTGAGCAATAGAAGGTATAACACAAGTATTGCTGCTTACTACTGGTATAGTTCATTAGAAATTGCATGAACCTATTGTAGAAATGTTTCCTAAGATTTATTTTTTACCCATAATAATTTCAGCAGTTTTCATGTTTCATGTGTGTAGAATTAATTTATTTCTTTTTTAATCACAGATCAATCTCATGTCTCAATCTCACCTGGCAGGTGAATTAATCCATTTATCATACCTAACCTGTCGAAATGTTCTTTACTATGAATGGGTTTTTCTTGTGGATTTATTCATTTAGGGACCTACAGTAGATTCATTTTAGCTTGGTTGGCAGTTCTATGTCCCCATCTATCTTATCTATAAATGCACCACGTCTCTGTATGTCTGTTTGTAAGTGTGTACGTCTGTAATGCACGTATCTCGAGAACCGTTTGCCCCACTTACTTCAAATTCAGTTGGACCCACGGTTGTCCAGAACCGCCACAAAAGGCGGAACGCTTCTAGGTTTAGTATTGAACAGACAAACATCAAATAGATTGGCACTGCAGGTATCCAGTATATGATTTACAAAGCAACAAAATGAGATCTCTACCACAAAGTTCGGATTGTTACATATTTTAATTCTGTCCAAGATCCATGACGTCACAAACCGTTATATCACTCATTGGTCTGCTCAGACAATCTGTTCAAGGCAGCGAAGAACGTGTCGGGTTTCTCGGCCTCTTCTAGTTGAGCGTTGTTGCAGATGGAAGAAGGATGGAAGTCCATTGGGTTTGTGTTCCCCAGCACCCAGTTGACAGTACTGAAATGACAACAAGAGTTTGGGGGTAATTTGGCTGTTTTTCCTATTCAGTACACTGTAAAGAAGGTGCTATACAAATAAAACAATATTATTATTATAATATTATAATATATTATTATTAACATAAAATTAGACACCATTTACACTTGCATTTAAATGTTCTGGATCTGGCCTGGGCCGTGGCTCAGCGGTCCAGGCACCTTGGCTGTTAATCCAGTCTGGCAGTGTGCCGCGGGTTCGACTCCCGATCCCGACGGCCTTTACTGCATGTCACACCCCCCCCCCCCCCCCCCCCATCTCTCTCCCCATTTCCTGTCAGCCTACTGTCTTCTTTTGAGAGACTATGGTTCTAAATGATGCTGCAGGTTGCAGCTTTGATGGCTTCATCGATTTGTTAGACAGCGCTATCATCAGTGTTTGTTCAATTAACTCTGAGGACCCCCAGGCCTAGGGGACCCAGAAGCCCCCAGGCCTAGGGGACCCAGAAGCCCCCAGGCCTAGGGGACCCAGAAGCCCCCAGGCCTAGGGGACCCAGAAGCCCCCAGGACCTTGGGGACCCAGAAGACCCCCAGGCCTAGGGGACCCAGAAGCCCCCAGGACCTTGGGGACCCAGAAGACCCCCAGGCCTAGGGGACCCAGAAGCCCCCAGGACCTTGGGGACCCAGAAGACCCCCAGGCCTAGGGGACCCAGAAGCCCCCAGGACCTTGGGGACCCAGAAGACCCCCAGGCCTAGGGGACCCAGAAGCCCCCAGGACCTTGGGGACCCAGAAGACCCCCAGGCCTAGGGGACCCAGAAGCCCCCAGGACCTTGGGGACCCAGAAGACCCCCAGGCCTAGGGGACCCAGAAGCCCCCAGGACCTTGGGGACCCAGAAGACCCCCAGGCCTAGGGGACCCAGAAGCCCCCAGGACCTTGGGGACCCAGAAGACCCCCAGGCCTAGGGGACCCAGAAGCCCCCAGGACCTTGGGGACCCAGAAGCCCCCAGGCCTAGGGGACCCAGAAGCCCCCAGGCCTAGGGGACCCAGAAGCCCCCAGGCCCAGGGGACCCAGAAGCCCCCAGGACCTTGGGGACCCAGAAGACCCCCAGGCCTAGGGGACCCAGAAGCCCCCAGGACCTTGGGGACCCAGAAGACCCCCAGGCCTAGGGGACCCAGAAGCCCCCAGGACCTTGGGGACCCAGAAGACCCCCAGGCCTAGGGGACCCAGAAGCCCCCAGGACCTTGGGGACCCAGAAGACCCCCAGGCCTAGGGGACCCAGAAGCCCCCAGGACCTTGGGGACCCAGAAGACCCCCAGGCCTAGGGGACCCAGAAGCCCCCAGGACCTTGGGGACCCAGAAGACCCCAGGCCTAGGGGACCCAGAAGCCCCCAGGCCTAGGGGACCCAGAAGCCCCCAGGCCTAGGGGACCCAGAAGCCCCCAGGCCTAGGGGACCCAGAAGCCCCCAGGCCCAGGGGACCCAGAAGCCCCCAGGACCTTGGGGACCCAGAAGACCCCCAGGCCTAGGGGACCCAGAAGCCCCCAGGACCTTGGCGGAAGAACTGTATGTGCTGCTGGTTGAACAACTTCATTGAAACAGAGCTGTTAATAGGTGGGGCCGGGGATGTCCGTTCTCTAGTCTAGTTCTTATGACTCAGAACCTCTGGTGAAGACTCATAACTATATCATATCCAATAACTTTTACACTGATATAACAGTCAGTGTCAACTGACTGTGTCAACATATCAGTACATGTGACTATTTGAATCCATTTATGCTCTTGGTGAGTAAAGCACAGAGAAACATAGCCCCATATGGAACTTCTCCCTCCGCTATGTAGTTCCAAGATGAGGTCCCACTCATCCGGGTACCGGCACAGGTCGAGACCAGTGAATATTTTTCACGATACACAATTATTACCTTTTTCCCGCACTTCATATCCAAAAAGTAAAGGGCGGGCAAGAAAATCTAACTGACGGGTTGAAACAATGTTTAAAACGCTTATTTAGTCAGCCAGTTCCGTGTTTATAAAACTTTCCGGAAATCTTCTATTGTTTTCCGGTACGCTTCAGAGTAAGCCTGCGTAGAATTGTGTATCGTGGAACATTTTGCGCCACTCTCGACCTGTGTCGGTAACCGGTTGTGTGGAACCTCATTTTGGAGCAATAGCGGAGGGAGAGGTTCCATCTGGAGCTATTAGAAACATTGTTTACAGTGACCTTGTAGTTTTTTACTTTTTAACTGTTGTATTAGTCTGGGTGGTAAGTGTACTGAGAGATATTGAAAACAGTTTCAAATTCCACACCAACACATATAGTCCAAGGAAACAGGGAACAGTATTACACTGACCTGATAGAGGTCCAGCCAGACTCTTGAGAGAAGCTCATCATGGTGGTAGGGATGCAGCCAACATCGGTGTAGACAGCCATGAATGAGCCTGAATACACAGGACATGGGACAAAATGAGACCATTTGAGTCAGAGTGATTGCAGCACCTAAACATAAACCCTTACCCAGCTAGTTAATACCAGTAAGACACCCTGAGGGCGAGAAGCGACCTTGCGCTGAAATAACAGAGCTTCTTAATACGGCACAGTTAAGATGCAGGAATTAAACTATTCATCTGGCGTCCGTGAGGTCAGATGTAGAGTTGCTGGCCGTCTCCATATATGCAGATCTAGGTGATGATCCAGACATCTCCATGTATGGCTGTCCAGGGATTGATGAGGTCAGTGTTGTGATCTTCATATATGGAGACGGTCATACATGGAGCCTGTCACGAGGCGTGACAGCCAGGAAATGCAGGTTTTCATAGTGAACGGCGACCTACGGTCGCATTTACTGCAGCGCTACGGTTTGCTGCCATTTGCAGATTTCTGACCAAAAAAAAGAAAAACACGCTCCATTCCCATTGAAATGCATTTGCAGAATCCGGCCTCATCGATGGAATAAAGTGTGGTGTGACCGTGCCTCCAATTGCAAAAACTGACCCATAAGGATACATTTTTACACTCAGAATTGAACTACAATAGCAGCCATAACTACATGCATGATTCTACACATTTCCTTCACATACCATTTTGGGGCAGCTTTCCAGTCCAGGTGTTGACCAGCACACCCATTCCAAAGCCAGAGGAGGAGCCTAGGACCACCTGACCCATCAGTTCAGCATCTTCAGGCACCTGCATGGGGTTGAAGGTGGCATCGAGCGGCTTCTTCTTGCAGGAGAATTTAGTCCAGTCAATCTCATAGTAGACTTTCTAATATGAGAAAATGAAAGGAAATTAGAAGATTGAGAACAGTCAACAGAAAATGTCATTGATCAGAAAGCATTTGAGAAAATAATTTAGTTTGAACCAGGATGGAACATCATAATTGAGATGTCAGCTAGCTATTTCTTTCACTGTATGAAATAGGTTAATTCATAATGTATTTTTTTTTTTACCTTCCTAGAAAGTGTAGTCAAAAGTACATTATTTGTCATTGAAATGTATTGGAATGAAAGTAAACAATAAAAAGTACTTTAGTTTAAATACTGCACCACTGCAGTATGGAAACGGAAGGGAAATTAGAAATTACAGTACCTTATTGAAGAGCATCAATCGGTCCACTGAGAAGGTCTCGTTGCCAACCATTCCTTGGCTTCTGATACGAATCCTCTGACCGAAAGCGTCGTAGCTAATCGATCCCTGGGCCATAACTCCATTGCTAAGGAACTAAGGGGCAAAGAGAGAGAGAGAGAGGTGGGGTGTTAAGGAATCTCAATATGAATTTTATTTTGAATCTAGATATTATTGATCATTATTCTCATGGTGGCCATTTGGCCCTCACATGACATTTCTGTTAAATGAGTCCATACGCACCATACTATAGTGTCCATTCATCAGTGGAGGCACCACTATATGGACACAAAAGGAGAGGACAAACATATTTTTAAACAATAATACAAAATGATTGATTATTCAGGGTGAGTTGAGGTATTTCTATTGTACTTAATGTTATTCTATAGTTTACACACTGATTTCCAAAACATTCCAGTGCCATATTACATGAATGTCTAAGATAAGATCAGTAATATCAAAACATGACAACCTTCAAATATTGTCCAATATACTGTAGGCTTAACAAGTGCAATAATTTGTGTGTGGAGAATAAAATATAATTACATATTTGAATATCTTAAACCACAGATCCAGGTTGATTCTTGGTCAAACTATGTTGTATAATACCAATAAATTATAGTATAGCATCGCTGTTGGGTGAAAACTTTCTATTATGTCCCAAACCATTACTGTCCAGGAAATGAAAATAGGAACCTGTGTGCCAATGGATCCAATTTTATTATCATTTAGTCACAATTAAAGGTTTTGTTAATATGAGGCATGTCTCGAACCAAACTCTGATGTAAAAACAAGAAAGAAACAGGCCCCTAGCCAGGTCATGTTTTTTTAAATTAAATCAGGTAATGTAAGAACAGTCTTCTAAAAATACAAAAATGGCTCCACCATTTTCAACCTGCTGTCCTTTCTGGCACGAGGACTGTCAGACTGTCAGAGTTACTGAACATGGTCTCAACTGTATTGGAAATGCAGTCAAATAACAGATACCGTTCTGTTCAACACATTGTAGCTCACCACAGGGCTTGGGTTTCTGTGCAGCAGTTGACACCAGCGCCAGGCTGACGCAGGCCAGGAGACTCAGGAGGTTCATGATGAAAGAGTGGAGTCTTCCAGGTATGAGGATCTGAGAGTGCTCTGGCTTCAAGGTTACACTCACCTCCCTATATACTGTACCTGCTCACACGCACATGTGGCCTCACTGCACAGGTGGCCTCACTGCACAGGTGGCCTCACTCACACAGTAGTCACTCCCAGTGAATATTACCTAAATGGAAAGGTTGAAATGGCTTTCCTGATAAGGTTATGCAACACATCAAGGTAACCTTACCAGAGTAACGCTGAAAAACAAATATTTTTTTTTGAGTGGTGTAAACCACTCCTACAACTGGCTTTGTTAGTGCAGAAAAAATGAGCATGGTTGCTATGTTCACCCTGTTCACCCGGGTGTGATTTCATTACGTCAGACATGATTTCATTACGTCAGACAGGCTATATAAGACCTTACACCACTCAGTTCACACGGGTGTGATTTTTTTAAATATAGTGTGAGCGCGAACGATCTGCTACCTGAATGGTCAGGATTTTTAACAGTTAATTGCTATTGTTTGGTTTAATTGTCATTCTCCATACAACCGCTGTTGCTACTAAAAAAAAAAGTCATTTCATATAGTTTTTCCCTTTTGAGAAACTGGATTATTTTGTCATGGTATTGGTCTTGATTTAACCTTTAATATTGTACGTAATATTGTATTGTTGCTTTGAAAGCTGAATATGTTTGTTTGTTTGTTTTTGTCAGACATTTGGGACATTAAACCTGTGTATAGCAGGGGCTGGTGCCCCTCAAAAAAGAGAAAACATTGCATACTGAAAATAGCCGATCTACAAGCTCACAATGCGTTGCAGCGCCTTAGCCTTGTAGATCGGCTAATTTCAGAAAAGGAACAAAGTGTAAAATCAGGCATCAAAGTCCCACCAAAACACAATTAGTCAACTAAATCAACTGCAGATTTGTGTCAAATCTCATGGAATTTAGTCGACTAAACCTAGAGTAACACAAACATTTCAGATGTCTGTGGTATGAGTCGTATGATCCCGGCTGGGGGGATTGAATCCCAACACGGAATTACAATAGGAAGCACCAAGCACCCTCGATGACAGGGACGCACCATCGAAGACAGGAAAGCACAATAGAAGACAGGGAAGATAGATAGATACAGACAGCAGCCATCAGCTAACCATGGGGCTGGAATCTGGACTCTAGACTCTCCAGCTACAGCTTCTACTGTATGTCCAACTACTAGAGTCTAGTAGATATAGTAGGTAATGAGACAAACACCACCATCTGCTGGACAACTGCAAGAACTTCAAATACAAATATGTCCTCAACCAACTTTCCACTGAATACTACATACATTTTCAATATACCTTTTTTTTTTTTTACAGAAAATTCAAAAGGGTGAGTCCAGGCTCAGTAAGCTGAGAGTGGATGCTATTCCAACCGTCTTTGTGCATTACCTTGTGGTCAAAAACAGTAGGGCCACTGCACCACGATGCCCATGCTTTGTGAGATAGATGCACTTGCTGCTGCAGCATAGAATTATGAAAATCATCAAAGAAGGCTAAACAAAAAAAGCAACACATTACATTATAATTTATATTTATTCAGTGTGCATGTTAAATTGCTAGTTTTCTGAAGTCTGAAGTTGAACATTACATCTTGTGTAATCATTGGCATCGCAAGGCGGACACTAAATAAACCAAAACATTCCATTATTCAAGCAAGGAATTATTTTAAATACTCTTTTCAGTGCAAAATAGCTAAAGCAAGGCTAATTAAATAGGAGAATGATTCCAGTTCGTTATGCATATTCAAATTGTCACTTGGATCTTTCCCCCCCCAGTGTTAAAAAAAAGTAGCCATCTTTAAAAAAAAAAAAAGGCAGTAGTTACATCAATAAATAAAAAACGAAAAGTAAAACTGGCAACCATCCAGGCCAGGTGAATGGTTTTTAGTAGGAAACACAACTGTAGGCTCCCTACTATTTGTGCAACAAATAATTAACAAATAACTCAACAAAATCAACAAATATACATACTGTATGCTAGTATTAACATTGCGTTATGGTAATGTAGTTATGTTAAGAATTCTACACAAGTTCTAGATCACCACCATCAGGAAGAAACCTTGTATCGCGATATACAGTACAGCCATTCATTGTACCTTTCATAAATAATTGCCCCATTTTATACTTTGTTGTAGGACTGTGCTCGCACAAATGTAGTGAAGTAAATAGCCAATATACAAGCTTACAACACATCGCGATGCACTGTGTTGTGAGCTTATATTAGATCGTCCATTTTCAAATTTTGAAAAACCTGGTTATTTTTGTCTGTGGGCTTTAACCTGGCAAGCCATATCTCCAAGTTTCACACAGTGGAAGACTTCTGGGTTTTATATAATCCTATTCCGGCTTTCAAGGAATTTGATGTCCGGCTGTGACTGCTCTGTTTAAGGATGGGATCGAGCAGGTACAGTAGATCAAGTTTTCTATTTCCTGAAAAGTAAATTGTTTTGGACATCATCTCGGTCAGGTGGAAAGCCAAAACTGTTACTTTTCAGGATTGAAATTTAGAAATAGAAAAAGGTGCAGATCAACAAGCTCGAAGCGCGGTGCGAGGAGCTTGCAGATCTGCTACTGTTGATGCTTTTGTGTGACGCTGTAGGATGATCAAGCATTAATTTACGAAAGAAACACGAGAAGTTAGAATATGGAGATAAGAGGTTTCTGAGCAACAGCGATGATGTACAAGTGGACGTGGTGACCATAATGGGTCCAATCCAATAGTGTTTCTGCAGTGGTCCAGTCCAATCCGGTGGGGTCTCATTGTTTAACGTGTGTGGCTCAAACTCAGGTTGAAAAGGCATCATCTTCACCTGCTTGGATCTCAAGCAAAAATAAAAAATATTTTTTTGAAACAAGACTTTCCCCAACTTTCACAAGCCACCTACTCAAATATTCCATCTATAGCTCTTCTTCCCCGGCGTTCTTTACCTGAGCTCACCTTCCTTTGTCTGTTCAAAACGTATGTACCTACATCTAAGTCACTCTACAGTACATGGATTTAGAAATCCAATTAAACCTTCATTTCCCATCTTTTTCCTTCGGTTTTCATCCAAGCCAACCCTAATAAAAAAAAAAAACGTTTCAAAATCATTCAAAAATGTTTTCGAAAATGGAAGCTGCTCTACAAGCTCACTCCATGCCGGCTAAACAATTTCTAGTTCTCATGAATACTAAATATAGTACGTCTGCTACCTCCTTCTCTTGGCCCAAACACACACACAGTCGCACACGCAGGAAACACATGGACCATGAAAAACCTTTCATAAATAACAGTTCAACACAGACATTAGACAAAACCTAGAGCCATACATACATTCACAGTCAGACAGATCAGGACATGCAGGCTGTCTTCCGTGTTCATTGGGGAAATAACAGAGTACCGAGTGACCCCGAGTCTCGAACCAATCTTACATTTCTTTGTGTTGATATCTTAAAAGATTCCCTTTCATTTTTGTACACAGCTCAGGCAGAGTTTATTGGCTAATGGGGTAGTCTTGTGTAGAAGTCATGAGAGAAGGAGTAATAGCCCACCTCCAAACACAGGCTCTATTGTACCTGAGTCATACGTGGTTGCGTGGCGTGTCGCTCACCACAAATAGCTGATCTACAAGCTTGCAATGACTCGCAGTACGACACGTTGTGAGCTAGTAGATCGGCCATTTTCGGTGCACGACAACTGGCGTGCAACTAAGTACAAATCAGGCGTCAGGTAACACACCTCATTGTTTTGACCATGGAAGTCAGATGGCCGAGGGTAAAAGTCAATGTACTGTATTAGTCAGGAGGAAGCCAGCTTGATGTGCGCTCAAAAAGGTAAAGCTTTTGGTGTTCATCATCGGAAGGATCAAGGGCGATTCCTTCCAGACAAAGAGGCTTTAGGAGTTTGGCTGCAGAGGTGCCAAACCTTTTCCGTCTTACTCCTCCTCCGTCTCCCTCTGTCAGCAGTCAGAGACCTCAGAGCAGCTTTCACCTGTGGTGCTTCTCCGTTGGCGCACAGACTTCTCTTCATCCTACAGGAATCACACAAATATGAATCCTCACCTACATACTGTAGTGTGTGTGCTCTCATTTCCATTTCTGGAAATGGCATTTACGTCTAATACATGCACATACAGAATTTGTCATTTGTATGCATGTGAGAATTTCCTTGATTTGTTAGAAAAAGTAGCTTGCATCCTACATTAGTAAGCACATCTATAATAGTAAGTCAACTGCCAACGGTTCCTTTGAAAAACAGAACGACCAAAACAATACATGGTTAATGATACAATATGTCGACGATATTCGTTAATTTATGGTGATACGATACAATTCAATGATTTAAATTCAATAAAGTAACAATTTAGCCCCAGAAACATAGATAATGCCGGATTGTATGGATATAAATAAGTAAACACCATGATTCTCTGGCAAATAAAAAATATATTTAAAGTTTTAACACATGGACAAACTTGCACCTTAAAATGAACACAGAGAATACACACATTTATCGACAGACCAAGTGTCGCGATATGGAATGGAAAAGTAAAACTCCTCTTGTCTTAACATTGCAAAATAAGTTAATAAGTTCTTGCTAGTATCGATACAATCGATCAATTTGCATTACAAACCGGTATTCGATGGATACAAAGCAAACGATGCGATATGTTTTCATTTCATATCGATGCAGTTGAATCAATGTATTGATTCTGACTTCCAACGATACGACGACTGTATGGCGTTACACCACTACTTCTTTCCGCAGCCCTAATTAGTACGTAGTCATTTCATGTTTGTGTGCTTGTGCTCACCGTCTGGAAGACACCATTGTGGCCCCATTCTACAGGGGACTGGTCCTCGTCGAGGTCCTCTCCATCGTCCTCCTCTTCCTCACCGTCCTCCTCCCTCACCGTGTCCATCCCATCCTCCTCATACTCCGTCAGACAGTCAGACTCCTCACCTTGTGCCTCTTTTTCTGCAGTTACAAAGCTTGTGACTGGCTCTATCCTGGACACTATTTCAGCCAGGTCAGTGAAGTCAGCACTTGGACATGTACAGGACTGAAAGATGAGCAAGGAGGAAAAAAAAGTGTTGGTGTAATCTACAGACAAATGACCAACAATGAGTGCAACAGAAGAACCCTAGACTAAATCCCAGATCACTTCAACTTCAAGTGCTGTGTGTGTTTGTGATGAACTTACATCATTCCTCTTGCTGTCATTATAGTCAGCTGAGCGGTGATCTTTCAGCATGTTGTCGATGATGTCACCTCGGGCCCAGCCAGTAAACAGCAGCTTACCATGCTGGTAACCCACATCCTGACAGACAAAAGGTTTAATCAAACTATCAACAAATAATGTGATAAAAACGCTGATATTGTTTGTTTGTTTGTTTGTCATCGTCTGCCTAAGTATTATTTTATACAATGGCTATTAAAAAATAGCAGATATACAAGCTCGTAGTACGTCACTTCGTGCCACGCTACGTCACTTCGTGCCGTGCGACGAGCTTGTAGATCTGCTATTTTTGAAAAATCGCATTGCAAATCTTTGTTTGAATTTTAAATTCAAATCTTGCCCGGACAAATATTTGCTTCTGGCGAGTCCTTGGAACAAACTATTTTTTTAATCGAGGTGAGTGGGGAGAGGTTTGTTCAGCACTTCCTTGTTATGCAGTTCTTGTGTTCAAGTTAAAACAATATTAAATTAATGTTTAAGAGTCAGTCAATTGGCCTTCTGGGTCTATTGGTCTTATAGGCAGACCATACATTCTTTACGGTCTTGCTCTGAAAGAGGCTAAGCCTGTGTCTGTGTGATGACATAGAATACACTCAAACTGACAGGTCATCTTGTGTACGCTAATATTGATATCTAAAGCTAATTCCAAGAATGCATCCGATACTAATTTAGTAGAACAACCCAAAAAAACAATAGCAGGCCAAAGACATGCTGTCAACATTGAGATAAAACTCACATAGATCTCGTCAAACTTGCCGAAGTCCATGGTCTTGAAGCGATCAATGGGCGGTCTGATGTACTCGCAATACGCACTCTTCTTCACCAGCTCCAGCTGACGCACACACGACACATAGGCCAGCCGAGACTGGATCTCTGCCATGTCTGGCACCTGGTCACGTCACGGAACGTATGCATTAGTCAGATCCCAAATTCAATGTCTCAAACACAAGCCACACCAGCCACACAAACGACACCAAAACACCAACAAAATAACATGCCAGCCACATACTCATTGATTGGATCCATTCGAGGAAGCACTCGTTTGTAATCACTCAATGTCCTGCATACGTCCTCAATGACTAAAGATTGCATTTAGTGGGGCACTGGGGCCCTTATCTGGTTTGGCCTATTATATGACCTCACAACCTGTATCCAGTAAGTGTTGTCTAAAGACCAGATTTTGATGTAAAACACTTATGAATATTGATGCTTTGGAGATTTGCAGAGCACACAAAATTAGTTTTGGAGATAGGCAGAGCAAAACGTTGTTGGGGAGAGGGTCTTTCACTCAAATACAGCAGTGTGCAAGTCACACATACACATACACATATGGGATATTGTGCCGTCTAGCCATACTGTACCTTTACTTTCTCTGCCCAAGGGTTGATGCGTTTCCACAACAACCACCAACCGGACAGGGAGTCGCCATAGTTGCAGAGGTCCGTCTCGTCCTGGCTGCCCACATCAATGGCAATGACTGTTTTGGCACCCATGTTCCTGGCTATGTCCGCTGTAGGAGTTGAACAAAAATGCATGCACGCAAAACCCCACAACAAGAATAGTGGGAAAAACCAATGATGTATTATTATAATTGTGTGAGGAAATATATTTTTCAGGATAATCATGAAAATAAAACAATTCTGAGATAGACTTGCACCACAGAAACAGCCTCTGTTTTTTTTTTTTTGCCTCATTTGTTGGGAATTTGTGGCCAATTACTTGTATCTAGCTTAATTTTTAAACATAGCATTTTCTAGCCTAGCATGTGACCACAAACGTTGTGTTCAACTTGCTGTTAAAATATATATATAATTATTGTTTTGTCCGTAATGACATGCCCAAAATAGGGAGGCCAGGATTAAAGTTGTAAAATGGCACTTGGTGTGCTGGATGTTTCGTGGTTTGGGTCTGAAACTCTGAACTCTGAACCAATTCACCTCTGACACAAGAAGACATCCCACTAGCCCAAGGCTTTGATCTGAGGCCAATGATAGATCACAAACTATGGATGTCAACTAATCCAATGGGTATCCGTGACACTCAGTCAGGGCTTTGTGATATACAGGGTTGGTTTCACAATACAAGCCTACTAGACTAGTTCATATCACACAGTAATAAATTCAGGGGATGTTTTGATCGGCAAACGATCATGAAAGCCGGGTACGATACATTTCTAGTATCACAAACATTATTGGAACTTGAAGGCCTACATTTGGCCTGATGCCTTTTCCAAATGCCTTTGGGAAGTATCAAGATGCATTTAATGGTCAGCAGAGGAGAAAGGCCCCCCATCCGAATACAGTCATTCTTCCCCTGATTGCAATGGAGAAAACAATACAGCTTCCTTTGGTTATACCACAAACCACGGCATCAGAAACAGTACACTTTTCCCCATTTCAACCAAACAGGAAGACATCTCAAAGCAAACCAGTGTCTTGCAGGTCAAAAAAAAGGTTTTACATCAAAACAAATTCACACTTTTAATCAAGCTTTAACCGAAGCTCACGTACAAAAAGACTACTTTTTTTTTTTTTTTTCCCAATGACGATTCCTCCCACATTTTAACACTGCACCAATCAGACACTAGGCTGCTTGATGGACTGATAGGACGGAAACACCGCCTTCCTCAATTCTGTTTTGGAAACTGGTACACAATTGACCATATTCACATGGTGGCCAATTTGCTCTTACTTCAGAGTATGTATGAAGTAAAAGCCAAAGGGCCACCATGTGAATGTGGTTAATGCAATAATATGCAGGCAGGTTTTATATGAAGCCACCACGAATACAACACTAAACAAGTGCTGCCGTTTCCCCACCTATCAAAACAGGACAATGAACGGCTGTGGTAAAATATACTAACACTTTTTCAGATTGAATTTGGCTCTATAATTAGCCAGAGTCATATCTTCTTATTAGCCGATGTTCCCAACCGATCTGACAAATTAAGTGTTGAGATGGGGGAAAGGCAACACACCACTCGGAGACTACCCTTCTACACAAGCCCACTGCTAGACTTAATACATATACTATACTTACCCAACCTCTAAACATCACACCCCTTTATGGAACCACCAAAGAGCATCCCACTCCCTCGCCCCTTTACCCCTCCTCCTCTTTGTGGAGGGGGTTAAGGCTTGGCGGTACAGGGAGGGGCTCTGTGTGTGTTGGAGAGGGGGTGGGATGGGGGAGTTCACCACCTCTACTTGCCTGGCAGGTTGTTGATGTATCCACCATCCATTAGCAAGTTGCCATCTTTGGGGTCACAGAGTGGCGGCAGGTAACCCGAGAGGGTCATGCTCGCCCGCACATAGCGCCACAATGAGCCTGGCACACCAGGAAGGGAGGGGAGGAGGAGGAGGAGGAGGAGGGATAATATCTCAATAACGTTGCCCAAAGGTTAGTGCTCACACAGAACACAGATGCCAGCTCCACGCAGCGTCACTTGGGAGCACTGGGAGGTACAGTAGCCCTAACCTAGTGGAGGCTGGGATTGTGATTCTGTTCTTCTCTAGGCTCTGCAGTGTCGCTCAAAACCTCACTACGTACCCAGAGTGGCGGCGGCAGCGGAGCTGCGTGCGAGGTCAACGAACAAACTTAACAGACAGCATATGGGCGACCACCGCAGAGCACCAGAGAGTTCTTTTGATTTCCAAACCGTGTCCCAACATCAAGGCTTCTGCTCCCATGGGAGGTAGGCCAGGTAGAATTTAACGATGCCCAAAGTATTGTTACTAATTGCCTACTGAACTGTGTATTAAAAAGGTGCAGCTACAGTAACCATTACAAACTCAAGGCAGAGCAGGAGCAGAATGAGATGTTGCGACACCGTCTGGACATGGCTCACACACAGTGAACATCAGGGGGTGAATCAGGGCTGTCCCGTGCTGCCATACAGCTCATCGTCAGCAGGGGGCAGTCAGGAGCAGCCCACATGGGTTGGAAGGATAAAAGGAGCACCACAGACGAGGACTTTTGAGAAGTGCAGGGTGGAGGAATTTGGATTGTGAAGCGGAATCCCTCTCTCGCGGGCCAGGTAACGGAGGAGGCTTTTGCAGGAGTCACTGAACTGCCAACATATCTGAATTTTGTCCACAAAGGGCTGACTTTTATCAAAGGGACCTTGTATTTCAGAGCCAACAAGGCGTGTAGAGGAATTAAATCGATGGTGTGTGTGTGTGCGTGTGTGTGTATGTGGGATCAACAGTAAGTTCCAGAACACTTATTCCCAAAGTAAAAAAGAAAAAATAAGAAAACGAGGAACATTACAACACGCCATCAATATATACAGTATTTAGGAGAGAAATACAGTATATGGATGGGCACATATTGCAGTATTGACATGCACATGAAGGCAAGCAAAGCCAGGGGAAAGGACAGGTGGTATTCACACTGTAGGAGCAAACGTTTGATGTGACGCGTGACGTGACCAAGATCTCCTCAGACTAGGCAAGGACAGGAAACAAGCCATCGCCGAATCCACATCAAAGACACCTTTCATGATTCCACAAGAGAAACGAATGCATGCAGTGATGATGGCCTCGTCTAATACGCCCCATCGAGGCACATCAATTGGCTGTACCGTCTCTGAACTAAACGACTAAGACAGACATTCATCGGCGAGACAACCGGTTCATTGATTTCTAGCAGGCTAGCCGGGGTGATACCGATTTTTCAATACTGCTTTAGAGACATTCTGGGAACGCTGGATGCCTGGGATTCAAAAGGGAGATGCAAAAAGTGTGGGGAAGGAACTTCAAAGCTCTGAGAAAGCTTACTGAAATGAGACATGGCGCGTAGAGAACACAAGTGCTTAGCGGCCGAGTGCAGAACATCGCAGAGGAAACAGCATGATGCCTTATTTATGCTCCGCGGCACGACACCGTCGTCTCGTGCTGAAAACAGCCGACCTACAAGCTCACAACGCGTCACGTGTGCCACGTGTTGTAAGCTTGTAGATCGGCTATTCAACGGCACACAACGCCACCATCGTACGATGAAGTGTAAATCAGGCTCGAGGAGAATGGCAGCAAAGCACAACAGTCACAAGGAGGACTACAATGCACCTCTCTCTCTCTGACCCATGGATACCGTATGACGCAAAACCTCCAAGCCAATTGCTGGGTGTGGGGGCTGAAGAAGTCATATTGTGGGGCAGGGCCGCAGGGGGAAGCCAATTCACCACTTATACCCTATATAGTTTGTTGACCAGGGTCCGCCAGGGGTCTGTCCTTGGCACTCTGCTTTTTTTACCCTCTACACTGATCTCTTAGCTGAAAACAGCCGATGGGCAAGCTCACAATGCATCATGAGCTTGTAGATCTGCCATTTTCACCGGATGTTTGTAGAATGTTGGCCTATTATGATTATACCCAGAATAGGGACGCTAGGATTGATGTGTGTGTTAATGTGTGTGGTGCAGTAAAGCCAATTGGAGTGTAACAATATCCCTACTGATCATTGCAACACTCAAAACTTTTAGTTTTTCCTTCCAAGCCATGGGTCCCCAATGTCCAACTGGTCAGGGTGGGTCGGGTTAAGGAGTGAGTGGGGAACTCACGGGTAGGGCTGGGCGATATGGACACAATCTAATGAACACAATCCAAAAAGATTTACCAAATACATCAATAGCAATATGGTGATGATATTGTGGGGATGGCTATTGGTGCTTTCCTAAAATCTTAGTAATGCCATATAGCTAAGAGGGTAAAGGAAAATACAACAGCTAGCAAATTGTAGAACGTTGTCAGGTAAGTTCAGGAACTTACATCACTTTACTGTAATGCACTGAAAGACAACACTTCTACTACATCACGCTATAACAATATCCAAAATCCCAGAGAATATTTAGTCTCATATCACAATATCAATTTAATATAGCTATATTGCCCAGCCCTACTCATGGAGAGGAGGAGGAGGGTAGCCTGAGTGGTCGATTTGTGTTTTAGAGAAAAGGAAGAGTTTGGTGGGTGGGACTTGAAGTCTGACCTGGGACATTGTTAACATAGCAACCATCCACAAGCAAGTGGCCATCCTTGGGGTCGCAGAGGGGGGGTAAATAGGGGGTGTAGGAGGCACTGGCTCTAACATAGCGCCAGACGCAGCCTGTCAGGAAATGAAGATGAGAAGGAGGAACACATCAAACATGGGTGGAGTTCACGTCACGGACGAGAGAGAGAGAGAGAGAGAGAGAGAGAGAGAGATACAGAGAGATAGAGAGATAGATAGAGAATGACGGTCAAGCTACACCAGGCTTTTCTCGCGCGTTTACCCTAAACGCGCGACCCTAAACGCGGGGGTAAACGCACGTGCGTGGGTAAACGCGCGCGTTTTGTGAGCGAAAAGCCTGGTGTAGCTTGGCAGTGAGCCAGGAGGAGAAGGAAGGAGAAAGACAGCAAGGGAAGGCTGGCAAAATAGAGAAAGTGAGCAACACTGCAAAGAGCAGGACAAGGGATGGTAACAGTGGCTGTGCAAAAACACAAACCCAAACGTGACAAATAAAACACATTCCACATAGCAGCCTTATTGGCTGCATAGGCTCAGTACAGTTATTGCCTAATTTTGATATGTCAAAATAAACCTTTTTAATAATTATTTGAATACAATTCACATATTGATCTTGGATAAAAAAATAAATAGATAACATAAAAACAAAACACTATAATAATAAACTATGTCTCAGATGAGAGCAGCTACTGTATGTCAAGCCTGTCTGGTATTTCAAGTTAAGTGTTAGAATTAGAATTAGCATTGTTAATGGAAGTCTCCAACAAGCCAAAGAGGAGGGGATAGAGAGAGGGAGAAAGAGTGAGACACCTTCATTTTTATATAATTGACCTGCAAATGTCTCCAGAGAAAAAGGAGGGAAAAATAGGGGATCTAAGCAAAAGATTGTGTTGATGCATAAATCAAGAGTTCATAAGCTTTGTAGATGCCTTATGTAGAAAGTAGAAACACTGCGGGAAAAGCAGTGAGTGCAAGATGCCATAGCAACAGCACGTGTTCACATTGGGGCTTCATTATTCCTCCAGTGGTCATGTTTTCATGGTCCAATAATGGAGGACCAGCATCTGCTTATGTCTGCTGATAAGCATACAAAGCTTTGTGGCATTTGTAAGCCATTTGCCCTTTTGTCAACTAAAAACTCCATGCCTCCTACAACATTCATTGGCTCATGGAAACCTTTTCCTTCGCTGGGATTTTAGATATTGTTGCATACATTCGGTGTGTATGTTTTGGGGAAATTGCTCAAACATCCTAGGAGGAGTGTGTATTTAAGTGTTGTTTAATGAGCTCTCTAGCGCCTCATTTGGTGTTCATGGTCCAGTAATGGAGCATCTGCCTCTGCCCGTGTGCTGAAAAGCATAGAAAATGTAATGTGTTCCTCATGAAGGGAGGCATGTGTAAAATATGTCATAACTGTAGGTCAAATGGGGCATGAGATATGCCTGTTCAAAATTCATGATTTTGATAAATGTCTATAAAGCCCCCCGGCCCCCGCCCCGGTGTAAGATGTGTCTTTCCCTTTTGTCATGCCCCTCTACCATTCTACAAAGTTTCATAAAAAGCTACTGACGGGTTATGCCAAATAAATTAACAATAGGGTGTCACCACATTGCGATAAGTTGTGATCAATTATTTTCAAACAAATGTTCTTATGTGACAAGCCCAGAAAAGGGATGATATGGTCGTTAACTATTGCTATATATAACTAACAATTCCATAGAGTCGAAACAAACGCATGTGTGGACGCATCATTACACCCAAGAAAACAAGTGGCTAAAGACAGCGTGGTCAAAATGGAGCAGCGTCATTCTAGAATTGCATGAAGAGAGCATGTCAGAAAAGCTACAGTACACGGAGCAAAGGAAGTGGGGGAGAGGGGTGAAGGGGACAGGGTGGCATTAAGGAGGAGCAAGGAGGAAAAAAAAGCCAGGGGGGCAAGTGTTCTGGATCCTAAATGTTGACATGGACATTTGCTATAGGCGAGGTCTAGGGAATCTGCATCTAAACCAGTTACAGCGTAGCCTATGGACAGACGTACAGCTCTGCGGATATATATACACACACGAGGGAACCAACATTATGACAGCAACTACATCGTGTTCAGGGAAGTTCTTAAGACATGTTGACATAAAATGGATGGTATATGATTATGAAGAATGGAGTACTACAGGTTTATCATGTTACTTCAATTAGATGGAAGGAAGGAAGGAAGGAAGGAAGGAAGGAATGAAAGACACAAAGAATGAGGAAAAAGAGACTAGGTTTTTTTAGAGGAAGACATGATACATGGATAGGAAGATTGAATTAAGGGGGAGCTGTGCTCCAGCAGTTAGTAGATACATGCCAAGATGCAATCACACGCATTTCTTGGAAAGACCCAGGCCAGTAAATCCATAACCCCCCAAATTCAGCAAATTACATGAAAATAATTGTAGTTTACAATGCAGCAATTGCATCTACACTATAATATAAGTCAAATTTAGCACCGCTGGGTTTTTGGCAAGTTTGTGGATTTCTCAAATACTGAACTGAGAACATACTGTGCATTGAATTTGGGGGTGAATGGCCTTGAATCAATTATTCGTTGATCAGAGTCATCCCAATATAGTACTATTTTAGGTAAAGGTTTATTCTATCAGTCAAAACATACACATTCCAGAAACATATTATGGTGACAATTCATCAGGACATTAGCATGGTAAGGTAAAGTATTTTACTCTTAACTTTCTACAGTACTTTCCTATTGTACTTCATAATGTAAACATGAGAGCATACAGTCCAGACACTCATCTATGCATACAGGTACTGTAGTCTGTTTAGAGCAGGGGTTCTCAACCCGTGGGTCGCGACCCCTCGGGGGGTCGCCAAATTATTTTGGGGGGTCCCCAAAATATTTTCAAAATGTTAAAAAAAAAAAAAAGAAATATATATTTTCACGATTTTTAAAAAATAGCAGACCTACAAGTTCATAGCGCGCCACTCGGTGGCGCGCTATGAGCTTGTAGATCTGCTATTTTTCAATAGCTAAATTATAACATAATGCTTAAAACACCAAAAGGGGTTCCCGCCCAAAATGGGTTAAGGTTATTGTAGCAGTCAATTTATATTGGGGGTCGGGAGGGGGCGGGGCGGGGGTCCCGAGACATTGCCAAAGCATTTCCGGGCCAAAAACGTTGAGAACCCCTGGTTTAGAGGAGGCCTCTAGTGGCCATATTTTTGGAACAAACATAATGCCCATGCCATTTTCACACATTAGTTCACTGTCATTCTGGACAGGTTGAGTTGCTTAAGCTGTAAATTGAGTTGCTTAAGCTGCTAAAATGTAGAGAACACATTCTTTGGCCTACATATTGAAAGCCCTATGGTCCCTGTGTCTAACAGCTTTGGACTGACCTGACAAACAAACAAATGGCCTTGGACTACATCTATCCTAACCTTTAAAATAAAATCAGATAAAATAAAGAAATGGATAAAAAAAAAAGATAGTCATAGGGCAGAGAGCCAGAGCTGTGAACTCAGCTGTCACTCACCATCCTGATGAACACGCATGGAGGAGGCAGTGATGTCAGTGGTCACATTAAAGTACGGCAGCCACAGATCCTGTAAAAACACACACCAGTTTTGATTGCTATAGGTATTGTTTCTTGCCCATGTCTAGTCTAGAAAGTACTCTCTAGTTAACTACATACACTAGGTTAAATACAAATAAACTGTCACTTTTGGTTGCATAACAATTTAAGCTGTGTTCACAACATTGGAACGCAAAAAAGCATGACACATTGACACTATAAGGAAAAATGTGAAACGCTCGCCTCCATAGACATTGTATTGACATTCAGAGCTAGTCTTTTGCATCACGCTGTTCGGTGTGAATGGGGCTATAGATCTATTCATTCAGGCAGCCTGTAATGGCGTGCCATTGTAACACGACCAGTGAGTCGTGACCACTCACCTCAGCCTGCTTGTCCTGGAACACTTTGTAGATGCTGGTGTTGAAGGCAGAGCCAGAGAACATGGATGTGATGGGATAGGTCAGGTCCAGTACCGTTTTGAACACAGAGTTCATGGCCTATGAAATAAAAGAGACTATAATTGTTTGCATTTCCGCTTCAGCGGCCGCAGGTTTCTTTCCTGCCGCCAAAAATCAATTACTTTCCACTTTGGCAGTGCAATATTAGAATCTTAGACAGAATATTGAGGGACTGAATGGAGCACCTTGGACCACTCTCTGGCTCTCTGTTTGGTTCGCACGGCACTCCTCTCCTCAGCGTACAGCGCTCCGATGAACGAGCCGATAGAGGTGCCGCCCACGATGTCTATGGGGATCCCTGCCTCCTCCATGGCCTTGATAACACCCACATGGGAGCATCCTCTGCATGGATTAGAAGAAGAACCACGTAACACACTTGTTGTGACGTACCCCAACCCCAATTCATAGGAGTAAAGGCCACAATTTATATGAGTAAAGTTGTTGGCCTCTAAGACAGTTTCCCAAATAGTGGGTCGGTACCCACTTGTGGGTCACAGAGGAATTTTTATGGGTCACTACTTGAGTAAAGATCTTTAACATGAGATTTTGAACAAATGTGGATGGAGTTCCACACGACTTCAGATTGGCCTCCAAGTACTGACTGCATAGGGACACCATGCCATTATTAGGACCTTTCTTGTTTATCCCATTTAGGCCTGACGTCAAAATTAAAAAAATGTCTTCTAAATCCTGACAGTTTTCTGAAATACCTCATGTTTCTATATCAGTGGTGCTCAAAATGTCATGTAAAGGACCCCAAAAATTATGTAATTGGCCACCGACCCCCCATCTAAAAATATGTTGTTCCAGGAACCCCTCAGAAGCAAATATTTGAGTTAAAATCGTTCGCTCTGAAAGAATATAATTCAAAGATTTGAACCACATTTTCACGATTTTTCGTGACAAGCTACAAGCTCGTAGCGCGACACGAGCTTGTAGATCTGCTATTTTCCAATAGCTAAAGTATAACATAATGCTTAAAACACCAAAAGGGGTTCCCGCCCAAAATGGGATAAATTATTCAAGATAGTCTGGGGTGGGTGGGATATTCCAATTAGAATTAAATACGTTGTGGAGGTCAGTTTACTGTATGTCACACCCAAATGGAACCGAGGCCACATGGGAAAACAGAAAAATCCCAGAAGTATATTAATGACGTGATGTGACTGGGCATGAGCTGAATTGAATACGGCTTTACCAGTGTCATCTGTCTTCTCCATTACAGAAGTGCCATCTTTGGTAGTGTAGGCCCCACTCACCTCGCTCCCCCGCCACCCAACACCAGGGCAATGCTGTTTCCTGTCAACACCCGGGCCAGCCGAGAGAAATCACTGTGTCTGTCTGCTGTCTTCTCAAACACTTTCTCATACACCTCCCTCTGCGCACGCACACACACACACACACACACACACAAAAGATAAGCTCATATTAAGTATCAAATGAAGTTAAATCACATCAAATCATAACCAGTTAACCACCTACCAACTATAAGACTATAACCACCTAGGACCCATAGGGCTAGGACAAACCGTGAAAACTATCTGTAAATCGGACCCCATTTCATAGAAAGACAGTGAACATTAGAATCAGCTCAAACGTTCCAACTTCCTAATCACAAACAGAATATAAAAAGCAGTGCATGACACAATAGTGCTCAGCAGGTGTTTGAGCCTTGGGTCCACTCCAAGGAGGAGCCTACCAGTAGTTAACCTTTCTCCAGGGTAACTACTGGAGAAAGGTTGAATCACATGAGAGCCTACCGACCATGAAAACTATCTGTAAATCGGACCCCATTTCATAGAAAGACAGTGAACATTAGAATTAGCTCAAACATTCCTACTTCCTAATCACAAACAGAATATAAAAAGCAGTGCATCATGACACATTAGTGCTCGGCAGGTGTTTGAGCCTTTGGGTCCACTCCTCCTACCAGCTTGCTGGGGGCGCGTCTGGAGAAGATCCTGCGGGGACACTTGAGGTGCAGGTGTCCGGAGCACCAGCTGCGCATGTTGAGCCACTCCACCGTCCTGGAGGGCCCGGGGCCGTCCTCTCTGTGCAGCAGCACCAGCTGCTTCAGAGCCCGGACCGCCGTGTTCTCCAGCATCTGTTCCAGCTAGACGCCATGATAGGAGAACAGGTGGAAGAACACACAGAGAAAGGGAGCTGAGAGGACCAGTCAAGTTGAAGCCTGGAAGGAAGGTCTTTGAGCGAAACGTTGCTTAACCCATTTAGACCTGAGGACCATTCTACAAATGTCTTCTAAATCCTGACAATTTTCTGAACAACCTCACGTTTCAATGTCAGCGGTTCTCAAACTATTTCATGTCAAGGAGCCCCAAAAATATGTAATTGGCCGCCGACCCTGAAAATATGTTGTTCCAGGGGACCTCCCAAAAGCAAAGATTTTAGTTAAAAACGTTCGCTCTAAATAAATATACATTCAAAGATTTGCACCACATTTTCACGATTTTTCAAAAATGGCGGATCTACAAGCTGGCACTCGGTGCCGTGCTACGAGCTTGTAGATCTGCTATTTTTCAATAGCTAAAGGTGTTCCCGTCCTGAATGGATTAAATAAAAGTGTTCATATGGCTAGGAAGTGATAGTTTTATTACATTTTTAATAGCTCTGTGGATGTGTTTTTTTTTTCTCATAATAATTCGTTTTAATTAAATTGTCATCTGTAATATACCCGTCACCACCTCTCTAGAAATGGCCCTCACCTGTCCCGGGGCAGGCTCCTGGTCCCCGAGGCCCACTATCAGGATACAGTCTGCCTGTCGGATGCAGCGCTGGGTCCAGGGCGTCATGGTGTTGTCTGTCTGGTAAAGGACGATTCTGTTGATGTCTTCCTGCTGGGCCAGCCAGCCAGACAGCCGGTATTCATGGATACTACCGGATGGAGACAGAGGAGGAGGAGGGAGTTTGAATAATTCAAAAGATGGGTCGGTGATGAAATACAGAGAAACAGAGACAGTGATGAGGGTAACTACTGGAGAAAGGTTGCATCACATGAAGGGGTTCAGGTTCAGGATGCCTGCATGGCTGCGGTTCGAGTTAGGACTGAGTTAAGTTTTGGTTCATGTCGTCTGACTGACCTGTCCAACGCTGACGCGCCCAGTCGCTCTCGGATTATCTCACTCGTTAGCAGCAACGTTGGCCCTGAAATTTGAACAGAAAAAGAAACATCAATCACCGGGCAAAAACATGGACCACATTAACCCTGGCGTTCAGGGTCCATAATAAAAAAAAGATGCTGCACACTCTGCACGTCTGATACAATGTTAATTTGTGACCATTTAAATGTATTAGGACAAAATAACATTTCAGGCAACAAATCCCAAATTTAGATTTAATTTCTCTCTATCATGTTCCAATAATACATTATATTAACTCATTTATCACAGAAATCACCTTTTCACATCTTTTTTAATATCAATTGATTACGGTGATCAATTGTGTCCTGTATGCACTCGTAACACTCCGGTTCCGGTGCAGTGAAAAATAAAAAAATAATAATCTGCTGGTCTTATGCTGTCTATGGAGACGCAGATTCTTAGAACGCTAATATCTCGAATTCTTCTTTTTAGACCAAAAACAAGCTTGATTCTTTGATCCTTTCTCTAATCCTAGTTTACAAGAAGTATGTTTTGGGTGGATTAAATGACAATCACTGGACATGTTACATAGCAGATTTTCACTTCCTGACTCTCAGTTTCCGGCCAAAACAGCTTTCAAACTAATGGTGCTCGAAAATACATGTGTAGTGCTCTGAGCCATCCACCAGATGGCACTGTGGCACCAAATGACTTACAGAAGAAGTTTTGAGTATGCATGACTCTATTATATATATTTTTGCCTATTTTTATTGGACAGTGCATCACCACTTTGCTCATCATCAACTAGAGCGGTCGACTTGGAATCAGAAGGTTCCCGGTTCGATCCTGTGCTCCTCCTAGCTACGTGTCCAAGTGTCTTTGAGTAAGACAATGAACGCCTAACTGCTCCTGATGAGCAGACTGGTGCTTTGCACGGTTCCACCTGACGGTCTACCCTCTATACTGTATAAATGCTATACTAATACTGTAAAATAAATGCAACTTTTAGCATTCTAATACTGGGAGGGCTTTCTAGTAGAGTTCTCAAACTCTGCCCGGCCCGACGTTTTAGGGCCGGGCCAGGCCTAAAATGTATGCTAATCAGTAGGGCCAGGACTCGGGCTCCATGAAAAAAAAGTATATATTGAATTTGTTTATAATAATAAAAATAATAGTTCTGTTCGTGTATTTATCTATTATGAAGATGGTGCTGACTGGCGTTTCACTTTTACTCTGTGTAGAGTTCTCAAATTCTGCACAAACCCGACCAGGCCCGACCCGACGTTTTAGGGCCGGGTCGGGCCTAAAAACTATGCTAATTAGTCGGGCCGGGCCTTGGGCCTGATCAGTTAGGGCCCAGTTAGGGCTGGGCCTTCATTTTCGGGCCAGATGAAAACACTACTTTCTAGACATACAGTAAGCAAGCAAACATGTCCCTGCTGCTGGGTGTGACTGCTAGTCAAATAGACATACCAATGGCACTGAGGGCATGGCTGAGCTCCAGATTGAAAGCGTTGATAGGCACGTCATCACAGACAGGCAGGACAGCCACGGTGGACAGGTTACTGGCGGGGTTGGTGACATCAGGGCTGGTCACAGTGGACAGACCCAAGGTGGAAGCTGGACGACAGGAGAGGTGTGTGAATGAACATGACATGCGTTCTCACAGGCAGATGCAAAGTTGATACAAAGATTCATAGCATAATATGCTATAATATATCTGAAGTTGAAGCCAGTTCAACTTATTTGTAGCTTTGTATTTTTTGTTGCAGCTACAAACTGATTTGCTTTGTAATAATAAGTTGAAATACTAATGAAGTTTAAATACCATATAGCTATTAGCAATTAGAACGTAATCACCTTTTTAGCAGCAATGGGATAAGATGGCGACGGTAACGCTAACATTTATAGGCAGTGCAATTGAGGGGTTCGGAAATGAGTGTCAGTACACCTGGGCTTGGGCTAATGAAAAAGGACAACCCACCACAAGACCTCTGGCATTTATTGCTTTTTAAGTTGCCATTATATTATTGGTTTGTGTACTGTATCCTATCATGTTGCAGTCCTACCCATATCTCTCCAAATAGAAGGGGACGAGGGGGGCATAATATTTGTTTGCTGGTTAAATATAGCCGTCAGTCACTCACAAATCAAACTTTGTGAGTGTATATTGTCAGCAGAATATTGCTAACACGAGCAAACTGCAAAGCAATATCCACGGCAACAGTTTAGGTTCACAATACATTAGCACCTGCATGAAACTCGGTGAAAACACTGCACTGGGTGGTTATTATTTGTCATAGTGTGCTAGTTTACTGGCAAACTAGAGCAGTGCCCTTTGGGCACTGGCCTACTTGGAACGATGCAAGTTGGAAATGCATGACCCATCCCATTATCATGTCTGTGCCCCTTTTATGCCCATAAATGGAGTTCTTTGTCAGGCATGCCCAAATATGGAGATGTCAGAACAGGCCAGCTTCATATATGGAATACCCGTTCCACCCATCTGTCTGTGTCCCTTTTATGTCCATATACAGTATGGAGATTTCTGTATCTGTCTCTCTGTGTCCCTTTATTCCTATATATGGAGTTCTGTGTCAGGCATGCCCAAATATGGAGTGTTGTGATGTCAGAACAGGCCAGCTCCATATATGGAGCCTGGGCAGGGGCCCTGTCCAGAGTACCCGGGCAGAGGCCTTTTGTGGCGATTCTGGACAACTGTAGGTCCGACCGACTCGACACCGGACACTGCACTTCCTGTGGGGGTGTGGAACGTGTGTGTCAAAAGTGAAGTCGGAGGGGCTAACGGTTCTCAAGTTACGTGCATTACAGCCGTACATACAGACAGAGACATGGTGCATTAATAGATATGTAATTATGTAGTAGTGAAGGAGGGTGGAACGGTTGATCTGCAATCATGACAAACCATTTGAGAAAGGCCCACGGCCCTGTTGCAGGTTCCCCAGGATCTTCTGGCCCAGCAAATGGATCAACCTGGTCACAACCTGAAGAACGAGATCAGCATCATTCAAACTATATAGCACCTCTCAACACCGAGCACAATCTAGAACCAATGGTCTCCCACAGCGGTTCCCAAACTTTTTAGCTAGAGAGTCGAGACCCAAAAGACAAATTAGACGTTTGCAGATCTACAAGCTCACAATGCGTCGCTTTAGCACCACATTGTGAGCTTGTACATCTGTATTTCCACTACTTCCTAAAAACATTTTTTATTTATTTATGAAAACTACAAATGAAAAACTACTAATATATATTTTTTAAATGTAGGAAAGAAAGAAGAAATGAAAAAAGGATATTTACAACCGATACAATTGGTCTGCAATTTAAAAAGTCTGGTTAGGTCATTCCTAAACAAGGTGAAGGTACTGACCTGGGGGTATCGTCTCTTGATGTTGTTGAGTGTTCCCTCGGGCAGTTTGACCAGCTCTGTGTCTCGGACTGCGTGGACAGTTGTGGCTCTTGGCTGTCTGGTCAAGGCCTCCACCTAATAGATACACCGGAAACTCAATATGGCTGACCTAAATGTATCAAAGCTTTTTTGTTGCCATAATCAATATTACAATGCTTTGAATGCTATTCTTTTCTTATTACGACTATCACATCCCCAGAAGTAGGCAGGGAAATAATCCATAGTTATTCATTATGCATCAACATTAATCAATCATTCTGAGACAAAGGCAACTTTCAGGAAACCCATGCAGCCACGCTCAGCCAGGCATTATGACAAAAATCACACCCGTGTGAACTGAGTGGTGTAAGGTCTTATATAGACTGATCAACTGTGGTCTGACGTAATGTCTGACGTAATGAAATCACACCCGTGTGAACTGGGTGACCATAGCAACCATGCTCATTTTTTGGTACGAACAGACACGTAAACTAACAAAGCCATTTTGGTACGAACAGACACGTAAACTAACAAAGCCAGTTGTAGGAGTGGTTTACACCACTCAAAAATTACTTACAACTATAGCAGCATTGGCTTGAGTAAGGCTTTAATTTTTTTATTAGTGCACATTTCGTAGCCAATTTTATCAATTTACGCCTAAAATAGTGGGTTGAATAGTGGGCTTCATACGGCTACATAGTGGGCTGTCTGGAAGTGACTGTTCAATGTTATACAGTAGTTTACTGAGCCACAAGGAAGCCTCACGAATGCACCTTTGTATCCTAAACCTTGACAGCGGCGGTACATTTTCATTTTGAAACATTGGGACCACACCTTCTCAAACACATGATAAAGGAAGAGCAGTGACTCACCACTCCAATGAGGTCTCCTCTACCTCACCTTCTCAAACACATGATAAAGGAAGAGCAGTGACTCACCACTCCAATGAGGTCTCCTCTACCTCACCTTTTCAAACACATGATAAAGGAAGAGCAGTGACTCACCACTCCAATGAGGTCTCCTCTACCTCACCTTCTCAAACACATGATAAAGGAAGAGCAGTGACTCACCACTCCAATGAGGTCTCCTCTACCTCACCTTCTCAAACACATGATAAAGGAAGAGCAGTGACTCACCACTTCAATGAGGTCTCCTCTACCTCACCTTCTCAAACACATGATAGAGGAAGAGCAGTGACTCACCACTCCAATGAGGTCTCCTCTACCGTACTCCCCCTAAAGGAAGAGCAGTGACTCACCACTCCAATGAGGTCTCCTCTACCGTACTCCCCCTAAAGGAAGAGCAGTGACTCACCACTCCAATGAGGTCTCCTCTACCTCACCTTCTCAAACACATGATAAGGAAGAGCAGTGACTCACCACTCCAATGAGGTCTCCTCTACCGTACTCCCCCTAAAGGAAGAGCAGTGACTCACCACTCCAATGAGGTCTCCTCTACCGTACTCCCCCTAAAGGAAGAGCAGTGACTCACCACTCCAATGAGATCTCCTCTACCTCACCTTCTCAAACACATGATAAAGGAAGAGCAGTGACTCACCACTCCAATGAGGTCTCCTCTACCGTACTCGCCCACCAGCTCCTTCTTGCCGTTAGCTTTGCGGATAACCGAACGTAGACGGCCATTCAGAACAATGTAGGTGCAGTCCGACTGGTCGTCCTGCCTACATGTGGCGGAGGAAGGAGCAAGTGGTTTTTGGAACTCTTATGGACGACATAAATGATGTATTTACTGTATTTGTGAAAGGCTTGTAGATCGGCTATTTTTGCTGTGCAACATGCTTTCATAGAAGACTTCTATGAGAGAGAGAGAGAGAGAGAGAGAGAGAGAGAGAGAGAGAGAGAGAGAGAGAGAGACACAAAATCTTTTCAGATAGGGGTCTGCGGCCAAATACATAAAAAATTGTATTTTTTGTAAATTTATATAGCGCCTTTATCCAAGGCGCTTTACATAGATTGTGCATTACATTCACCCATTCACACACACATTCATACACCGATTGCGGTGGAAGCCATGCAAGGTACCAACCAGCACATCGGGAGCAATTTGGGGTTCAGTGTCTTGCCCAAGGACACTTCGACATGTAGCCAGGAGGAGCCGGGATTCGAACCGCCGACCCATGGATCATTGGACGACCTGCTCTACCTCCTGAGCCACAGTCGCCCGTATATATACATTTGGAGGTGCTTGACATGACAAGGTTTGAGAAGCACTGATGTATACCGTACCTATAGAGGGCTCTGCCAGCCTCCACAGCCATCCAGTCAATGGCGAAGTCCATCTGCCTGACGAAAGGAGACATGCGGACAGCCACGGTGTGGGCTGCACTCAGCACCACATTGGGCTGCTCCCTCATAATCCTGCAGGGGGCATCAATGGTACAATAGAAATGGCAGGTCAGGTCACGTGGGTACTGCTCAGCCCTTAAGCATTGTGTCAGACGTCCAAAGTCTGACCCGGGGGCCAAACCTGGCTGGCACTAGGGCAGATTTTATATGTCCTCACGGCTTCCTTCCTCAAATGTATTATTTATGGCCTGTGCAATGTAGTGCATGAGTGTGTGTGTGTGTGTGTGTGTGTGTGTGTGTGTGTGTGTGTGTGGGGGGGGGGGGGGGGGGGGTAGGTTGGGGTTGGGTGCTGGTTGAAAAAAAAATATATTGTTTTTGTTTAGATCACAGCACATTTCTGGTTTACATTTGGCTACACTGCCAACAAAAGAGATGCTTTTGTATGTGACTTTGTTATGGTCCAAATGTACAGTATGACAGGACAACCCACACGCACTCACTCCTGGTACCAACGGCGTCAACTTTGGGAGTGCCTGAGGGCTTGGGCACCCACTGAAAAAAGAATAAGCCAAATAGCACCCGCTGAAGATCCCCTCCCCCTGGTCATTTTGTCACGTAGGCACACACCTTTACGGTGTTCACAGAACAGGTATTCAAATGCTAATACGGTGGCTTTGTTCCAGTGACCGCACGGTTTATTCACACTCCGTCTCCTGCAGCAACACAACACTAACACAGTCAGCGGCGAGGCTGCTGTCTGTGTACCGTCGGCCCGTCTGTAAAGAGCCATGAGTCTGGAGGGGAGGGGAGGGGAGAGGAGGGCAGGGCAGCAACACCGCCGGCCAATCTCCACACTGACTTGAGACTTGACAAACAGAGCCATCTCAGCCAAAATATCCCCAAACAATGTCCGGGGAACAGAACTGTTCCTTTTCCTCAGACTACTTTTACTTTAATTAAAAGGTAAGATGCAGTGGCTGTAATTGGGTCAAGGATCTTGTTTTCGTGAGCAATGGTGTACGAGATTGGTAATACATTGGTCAAATCATGACATTGTTAGACCATCTGGGGGAAATAAATAAATAAATCTGCGTCGTCGTCCCACCTAGCTAAAGGTAAAATCCACCCGCCGCTTATGGCTGAAACAATTTAATTATTTACTGTTGATCATGCTGAAATGTTGAAACAAGATGCTGAAACAATTTAATTTGTTCGTTAATTGTTGTGAACTGAAAGCGCGCACCACTGTATTTATTAGCAAACTGTAAATAAAGTACCAAAAAAAGTTTTTTCCCCCGCTGCGGCGGGGGGGTGGCAGGGAGGCGGGGTGGCGGGGCGGGGGGCACCCACTGCCGTTATAGGAACCTGCCGCCCCTGCCTGGTACACATCTTTTCAAATTAGTGGTTCCTTGACATGATAATGTTTGAGAAGCACTGGCTTGGATCACTTTGGAAGCGGGCGACTCACTCGTAGAAGTCAGACTTGGAGATCTTGAGGAAGGTGCAGTCGCGGATGGCCTTGATGGTGAAAATGAGGGGCTCCCCGGTGAGCACCGCCAGCTGGCCCACCATCTCCCCCGGCTGGGTGACAAACAGACAGACTGCGTCCTGTTTGCCAATCATCCGCTGGTAGACATGCAGACAGCCAGACAGGACAAAGTGCAGACTCACGTCCTTGGGGGAAGGGTGGGGAGGACAAGGCCAGAGTGGCGGGGAGGGGGGGGGGAGAAAAATTAGGTGTTCGTGCACCCCTTGTGGTGCACGAACACCCTCTAGGGCAGGGGTTTTCAACCCGTGGGTCGCGACCCCTCGGGGGGTCGCCAAATTATTTTAGGGGGTCCCCAAATTATTTTAAAAAATAAATAAAAAATACATATTTTTTTTTAAATTTTATTTTCACGATTTTTCAAAAATAGCAGACCTACAAGCTCGTAGCGCGCCACTCGGTGGCGCGCTATGAGCTTGTAGATCTGCTATTTTTCAATAGCTAAATTATAACAATGCTTAAAACACCAAAAGGGGTTCCCGCCCAAAATGGTTTAAGGTTATTGTAGCAGTCAATTTATATTGGGGGTCGGGAGGGGGCGGGGCGGGGGTCCCGAGACATTGCCAAAGCATTTCCGGGGGTCCCCGGCCAAAAACGTTGAGAACCCCTGCTCTAGGGGGTGCGTGACATGAAAAGGGTAATGGTGGTTTTACAGCATCCTACTAGGGTTGAAAGTTGAAACAGTTACATTGAAACACTAAATTCATATTTTAGTAGGGACGTTGGTCTTGATCAAAGTACCTGGTCTCCCTGTCTGGCTAACACAGCTCCAGCTTTGGCATGGTGCAGAGTCACTCTCCCATTTAGCAAGGCAGGATCCTAGAGAAAAGTCACAACAAGGACAGGAAAGTCAGATAGAAAGCAGATCATATCAGAGAGGCAATGGTGCATGATGACAAAATACAGCACCTTGCAAAATTCAGCCAACATTTAACGACAGACTGTTGTTGTAATCTAAAGTGATGTAAAAGCACCAGTTAAGCAACATGAACATAATGTGTTTCATTCTTGCATTTTCACATTTTTCCAATCCAAATGTTCCCTTGTCAAGTTCTGTTGTTCTTTTTGAGTGGTGCAAGTGCAACCACTCCTATAGACAGCTGTATACACACACACACACACACACACACACACACACACACACACACACACACACACACACACACACACACACACACACACACACACACACACACACACACACACACACACACACACACACACACACACACACACACACACACACACACACACACACACACACACACACACACACACACACACACACACACACACACACACACACACACACACACACACACACACATTTGAACCATTTATTTATGTCCACACAAAGGATATGCATACAAGGACACAAATATTATAGGTGCATTAGAGTTACATCTGCAAAGTCATGGCATGTGTTTTCGTGATACAACAGGCATGTCACTCAGTACTCTATGGGTATAAGTAACAGCGTCTCCGCCATATATGACGGCTGCCAATTATAGCAGAGACACCACAATACTTTGCTAGCCTTTTTGCCTTTTTTACACACACACACACACACACACACACACTTCGAATTGCAGCCGTCCATAGGTGCCCTTTGAGAGCGTTTTGAAGGAGTCAAGGGATTAACATGTCTTAATGACTGTTGGTAGGGCGTTCCACATTTTGGTGGCATAGGAGCGAAAATAATTTAGTCCCTCGTTTGTGCCGAATCTGGGTTGTACATGGTTTGTTGCACTCCCTCTGGTGTTGTGGGTGTGGACTTCGTTAACATTAAGGAAGTATTTAGACAGGTACATGGGTATCTTGGTGGTGTATCGAATCTTGTGGACCAGACCCATTGCAAGAAGCTGTACTCTGTCGTCGACCCTAAGCCATTCCATTTGCTCAAAAAAATATTGTGATATTTGATTTTGTCCATATGGCTTTGGCTTTGGCTTTGGCTATGGCTTTTATACCTTTAATTATAGGACAGTAGTCTCTCGAGACAGACTGTTGACAATTCAAAGGGAAGAAAAGAGCACTGTTTTTCCTTTGTTTTGCCAATGGGTTCCCAGATTGATAGGACAGTAGACTGAGCAAAGGTCGTCTGTATCGGGATTCGAATGAGACACGCTGTCAGGCATTTGCCCGGACCTGCACTGGCATATTTTTAATGTTCTGTGAGGTTTGATGTTCAAGTTGTGTGGCATGCCATCCGTCATCTTCCACACTAACCTCAATTTTCATGAGTTTTTGGATCTCTTTCGTGGCCTCCTCGAACAGAGCCGTGTTGGGACTGCTTGGAACGGGCCCAAAAATGCTGTCAACCAGTGACTCTTCCTCTGGGTACAGGTAGACCCCCGGGGGGACCTCGTCCACTGTCACCCTCCTCTCCCGCTGGTCCTGGGATGTGGACTGCATGGGAGACACAGGGAGGAAAGGCCACGAGTTCCATTTAAAAACTTCATGCAATTGTAAAAGGTGTCATCCTACTAGCCCTGTAGAATCACTGATGATATGGAAGTAAAGCTCACGATAGTGAGATGATGCAATCCATTGCATCATCACCAGGCCTTTAAAGTGATTTTTTTTTAGGCCTCATACTCCAGTTTTAGGTGATACGGTGACCACCTAAAACTCCAACATGACGTCACGCTGCAGTGATGAGCGACTCACCCCAACACATCTGCTTTTAACTTATCTTCTTATCACACACACAGAGTATGAATAGGCCTTTACTATTACTATTTGTTCAGTAAAAGGAGTATCCCTGTCTCTCCAGGTGTAAACAGTAAATACATCTTCAGGTCAAGATACCAATTTCATCCAAACAGCAATTTCAATCAAACAGCTATTTCATCCAAACAGGCAAGAGAAGCTCACAAAGCTCATTTATCAACTTCAGTTTTAGAGTCTGTTCTCTTTTTTTGCTTTGCAGTCGTTTGTTTGTTTCATCACTTCCAATTTCTCCACTTCCAATTTCACTTGCGTATCCTGTATTGTGTGCGAGTCCTCTCTCCTGATTGGATGAAATTGGCCTCGTGACCTGAAAATATTTTTTTCTAGCTGGAGAGACACAGAAACCCTGTTACTGAACATGCTACTCAATGATTACCATCAGGGTAAAAACGGTCACTTACTTAAAACATCTTTAACAAAACTCAACTTTGAGAACCACTGTTCTACATTCTCTGCTCTTAACACATTGAGAGCCCACGCAAAACTGCCCAAAATCACTTTCACCTAGAAAATCAAATTTTTTATAATTCAGCTGACTGTGGAGACACATGCTGGAACTTTTTACTTTGAAATGTTTTATAGTGTCGGAGTTATTTAATTTAAACGCCAAATGCATTCTCAATGGCGAAAACACAAACTTTGGCACCACATGTAAAAAAAAAAGAAAAAGAAAAGTGTTGATTTTTCTGATTTTTTTTAATAAAAAAAATAAAATAAAAAAAATTAATAAAAATATATATATATATATATATTTTTTTTCAAAGACGTCCACAGACGTCTTGGGCCAATGCACGTGCGGTAATACTTCTTTGTCGTTTTATTTGTTGAGACACGGTCAACTTGTCATTGTATCGTTTTACATGACTATCCTATGTATTACTTACTTGGCCTAGAGTATAAATCAAAATACAAGAGACTGAGTGCTCCTTGCATGCAAAAAAATAAAAATAATGTATTAGTTCTACAAAAGCGCATAAATAAAAAACATATAAAGCAGGTGACAAACATCTAAATGGAGTTGTGTACCTGCGTGTATTATATGTAGCCATCATAGAGTTTGTATTATAGTAGTATACTGGGTTAATTGTGTGTTGCTGGGCACTGACCCGTGTGAATGTGGGTGGAGTGTTGCCATCCTCAGCAGAAACAGAAACACGGCCCCTCTCGTACGCCATGTCAAAGTCTGTTTTTAAACCCTTCTGGATACCTGCATGGACCCAAACCACATTTATAGAACCTCATCCAACACATGGATGCTTTATGGCAAACACCTCACAATGCCATCTAAAATGATTTTCATGTTTTTAGCTTGAAGTGAAAGTTTACATGAATTTATTTTAATGGGAATAAGAAAATGTGTTGTGCAATTTAGAAAATATATACAGTACATGGTTTTAACACCGACAGCAAGGCAAATGTTTTTACCTGCTGACAATAGCAATATAAATATAATAGTACCTTATTATAAATATAAAAGAGAAATACTAATAGTTTCTGTAAGCCAGGTACGTTATGTGGTGATAAAAAGCTAGTGGTGAGGTTGAACTATGACAGGAGAAAGACTCTGACCAGCGATGTCCACAGGCATTGAGATGGTCCTGTTAAGAGTTGGCACTGCTGTAGAGTCTTTGCCATGCTCCCCACCTGTACCTAAAAACACAGGGTGCGGTGTTTAGCAAGCTACGCACAAAAGTCAGGGATGCAGAAAATTTTAGATGGATTTTCGAACAAATTAAAAAACTATTGCTACACAGTTTGACTCTCAAGTCAGACGTGATTAAATGATCTACAATTTCCCTTTTTTTTCCCGACCTGAGGGTTCTCCCTTTAGAGCGGCCTCTCTGTCCTGCTCCGTAACGGTCAAGCTGCCGAACCGCTTGCCATGGCGAATAGGGCTGGTACGAGTTGGGTGGGGGGACATGGGCAACAGACGAAGGGGCTGCGACTCCTATACCGGGGGTGTACAAACAATGTCAGGGTCCCTGAAGAAGGCCATTTGTGCCGATACGTGAGGGTTACTTACTTGTAACCCAGTTCTGTGTTCACATGCACATTGATTGTCCATATTTTGTAGGAATTTCACCATGAAATAGACATCTTAAGAAATGTTTTGGATCTTTCCACTTCAGTTGAACTCCTCATTCACGCTTATTTGGACTTCTGCGCAATGTAGACCTTTTGTGGTTTTCCAATGTAGTATTTATTTATTGATAATGATCTGACAATACATTGAGTGACTGCTGATGAAAGCCGTTTCTAATAAATAATTAAAAGCTCAAGAAATGCAAAATTATGGGCAAATGGCTTAAGCATTTGTGAACAAAAAAGACAAATGGATAAACCTTTTTCTTTCTTTCTGCAGTGCACTTTAAAGCCCAAACCACACCAATGATTCTCCATGCAACTCATTGCAACATGCAACTACTTCTCGCAACCATTATCCCCAATGGCTATTGCAAGGAGTCGCATTGGTGCAGTTTGGCCTTTAGAACAAACAAGCAACATGATTTGACCAACAATTAGGCCTTCTTCAGGCAAACAAAAGTTTTTGTAATGTTAAACCAAAGCCTACTCTAAAGTACACCAAAGCCTCATCTAAAATTAAATGCATGGACAACACTGTACCAATAAACATGCGTCATGTTTAAATGTGTGAACATTTAACTATCTATTACTTGGGTCATGTATTTGCATAATATTGCTGAACACTATAAACAATTCCGTGGTCCGACCCAAGTCTGGGTTGTGACCACATTATTTGTGTATGAGAAATCTGCATTTGTGTGTTTGTGTGGTAGGATGGAGGGCATTTCACAAGTGATGAATGACTTATGCCATAATAAAATCAGCATGTGGACTCTACTAACGAAGCAGCATTCCTGATAAATGAACAAACTGAACTGGTCTCAGATGTTGGCATGGAGCTATTAATTGTATAGCGTGTGTGTGTGTGTGTGTGTGTGTGTGTGTGTGTGTGTGTGTGGTAATGTCTGGTATTGTTTGTGTGCATGCGTGTGTGTGTGTGTGCGTGCATGCGTGCGTGTGCAACTCACATGACTGAAGAGCTCATTGGTGAGCCCCAGATAGTTGTGCAAAGCCAGCACTGTAACTCTTTGGAGACGAACCATGATGATCTATCCACATAAACGACAGGAGAAATGTAGGCGTGTCAGTTAATCCTACTAATCGATAAAAGAATTGTCAAAAAATACTGAAAATAGCTGATCTAAAAGGTTCACACCGCGTTGCATCGCCAAGCGTTCAAGCGTTGTGAGCTTGTAGATCGGCTATATTTTCCTTGGCACATATATACAACAAAAGAATTACAAAAAGAGATTAAGTGGTTAATCAAACAAATTTCTTTAGAACTTAAGTTAGATTTACAGTTACACTCTACAATTTTATATAAAAAGAAAACTCTTCTTGATTATTCAATTAATCAAAAAAAAGTCATCGATAAAAATAATTGCAAGAAGATAATCAATTGACAGTTATGTCAATAACTTTACATTGTAATCACAAAACAATAAAAGCAGGGTTACCAAAAAGTTTACAGCAAAGCACAACTAACCTGTACAACCCGAACCAGGCTCTCTGGGTACTTTTCAAAAATGGAAAGGAAGGCTTCGACGGGCAGTCGTAGAACAGTGGACACCTCAGCTGCCCGTGCTGACACTGTCCTGTATGGCTTCTGGTGACCCTGGATGCACGGAACCAACAAAACACAATCATTACATAACCGCCAGATCACAATTATTTAAGATAATCACAATTATTTACGATAATTACAATTATTTTGTATGTAGATTGGCTATTTTTTTTGCCATTTTTGACAAATATATAAAAAGTATTCAATGCATGACCAGTTTTGGCCATAGTACACAATTTTGTCAGTAGTTTTTACTTTTTATTCATATGTTCCGATGTTCAATGTTGAATTATGAATTATAATCGTTAATCACAATTATTTGTATGACAATAATGATCAAATACACTTCCGTGATTGCTCCACAAAACACTGTGGTTGTATGGTCTATTCTATTTTGTACTGACCACAGCTTCTCATATCCCCTCAGCTGCGCATTGGTAGGAATTCTAACACTAGGATACTGTGGGGGTTTACATAGGAAATGTGCATGCAGTCTGCTAAATATAGGGTAGGAACTAGGAAGGAATAGGAAAAGCTAAATGAATCAATTATCTGTTTAATTACTACATAAGACAGGGTTTCACAACGTTTTTGGCTGGGGACACCTGGAAATGCTTTGGCCATGTCTCGCGACCCCCGCCCCCCCACCACCAATACAAATTGACTGCTACAATAGCCTTAAAAATAGAGAAAATACATCATAAATAAATACTGAAACCAGATATAATCATTAAGGAAAGTTTATGCATGCACTATGTGTACTATGTAAAGTCAAAAAAAAAATGTAATAATCTGGGGACCGCCCAAAATTATTTGGGGACCCCTCGAGGGGTCGCGACCCCCAGGTTGAGAACCCCTGACATAAGAGACACTTGTGAAAATGAAGTCACAAGAAGTGTGATTTCTCAACCAGTTTATGCAAGTCATGCTCAACCGCAACACACAACAAAGAATGTGAAGAGTAGAAGGCTCAGTGAGTCACACAGGAAATCACTGATTAATTGTTATTGCAGTCAGAGAGAAACCTTGCGTCTCCATTTTAACGATTTAACTCACACATGTATCGTAAACATTTTGGTTTGTTTCTATGTTTTGTTGATTTCTATATTGTTGTTCTGTTTATTTCTGTGTACCGTTTTTGCTGCTCCGTTACTTTTTTTATGTGATGTTCTTGTTTTATTATATTATTTAATTGTACAGCACCTTGTACTAACAATTGTTTTGAAAGGCCCTTTATAAATAAAATGACCTTACCTTACCATAGACAACCTACAAGCTCACAATGTGTAACATTGCTACACATTGTGAGCTGTTAGATCTGCTATTTACGAAGGTCTGTAGGCTTTAGAAATATTTAAGCAAACAAAAGAATTAACGAGAGCTTGTGACTAAATAAGACCCACACTGGACCCATGGAACGCAGGTCATCTTTACCATGTTAGGACACAAAAGGTTTCTGCCTGACAGCTTTGACATGAGACAGGAGGGAAAGTGGGCGGGGCTTACCGTGATGACATCTAGGATGCTGAGAAGACTATGGACGCTATCTCCCGGGTAAACCTCTTTCACAACACTGTCCTTGCCATCCTGCCGTGGAAATAGGATACATTAATGCAATAGCACTTAACCCATTTTGACCTGAGATCAGATTCTAAAAAGGTCTTCTACATCCTGACAGTTTTCTGAAAAAGCTATGTTTCTATGTCAGTCGTTCTTCGATTTTTCAAAAATAGCAGACCTACAAGCTCGTAGCGCGCCAGTGGCGCGCTATGAGCTTGTAGATCTGGTATTTTTTAATAGCTAAAGCATAACATAATGCTAACACCAAAAGGGGTTCCCGCCCAAAATGGGTTAATGCAATAGCACTTAATTCCACTTCATCTATAGTCTCGCGTAGCCAGACAACTGTTCTACAATGTCCGAATGCTATATAGAGTCTGGAACTACACCTCCCGAAATCCAAATAAGGAAGCTGCCATTTCCTTTCACGAAAATATATTTACAATTATCTTTACATTTTATTTACCGGTACTTTTCTGCTAAGCAGCAAGCTATATATGCTTAGATGATTTATATTTATATTAGGATACATTTGCACGACTGTAAAGACGAAACGGAAGTGGGGAGGAGGCTCCACTTCCGCTTTATATTTTACTCATGACAGCTCTTCCGTTGCTCCAGACTGTATGATGGAAGCATTTGGAAATTGCTAGAGGCAACAGTCTGGTACTTCATCTATAATGCACTGACCTTCCATGAACCGTTCCTTCTGCTCTTTTCCCCCATCAAACTTAAATGGAAGGATAACGGATCATGGATTGAGACCTAATCCTGGATTGACACACTTAAAATGGATATTTCAACCGACATGAGTGTATTCACAAAAGATTACCTTGATGACCTCAAAACTCTCAATATTTAATTAACATTTGCTGATTGCTCCATATTCTTCTAAATCTTTAATGAGATTATCTATAGTCTATAGCCAAACATAAAAGGTGCTAATTAATTAATTGTTAAAAGTCAGTTTTTCCAGCTGGTGGCTTACAGTTAAGCTCCTCATTAAGAGTTTGTTTGTGAATTATTAAATATAATGTGTGTTTGTTTGGACCGAATGTCCATATAAAAATTGGATTTACTTTAAAATACTGAACTTATGTTCAGTGCAAGTGCACATAAAACACACACACACACACCCCCCCCCCCCCCCCCCAGACATAGGCTACAGACAGTCTTGAGATGCATCTCAAATGATTCATTTGGGTTCCAGCTTGAGCCCTATTTTACCTGGAAAATAAATTTTGTAACCACTATCATCATTATTTAGTAATGGGCCGTTACAAAGCTTGTTTTGACCAAAAACGCAATCTGGGAAGAGAATCCGAGTTGCGGAATTTTCACTTCCGGTTAATTTCCAGTTGCATCTGTCGCTTAGCAACCAAGAACCATTCATACGTTGGCGAAGAGTGCCATCTCTCGTAAACCACTGAAAAGAGTCAAAAGACCAATGGACATAGATCACCGTCTTTGGCAGTGGATGTTTTCACCTTCGAATATTCCCTAAATTCACACACACACACACACACACACACACACACCCCCCCCCCCCCCATACCATTCCGGTAAGGCACAATTCTAGTTTTCCATCCTGGACGACGTAGATGCTGCTGTCAGGCTGGCCCGGTCTGAACACATACTCTCCTTGCTGGAACTGGACGAACACCATGTGTTTACACAGCTCCAGGAACAGAGGCTTCTCAAAGTGACCCAGTACACTGCAGCACAGAGAGACAATACACGTGAGAGTTTGGTATACTGTAGAACACAAAAAGAAACACTGTATGGATATCCTGTCTTTATTCAAGTGTTTTTTTTTTATCCTGCACCTACTATAATTTAATTTGGATGTGTGTTTGTTTTTAAAACACGACATGACCTCTCACCCTCCTACCTCTCTGACTTAATTGTGCCCTACGTCCCACTACGTCCCACTAAGAGCTCTACGGTCTGCGGACCAGCTGCTGCTGGTCGAGCCTACGACCAGCAAGAGAAGTAGGGGTGACCGTGCCTTTGCGGCTGCGGGCCCCAGGCTCTGGAACGCACTGCCCTTTACCATCAGATCTGCCCAGTCGATCTGTGTTTTTAAATCCCTTCTCAAAACCCATCTGTTCTCCCTTGATTTTAATTGCTCTGGAGTTCCTGTGTCTATTTTTATTGTTGCTCTTTGTCAACGTATGTTATTGTTTTTATTTTCTTGCCTTCAATGTCATGTTGTATTTTTATTTTTTCTTGTTCAGCACTTTGGCCGGCCTTTGGCTGTTGGAAATGTGCTTTATAAATAAAGTTTGATTGATTGATTGATACTATAATTTAATTTGGATGTGTGAGAGTTCCCTTGGACAGCATAAAAGCATGAACACACACACAGCATGTAACTGTAAGTGACTTATGTACTGTACACTCAGACACAGACATATATCTTTTTGAGCTGTGCAGCCGCTCCTATGTGCAGCTTGCAGTGTGTATGTCCGTTTGAGCACAGCTTTGTGTATGTCCGTTTGAGCACAGCTTTGTGTATGTCCGTTTGAGCACAGCTTTGTGTGTGTCCGTTTGAGCACAGCTTTGTGTGTGTCCGTTTGAGCACAGCTTTGTGTGTACGTATGTCTGCTTGAGCACGGAATGTGATGATTTGATTGGCTGATGTTTGATGATGTTCTCATCATCATACATCATCAAGATAAAAGGCACCGCTCACTGCACACAAGTGTTACTTTTGAGGAGCGCAATGCCCAGATTTCCGGGTTTGTGTGAACACAAACATTGGCTTGTGATTGGCTAATCAACCCATAACGATGATTTGATTGGCTGGAAAAGTGAGGACACAAATTGTGATTGGCCGGAATGAGATGATGTATGATGATAAGAGCGCCCCTCACTTCACATGGGTGTGATTTATTTTATAAATTACTTGGTTTGACTGGAGAATTTAGTTATTGTTGTAGACAGTAAGCAGGACTGTTTGGCGACTTCCCTAACAAGCACTTCTGTGTAAGGTTTTATGGTTTTATGTCTATGCAGTGTATGTACTTACCGCAGTCAACGGTTACTATGTTTTGTGGTTTAGTTTGTCAACCATGCAAGCTAGCAAAAGCCATGTGGTCCTTTGGAGACCATGAGAAATACACCCAGGTATGAAATGATATCAGGTTCATCTATGTGTGTGGGCATGTACCGGTATGTACATAATCATGTAATTATGCAACACCCTAATCTAATGTCACGCACACTGCTCTGCCCCTCAGGGTGTGGCCTCGGAGACCCAGGCGCTTTGGTTTCCTTTTGTTTGATTAAATTGGAAACACCTATGCCTGGTGATTCATCAGTCTCCCTCTCCCCCTTTGGGTCTGGAATTTGGCATTTTACAAGACTGCATGATATCATATACCACTGATTTTCATCATCTTTTATTCTGATTTGTTTTAAATAAATTATGTTTTGCAAATCGTCACTTCTTGTCTTGTGGAGTGATGACATTACATTTGGGGGCTCCTTCATGATGTTTTCACAATTGTCAATTGTGTTAAAGGTTCATATTTGATGTGCAGTTTTGTACTTGGTAGTGTGTCTTCCATGATGTTGCCTTGTTTGACAAAATGTGTTGACTGAATTAGAATAACCTTGCAAGACTTGAGTTCAGGGAATAGATGTGTCCTACTTGACAAGATAACACTACATAGAGGCGCCTACTCAACAAGTTGTGCTCATTGCCAAAACATGGCAAATCACAGGAGACACACAATCAACATCAACCAACTAAAACTAAGTACAGGTTCAGACCAAAATGAACACGAAATATGAACATCGTCGGCTAATTGTGAGGACAGAGTTCCAGTCTGAACATACCGCACATTCTTCAACATGTACAGGACTTCGGAAGGGAGATGGGAGTTGGCCACATCAAATTCTGTTAAATCCGCCTCAAGCACTGAAGGAGGTGGCTCCTTGGCTTGCAGTGTGGGCACCTCCTTCTTAAAACGCAGGAACCTGTGCAGGAGAGACGCAGATTGAGAGAATGAGGGACAGGGAAGAGAGAACACTTATCAATAAACGTTGTGAACTTTTCACTGCACTGATAATGGAGGTGAATTGCTCATAATTATATGTTTGTTACTTTTTGGCAATGTTGAGCATCTTCTGCTTCTTCTTTAGGCGTGGCCGGGAGGATGACGAAGTTCCCACCAGGGAGGAGGTAGACTGGGACACCTGCAAGCAACGCGAGCGCAAGGAAATAATGACAAACAAGGACATTTTTATGGCATTTTCGATTGTACCCAGGGTTGAATTTGCTGGGGAGATGGGGCAAGTCCATGCTTCTGTTTTTGATATGCCCCCTCTGGTCATTCATATTAAACGTCAGTGTTCTATCGCTGCTTCTGGTCAGACTAAATTAATAGATTAATAGATAGCTTTATGGAATTGTAGAATGATATTTGATAATATCACAGTTTAACAATATAATTACAAATGCACGTTAACCTTAAACCACCTTTGTTAAGGTATATTCAGTGATTTTACTTAATTCAAATATATTTTTTATAATCCTCCCTACTATAGAGTGTGCTGACCATATTTCCTCCCTGTCCCCAGTTAACCCTTGGGGTCAAAACGTTTTTTTTTTCTCGTTTTTAGCTAGGGTTAGCCAGCCTTCATCCAATCAGGATGAGAGGGGCCTTCCTCCAATCATGATCGAGTGGAGGCGGGCCTTGGTACACGTGCTGTTGGCCTGTTGTGTGCCCCCCCCCACTGTAGAGCGTGTGCACGTGCACATCTTGTTACCGGGGCGGACTGTTTTTTTTTCCAAAATCACCCAAATCACAGAATTCTCCTTTAAGATGTAAGATGCTTTTTGCTTTTTTTAGACGCATTGCGAGCTTGTAGATCGGCTTTTCTTTTTACAATTCGAACCCTGACACCAAGTAGTCGACTTGATAGGAAAGATGGGGACACAGAACAGGACAGCAAGAGACAAAAGCCACCATTCAGACTTGTAAGAGAAAGACATTCATCCCAGACTGCTGAGCCACCAATACAAATAAGGACAGCTCCAGTTACTGCGTCTCACCTTGCGCATGATCTTCCGCCCATAGAACATCACTTTGTCCCTCTTGCGAAAGCGGTATTTCGGTGCTTCCTGGGCCTCCAGGTCTGTGAAATCCAGCGGAAATGATAGATTAGACTATGAGCTCTACTAATGAACAGACTAATTTTCTGCCTACAGCATCAGCTGTGCAAGATAACAAGGAAGACTTTTACTCACTTCGAAGCTTGATCCTGCGCAGGATGAAAAAGATGAGGATGGCAATGAGGACTATGGCAATGCCCGCGCCAATCACCATTCCCATCATCTAAAAATAGTCAAATAAGACTGTGAATGCAAATATAGACCTATAGGCAATAAGTAAGGCCTAATAACTCAATAAATGTCTTTGTCTATCTATCCCCATTTTGGGGCCCGATCTGTATTATAAGTCAGTAAGTACAGTTATCATTAAGTAGCTAAACGTAGCAATATTTCTTTGCATGCATAACACACTTATACATTTTGAGTAAAAACTGACCGAAATCGCATTTTAGTTATTCTTTTGCCAAATTGTCTCCAACAGTGGTCTCAACATTCTCGAAACCAACATGATTCCTCAAGTGACACATGTCACAATCAATGACACAAGCAGTAGTAGTACTACTCACCATGCTTGTGTGCAGCTCCTCCTCCACGAATGACTTGATGTTATCGAAACCCTGCTGCTGTAACAGACAACACAGCAAGGCATCATTACACTAACCTGAACAGACAAGTACAAGAACCATGGCTTGCAGCACACAGTTACAGCTTACTACAAACTCTACACCAGAGAAGTTGAGCGTGAGCCTCTTCATAGAAGGCCACGGCGTCAGTGAAGTGGAATAGAATGTGGGAATATTACTGGAAGCAGGAATGTTTAACTGTTTAACTGTGCAAGGCATAGAAGAGGGAAAGAGCAGTGACGCTTAGAACCAGGCCGTATTTCTTAGTCCGATGCCGATCCTGATTTTTTTGGGGGTCCTAGTACACCGATTACCGATGTTTTGTAAAACAATGCAAAATTCTCTAATCAATTACAACAACAAAAAATTAATTAAAGATTCAATATGCGACTCAATGCATTGTGATGGGGGCTCTTGTATGGGGGTCCTTTGCACCAAATACTTGTTATTGTTATATTGGGGTCTTTGACATGAAATGTTTGAGAATCACGGCTTTAAACAACATTAGGAAGTCCAAATAAGGAACTGCGCTTTAGAAACAAGCCCCAAAAAACCGCAACCACAAATATTTACAAGCGATTTAAGGGAAAAATAAGACCAAAGTTGCTTATAAATAGACGTGGCAACACTGCTTGAATCAGGTCTGTCTGAGTGAGAGCGTGTCTGAGTGGGAGTGCAGTGGCATGGGAATGTGACCTCTCCTTTCTAAACTTACGCAATTCCTTAATGTTCCCTTTCACCATCTTGCAAACTTGCTGCCAGTATACACACAGCCAATACAACTGCTGCAACTGTATACCAGTTGAGATAAGAGACAGTTTGGGCTAACCAAAAATCACAATTCAGTTTGTATATTACGTTTTTTTATAAGTCATGTTTTTTAGTTCAGTTAATAAAGAAGAATGTGTTGTTTAATTATGATGAACTTTTGTTAAAAGCACACACATTCGTAATAACAATTTAAATCAAACCTAAAATATAAAATAAATGTATTAATAATTAAATTTAATAAAGTTGTCAACTTGTGATAGCACCCATTTTAACTATCTGTGTCCCTTTTGTGCCCATACTGTATATGGAGATCTCTGTAGTATGCAATACCCATTGTCATAGCACCCATTTAAACTGTGTCCCACATGGAGATCTCTGTATCTGTCTGTCATGGAGATCTCTGTATCTGTCTGTCTGCCTGTGTCTAAAGAGTGCAAACTGACTGTGAAAAGTGGACTGGTTAAGTAATCAATTGGCAGGTGTGGGGTTGCCTTGGCTAGAAATTGCACCGGTGAGGGCACTTGGGCTAATTAGGCCCACTGGCAGAGCCTGACCAGAGCCTTTTGTGATGTTTGTGCACAACCGTGGGTCCGATCGACTCGATACCGGGCAGTGCGGTGTGGAACGTGTGTGTGTCGAATTTGAAGTCGGTGGGGCAAACGGTTCTCTAGTTAGGTGCATTACAACCGCACACACAAGCACACACGCATGCAAGCAGACAGATACGTGGCACATTTATGGTTAGATAATAATTATTATAAGAATAGATTTGAACTCTTCCGGTCGGTCCAACTTAGTTGATTGGTATGTAGGATTTGGCCGACGGGCCAGTTGAATAGCCCTGACTTACCTCATCATTTAGGCAACTAATATAAATGAGAAACAACAGCTTGAAGACCCCTGGTTATCATTAATGCTTCATTCATACGACGAGGTCGCTCATCAAAATAGCAGATCTAAACTCTCAATGTGTCACATGGCAACCCGTTGTGAGCTTGTAAGCCAAGTACAATGCCAGACTCACTTGATCAATACGACCTTTATCACTCAAGCCCAGTGATATCAACTCAAGAACTTATTTTCTTATAAAGCAATACGTATGACTCATGCAAGATTCTGAGACCTGTGTGTGTGTGTGTGTGTGTGTGTGTGTGTGTGTGTGTGTGTGTGTGTGTGTGTGTGTGTGTGCATTATCTTCGTACAAAGTCAATAGGCTTTTAGTACTCTGGCTGTGAGCCCATCATAGATTGGTATGCCGTTATCAGCGGATATTGATTGAGGGGTGGGAGGGGTAAAGGTGTAATATATCTCCAGCTGGAGTCTGTGAATATGATGAATACTAGTAGTGGGTGAACGGAATAGTCACTAGCATGTAAATATTACAGTCGAAGACACACACCTGAGGGGGGGTCATTTGGGTCTGAATGTCCCTGCACTATTGGGGAATGACTGATCTATCGAGAGAGAGAGAGAGAGAGAGAGAGAGAGAGAGAGAGAGAGAGAGAGAGTGTGTGTGTGTGTGTGTGTGTGTGTGTGTGTGTGTGTGTATGCCTGGGAGTCTAGACGAGTGCATGTTCAGTGTAAATTGATGGTACTCATGATATTACACAGGCTAAGACATGTTCACAAACTGAGTGGTAGAAATGATACTTTGTTGTATCTTTTGCTCAACTTCTGTGTTCAATCAGCATACAATTATATATAAAATGAATCAAGCAGGTCTGCTAACCTCAGGGGAGTCTCCATAGACCTCTTGTTCCGAGGTGCTCTGTCCCATTCTATTTCCGTCTCTTCATAGGGATGGTCCATTAATGGCCACTAGGAACAAACAGGAAGGAAGTAGTCATTAAGTATGCAAGCAAAGCACAAGGTAGAAACAGTGTTGTGTGTTTGAAACGGTGTTATGTGACATGCCACTTGACAAAACGCACAACAGTATTTAGGCTTAATGCACGTGCACTCACAGAAATGGCTCCAGGCCACTGCTAAACTGCTGAAGTCATTTGCTTATACAATGGCACTGTAAGAGGAGACACCAAAGCTTAATTGTGCTTGCCTTAGGAAGAGGGCTTAAATCCACATTCAAACCATTCTCTTAAAAGCATTAAGAATGAAGTGGTTCAACGCCCCTTCCCTCCCTCCAGAAGCCAGAGACTGATGAAATTACACATGATTCAGGCTATGCATACAGTACCCAGATGGTCAAAACGTGGCCCTCTTTACCTCATCCATTCATCCTCTACATTCTTATTCCCAAGAGATTATCCTCTTACCCTACTGCATAATTTGGGTTATTTCTGAGGATTTAGCACAGAGGAGAGGACGGCACAATATTGACAAAAAAAATGTTCCTACAGTATTCTGCTCTGTAAGCGGTCTGCAAAACAAAATTGCAGGATATTGTCTTTCCATTTGGGAATTGCTCAATTACTTAATGCAACTCAGAATCTTGCATTTGCACTGTGTAGCACAAATGTCAAACTAGGTCCAGACCGATACCAAAAACAAAAAGGTTATTTGTATTTTAACACATACATTATATAAAATATACATTTTTAAAATTGATAACGTTTTTAAACTTCTTGACAAAATATCATCAGTCAACAGGCTCTCCAAAAATCAGGATTGAACCCAAAAATATGGCATCGGTTGGGCTCTACTTAATTAACTCTGAACCTGTATATCCCATCTCTCTCATTCTCTCAACAAGACACTGAACCCCAAATTGCTCCCGACGTGCTGGTTGGTACCTTGCATGGCTTCCGCCGCAATCGGTGTATGAATGTGTGTGTGAATGGGTGAATGTAATGCACAATCTATGTAAAGCGCCTTGGATAAAGGCGCTATATAAATGCACCATTTACCATTTACCAAGACGGACAGGAAGGTAGATCAACTAAACAAGCCAATTCAAACTACTCCCCCCCCCATCCAATTTACCGATCACTAGACATCCAGGAGAAATTGACAGAGCTCATTTTCAGCCTTAATTTATCCAAGGAAGGATACAACCTTTTCCTCCTTAGCACCACCCTCCTCCTTCACGTGCTCACAGGCATCATCATATACTGTAGACTACAACCATTGTTGGGTTGTAGCCCAAGTCCATAGTTCCATCCAGTTACAGCATAGTGCCCGTCTCTGCCACTGTCAGCTGACACAGGCACGCAAATGAGACAACAGTCATTTACTGTGCCGTGTACAGTACACTGACAAACAAACACGGCTAGGATCACTTGGGTTGTCGATTTCCCTCTCCTACATTTAGGTGAGGGCATATATGAAAAAAAGGCACCTTACCCTAGAAAAATTGCAACAGAAGGTTTCTCAACTGTTTTGTGTAGTATTAGGTGTCCTTAATAACATACTAAAAGTTTACCAAAGTTTGACCATGCGAAAGGTGTCATTTTCAAGATGGCCGCCGCCAGTTCTTAAAAGACCATTACTCATCCATTATTCATCCTAGACAAGTAATTTTGGTGTCTAACCCTATGTTTTAGTTATGTAGGAATCCAATTAGCTTATATAAATTAGAGTTATGATTATAATAACTAGTGTATTTGAAAAAGTGGTTATAAGGTGGTTATAAGTGGTTTTAAAGGTTCAAAATGAACGCTTTCCACTATTTCATGGTTTCTGACCATGAGAGACTCAATGGAATACCTATTTTTATTATTGGGTGTGTCTGGACCCTTATTGTGCATATTTACAAGATGGTGGCTACCCGAAATAGTGCTTTACCATGATTTCTACCATGATTGTTGACTGTTTTGGCAAACACAAGCAATATTAATCCATTGGCTAAGATTCATGGCACAGAAGGAACATATTTTCTTGAGCTTGCATATTGTCAAAATGGCTGCAAACATGAAAAAGAAAAGAGACATTACATTTCCTGTCAGATCCTATTACCCAGGGGGGCAAACCACCCCTTTTTGGATACCTACCTACCCCTTTTTTGCCATAACATCAAAGGTTGTCCACCAGAAATATCTATGACCCAATAGAATCACAACCTATATGGACACACCGGTCAATTTCTTTGCTGGAAATCCAATATGGCCACCACAATATTAACCCCCTTTAGCCTATAATGCGGGTGAATAGGGCAACATTTTTAACTGAGGGATATTTCCACGAAACTTCACAGGTTGATCAATGATATGAATACCATAATGGTTTGTATTGGAAGTTTCCATGATATCCAATATGGCCACCACAATACTAGCACCCAGAAAATAGGGTTGGCTCTAAATTCTGAACCAGATGAGCTATAAATACAAACTCATGGTTTCTAACCACGAGAGATATATACTGTAAATATTTTAGCCATAATTTCCCTCTATTAAGTATTATTGTTCTGGGGTGTTTCTTTGCAGAAAGACATCCCTCTGGCTGTATTTTGGTTTTGTTCTACTGTTTCTGTTGGCATTTCCTCTGTTTATGTTGACAATCATCCCTGGCAGGGACGTGCATCGCCAAGCCGGACATCCCTTCACTGAGTATGGATGGTCTCTCAGTGATGGTCCCCTGTCCATCTAGAGCCAGCCTGGCATATGCCAGAAAATCTGTTCATGTGCCAGGGACTGGAGACAAGATGCAGCAGGAGCTTCACTCCATTCCTGACTGGGGATGCATCACTATTATCTTGGACTCTGGCTGGCATCCTGTCATGAAAGGACGCGATGAGAGAGATCAATGTCCCTGGACAGCCAAACTTGCCAGGGATCTGCCACAGGCCCTCACGATTGACTGTGTGAAAGGCCTTGGTGAGGTCGACAAACACCATATAGAGACCCTTCTGCTCTCTGCACTTTTCTTGCAGCTGGCAAATGGAAAAGATCATGTTACAGGTACCTCTGCCTCCGTGGAAACCACATTGGGATCCAGGGACAACATTCTCAGCATGGCTGATTAGCCGGTTGAGGATGATTCTTGCTAAGATCTTTACTGTGATGTTCAGGACTCAGGAGGGCTATACCATGATGGTTATCGCAGTATGCCCTGTCCCCTTTCCTCTTGTAAACATGCACTATGGATGCGTCCTTGAAGTCTGGAGGGACTTCCCCCTATCCAGATTACCTGGTACAGGTGCCATGCCTCCATTCTTGTAGATGTCTGCAGGCAACCCATCACCTCCTGGTGCCTTTCCAGAAGTGGGTTGTTGGAGTGCTTTCACTGTCTCTGCACTGGTGGGGGGGGGTCAGCCAGATCAGCTTTGATTGGCAGCTGGGGTATCGTGGCAATATCCTCTTCGGAAATTGAGGACTCTCTGTTTAAGACCTCACTGAAGTGCTCTTCCCAGTGTGCTAGGATGTCACTCTTGTCAGTGAGCAGGACACTTGTCAGAGGAGCGGACTGGAGTTGAGCCAGTGGTTTTGGGCCCATAAAGAGCACACAGAATGATGCATGCATCTGAGACATTCCCAGTCAGGAATGGAGTGAAGCTCCTGCTGCATCTTGTCTCCAGTCCCTGGCACATGAACAGATTTTCTGGCAGCCTTTGATACAGCTACATGATATTGTCTTGTTCATTGACATAGGCCAGGCTGGCTCTGTAGATGGACAGGGGACTGCATTCCCGTCACTGAGAGACCATCCATACTCAGCGATGCACGTCCCTGCCAGGGATGATTGTCAACATAAACAGAGGAAATTCCAACAAACAGTAGAACAAAACCAAAATACAGCCAGAGGGATGTCTTTCTGCAAAGAAACACCCCAGAACAATAATATCTTTCGTGGTTAGAAACCATGAGTTTGTATTTATAGCTCATCTGGTTCAGAAGCCAAACCTATTTTCTGGGTGCTAGTATTGTGGTGGCCATATTGGATATCATGGAAACTTCCAATACAAACCATTATGGTATTCATATCATTGATCAACCTGTGAAGTTTCGTGGAAATATCCCTCAGTTAAAAACGTTGCCCTATTCACCCGCATTATAGGCTAATGGGGGCTAATATTGTGGTGGCCATATTGCATTTCCAGCAAAGAAATTGACCGGTGTGTCCATATAGGTTGTGATTCTATTGGGTCATAGATATTTCTGGTGGTCAACCTTTGATGTTATGGCAAATGCAGGTATCCAAAAAGGGGTGGTTTGCCCCCCTGGGTAATAGGATCTGACAGGAAATGTAATGTCTCTTTTCTTTTTCATGTTTGCAGCCATTTTGACAATATGCAAGCTCAAGAAAATATGTTCCTTCTGTGCCATGAATCTTAGCCAATGGATTAATATTGCTTGTGTTTGCCAAAACAGTCAACAATCATGGTAGAAATCATGGTAAAGCACTATTTCGGGTAGCCACCATCTTGTAAATATGCACAATAAGGGTCCAGACACACCCAATAATAAAAATAGGTATTTAGTACAGTCACTGGAAGGGGGTATCATGCACCCCCCGGAATTATACTTCTAATCAGTGTTTTCTTATTGGAAAAAATGTGCTGAAAATGATGAGCTATGATAAAAAGTTGTCAAAATGTCCCACCTACCTCAAAACCCCCTTTTTTGTATATGGCTCTGGCGAAATTGTGTAAAGGCAAATATTAATTCACTAAAATTACATAAATAGACATGGTGGTCTGAAATTGGTCATGGAGTATCTTGACACATAGGGGTAAGTAGCAGAACAGGATTTGGTTGGTTGCTACCATTATATTCTTAAATATGACCCACATCATCCTCAGAAACACCAAAAAATATGGTGTCCGCTTGACTAATAACAACAAAGATGGTTATTTTCCAACACATTATGGTGAGTATCACTGCCTCACTTGTATATAGAAAACTTCTCATATTCCCAAGCTTTAATTTGAGCCCAAGATAACCTTTCTATCTTGTAAATTACTCTTTCTGTCGCCAAAATTATGAACTATACCTCAAATCGGTGAAAATTGTATATTCAGTCAGTATCAGTTTTAACTCACTCCACATCATGGAATATTTCTTACTTGAATAAGCTATGTTAAAAAGTTTGCAAAGTGTCCCATCTACCATTTTTATGCAAATGAGTGCCTCCATTATCAAATTAATCGATTTTCACTATATCTCAGCCAATATTGCACTTAAATGAACAAATAAGGTGTCTAGACCTATGTTTTGAGGGTCGAGGATCTCAGTGAAACTATTCCTAAAGTGACCACATGTGCCCGTGGCATGCTGGTGTACAAATCAGTGCCGATTAAATCAATTCCTCTATCTCGTCGGCTTCTTGTCCATGCTCTCCAGACAGTGTAGATCAACCAGTGAGGTTGGTAGGACTGCACCGCAGGACACACTGGATTAAAAAACTCTTTAGTTTCAACCCCCCCTGCCCTTTTTTTCATTCAACCTTTATTTAAATTCTCGGAGAGACCATTGAGGGAACCCCTCATTTACAATGATGCCGAGATTACATACAGAAAAAAACAGTAATACAACAATATTAGTTACAACAAACCGTTAATTACAATTATAATGCAATCAGTTAAAACAGCAACATACAGGTGATGGACGGTTATTGAGTACATTTCTAAAATGACCAATTGATGCCAGGGTATTAAGTTTAAGTTCTTGTTGCAAGACATTCCAAGACTCAGGTGCACCGATGCTGAAAGCAGCCTTTCCAAGTTCAGAGTTGGCAAAAGGGACCAGAAGGCCTAGCCAATCACTGGAGCGAGTTACAATGCGACTAGGTTTCTGATGTAACATGGAAGAAATATATGATGGTAATTTCCCGACCAGGGCTTTATATATGAAGAGGTACCAGTGATTATTGCGTCTTTCAGTCAGAGAAGACCAGCCTACATTTTCATATAGGGTACAGTGATGAGTATCATAGCTGTCTCCAGTGATAAACCTCAGAGCCGAGTGGTAAACTGAGTCCAGTGGCTTGAGTGTGGAGGCAGCTGCATGACGATAGATTATGTCTCCAGTACGGATAGAAATGTGGCTTCAATAATCCGTTTTCTACAGATCCTGGGAAAATTTGCTTTATTTCTGTATAGGAATCATAGGGTTTTGGTTTTTTTTTTTTTGGTTTTTCCAAAAAAGCTTCATCAGCTCGCTTGTATAAGGCACGATGGTTCTCTTCAGAGCAGAGTAGCATGGAGGAAGACGAGCCAGGTCAACTTTAGATTTAGAAATTAGTTTGTCATCTGCTCCCACCACTGTTTCACTGAAGACTCACAATTCAAATAGCTCTATAGCTCAAGCCAAGCCATGTGGCCCATAGGGCAGGAGCCTAACAAGTACACTCCCTGGCATGACTAGTATGTCGCAGGGACTTACCCCAATCCAACCCTTTGGTATTACCCAGCTGGGGATCGAACCCCTGACCATCCAGTCTCAGGGCGGACGCTCTAACTACAAGGCCACTGAGCTGTTGATGATATCCAGGGCCTCTTACGGGTGTGTAACTTTACAGTGTGTACAGAATGGAACCAAATGGACCTGTAAGCCTTGCAGAGCCATGAGGCCCATAGGGCAGGAGCCTATCTCCTGTTTCTGTAGTAGGAGGCAGCTTGATGTACAAGTACACCCCCTGGACATGACGCTAGTATGTATCAGGGACTTACCCCAATCCAACCCTTGATGCTGAGTGCCAAGCAGGGACAAGCAGGGATGTACTGGGTTCCATTTTTCGGAGTCTTTGGTATGACCCGGCCGGGGATCGAACCCCGATGACCTCCCAGTCTCAAGGCAAACGCTCTGACCACAAGGCCACTGAGCTGTTGATATGCAGGGCCCCTTACGGGTGTGCAACTCTGAATGTACAAATGGAACCAAATGGACCTGTAAGGGTTATGGGGGTCCTTCAAATGTGCCTTGTGCTACACTATATGGAACAGATCCTTAATTAGTATAGTTGGAGCAATTCATCTGTCTGCTGTATGGACAGAGTTGCGAGTCTTCAGTATGGTAAATGGTGCATTTATAAAGCGCCTTTATCCAAGGCGCTTTACATAGACACACACATTCACACACACATTCATACACTGATGGCAGCGGAAACCATGCAAAGCACCAACCTGCACATCGGGAGCTGTTAGGGGTTCAGTGTCTTGCTCAAGGACACTTCGACACTAACTCTGGGGGAGCCCGGGTTTGAACTGGCAACCTTGCGGTTACCATCCAGCCACTCTACCCCTGAGCCACCGCCGCCCCAGTGGACGTCACCCGTGCCAAGTTGCTGCGGACAATGGTGGGGGCAAATGACAAACTCACTTCTTAAATCTAAAGTTGACCTGGCTCGTCTTCCTCCATGCTACTCTGCTCTGAAGAGAACCATCGCCTTATACAAGCGAGCTGATGAAGCTATTGTGGTAAAAACAAAACCATATGAAGGGCAGAGATGGTTGAAAATCCTTGTCATTGGAGACCATGGACAAGAAGACAAAGAAGACTGATGAGTTCTATGAACACGATGACTGATTAATGTGACGTTTGTGCATTTTGTTCTTTATGGTGCAGGCTAGGGTGGTCACTGTTTGTACACTGTTTACATTTTTGCCTTTGAGTGTGTATAGGAATAGGATGGAATACTGTTACAGGATTGTGTGACTGTTTGAATTTTGTACTGCATATTGCAGGCCATTCTATAGCGTGTATACTGCCGTATACTATTGTTCATACTAAGAATGTTTTTAGTTTGTGATGTTATGCTACAGTATATTCTAAATTTTAAAGCTTGCTTAAATGCACAGCACCTGTCTAGATACCTTATTTGTAAAAGTTATATGCAATATTGGTATCTCAGTGATGTAAATAGGGTGCGTTTTGCGTCCCAAAACGCACTTTATAGTTATGGGACGCAATAAACCATCAGCCTCTGCATCCTGTGGACGCAACTTTATCCTGGCTGCAGCTGCACTGAAGACTATGGCACTCTCTCGGTCACACACTGTTCTACGTGGAAGTCTAGCACTCTTTCGGTCACACACTGTTATACGTGGAAGTCTAGCACTCTTTCGGTCACACACAGGCTGCAACATCGGGTCTCATCACAACCCAATGCGCGACCCGTGAAGTCGGGGGGGGAAATAATAAAAGAGAGAAAAGAAAAAGACGGAGTGACAAATCGTTAGCAACAAGCTATGCTAACAGACTAGTGGTGGTGGTGTTGGCTATTAGCTTGTTGCTGCTGCTGATTCAACGCACTGATTGAACTTCACTTCATGTCCGCCTGTAACGTGAACGAATCCTGACACCAGCGCTGCAAAAACAGACAGATCTACAAGCTCTCAACGCGCTGCAAACGGCGCTGCAGAGATGGGCGCATCTGCGGGTTCTCAACGCGTTTGTTTTTGCAGCGCTGGTGTCAGGGTTCGTTCACGTTGATCTACATTCTACAAGCTCTCAACACGTTGTAAACGGCGCTGCAGAGACAGGCGCATCTGCAGGTTCTCAACGCGCGAGCTTGTGAATCTGTCTTTTTTGCAGCTGCCATTCTTCCCCGTAGACAGGGACTCAAGTGACTTCTAAGTTCCACTTTTCCAAATAAATTATTTTACATCCACAATGGCAAACCTATTTGCATTTTGGCTAAGTACAATAATTGCAACTGCAACTTTTGGTTGGTATATTAAGCTATGTTAAATCCACTGTTGCCCACTATTAGTATTTCTTACTGAGTTGCGCTTGCTAATACTACTAGCCTACATAAAAAGATATACTGTATAGGCCTATTTGATATTTTTGAGTGGTGTAAACCACTCCTACAACTGGCTTTTGTGTGCAGAAAAAAATGAGCATGGTTGCTATGTTCAAAATAATTTCTGACGTAATTAAATCACACCCGGGTGAACTGGATGACCGTAGCAACCATGCTAATTTTTTCTGCACAAAAAAAGCCAGTTGTGAAATCACATCCGGGTGTGATTTCATTACGTCAGACCACAGCTGATCATGCTATATAAAACCTTACACCACTCAGTTCACACGGGTGTGATTTTTATATATATATATTTTATAAAAAATGTTTTATTATTATTTTTGAGTGGTGCAACCACTCCCTTACGGAGCTATGTGTGTGTCTGGGTATGAGCACAAAAATAGCATGGTTGTTTTTCACCATCTGTGCGCAACCTAACGCACACACAAACACACACGCACGTATTAACTGTATATATGATGCTTTTGGGGGGTGCCAATACATTACAGTGACAGTACAGTACAGTAGAGGGACCGCCACACGGTAACTCTGTCATTTCTCAACCGTTTCGGACGCGGCACGGCACGCCGGAACCGGCCCGGCCCCCTGGAACCCCCCCCCCCCCCCCCCCCCCGCGAATCCCCTCACGGAGTTGCACCACTCACTTCACACAGGTGTGATTTTTTTTGGGACTCATAAGAATTTTTGGGACTCATTTGAATGACCACCTGTGCATCCCGGGACCCATTACATTGAAAACCTATTTACATCACTGTAGTATCTCTTACTTGGTATAAATGTGACTTTATTGTAATGGCAGCACTGATTTGTACACCAGCATGCCACGGGCACATGTGGTCACTTTAAGAATAGTTTCACTGAGATCCTTGACCGGTTGACCCTCAAAACATAGGTCTAGACACCTTATTTGTTCATTTAAGTGCAATATTGGCTGAGATATAGTGAAAATCGATTGTTTCATAACTCATTTGCATAACAATGGTAGATTGGACACTTTGCCAACTTTTTAACATGGCTTATTCAAGAAATATTCCATAATGTGGGGTCAGTTCAAACTCAGTTATTCAATCATTAATTCCAAATGTATAGCTGAAACTGACTGAATATACAATTTTCACCGATTTGAGGTATAGTTCAGAATTTTGGCGACAGAAAGAGTAATTTACAAGATAGAAAGGTTATCTTGGGCTCAAATTGAAGCTTAGGGATATGGGAAGTTTTCTATATACAAGTGAGGCAGTGATACTCACCATAATGTGTTGGAAAATAACCATCTTTGTTGTTATTAGTCAAGCGGACACCATATTTTTTGGTGTTTCTGAGGATGATGTGGGTCATATTTAAGAATATAATGGTAGCAACCAACCAAATCCTGTTCTGCTACTTACCCCTATGTGTCAAGATACTCCATGACCAATTTCAGACCACCATGTCTATTTATGTAATTTTAGTGAATTAATATTTGCCTTTACACAATTTCGCCAGAGCCATATACCTAAAAGGGGGTTTTGAGGTAGGTGGGACATTTTGACAACTTTTTATCATAACTCATCATTTTCAGCACATTTTTTCCAATAAGAAAACACTGACTAGAAGTATAATTCCGGGGGGTGCATGATACCCCCTTCCAGTGACTAGACTATTCCATTGAGTCTCTCATGGTCAGAAACCATGAAATAGTGGAAAGCGTTCATTTTGAACCTTTAAAACCACTTATAACCACTTTTTCAAATACACTAGTTATTATAATCATAACTCTAATTTATATAAGCTAATTGGATTCCTACATAACTAAAACATAGGGTTAGACACCAAAATTACTTGTCTAGGATGAATAATGGATGAGTAATGGTCTTTTAAGAACTGGCGGCGGCCATCTTGAAAATGACACCTTTCGCATGGTCAAACTTTGGTAAACTTTTAGTATGTTATTAAGGACACCTAATACTACACAAAACAGTTGAGAAACCTTCTGTTGCAATTTTTCTAGGGTCAAACCATAATTGCACCTGTCTAATTGATAAGAGTAAGGAACTTTGTTCAGCATGTAGAAGCTCATCTCGCCTTTTTGGTGTGCAACACTCGCACTCAACTCAGGCAGTAAACATGCAAAGTAGACTTTACTGACTAGTGCAGCATCAAACAGCCAGAGGTACTCTGGCAGGAAATATCCTACAATGACCAACACACAAAAGGATCTTGTCAACCATACAGGAGTACTGTGGCCTTTTGTGACGTGTTCTAAACAAACTCAACTAAATCTGTGTTGTTTCGAAAATATTGAACCAATGGAAAGTAGTAAAAAGCGCTTTGGACAAAACCTCTTAACTCCATTGGACCCTCAAACTGTCTGCTAAAGCAACTAACTCCACCACCGTTCCCCCTCTCATGCAAGTCATTGACAATATATAAACACCAACTTTGATGTAGGCAGTATTGCTTTGTTTTGAAAATATAAGGTTTTCTTAATTTCCAGAAAAATGTATCATTTTCATTTCCTGAAAAATTAACATTTTGGAGTTAAGAGGTTTCTTCCCGACAGCAGAGATATATTTTTTTCCCTTACAAAAAACAAAAAAATACATATCATGGATGCACCTGGGACGTATCCTCAGTGATGTATCCCAAGGTCATCGGGGTTTCGGGTCTCCCAACATCATACCCCTCACTCAGGTGACCCAGCCGAGGTGATCAAGTCCCGACTTACGTCCCAGTAGCTCAGTATCAGTCCCATTAGGGACTATATAATGGTGCATTTATATAGCGATAAGCCAAATCTCCCCTCGAAAAACAAGCCAAAACAAGCCCAATAACATGGCCATATAATCCTAATAAAAAAAACATTTGATGCATTTATCATTATAAATACTATGTACGTCTATAATAATGAAGGTCAAGCCAAAAGTTGGTGTAAATAAGCAGACTTGGCAACCCTGCTCCCTTTGTTTGTTTGCCACATGCCACCATACATGCCACCATAATCTAACGTCAGTCCCACAGCCTGCACATAATGCTGAAGAATAAATCAAAAAAAGAGAGACTGAAATGTAGTGTCATGTTACATAGACTCGGTGTATCTGTTACCAAACAAACCACAAAGATTTATGTTACAAGATACACAACAAGTATTCAAAAGGAGCCATCCTGTTCCTGTTGTGTTTAATTCGAAAAAGGGGACCGTTATTTGGGGATCAAGTAGCAGCTCCTCTAAAAAGTTGAGAATTCACCTACGATTGATGACTGGTCTAAGAAAAGTACATATTATAATCAAGCATTTATAAAAATGCATTTTTGTAACACCAAAACAATAATGTTTTCAATTAAAATACATTATAAGTTAAAACGGCAACTTAAGCTGCTTTAAAGAATAATAAAAAAGACAAAAAATAAGCAACGAGGTCACTGCAGTTCACAGTGTGTCTGTGTCACGACTGTATTACCACTCATACGATAAGATAGCATAGTCCTCCTTATTTGATCTTTGGAGGGAATGTGTGATGTCATGAAGAATCAAGCAGTCAATCAAAATGGAAGGCTTGTCAAATCCCACACTCCCCTCTTACCATTTCAGAGATCAAATATTCCCTCCCTGGTTCAACGCTTTCTATACACTCATTTCTCTCTGCTTTACTGATGAGTGCTAGTACATTGTCCTAGAAAAGGAACACAACATTATGTACAATGATGTACACACAACTCAGCAGCAGAGAACTAATATGCTTACAGAGACAGTATAGTATAGATACAAAAATAGCACAGTGAGTTACACCACACAGTGATCACGTATTTTCTTAGCCACTTCTGTATTCTGATTGCATTCTTACTTACAGTGTGATTGGTGTGCAGTTTAAACAGCATGGAATTTCATTGTAAAAAATATATATATTTTCTCGAACAAAAAGCCTAGGCCTACTTTAGCCAAACTCCAGCTTGGGCTGGTCTCACAGCAGTGGCTCCATATTCCTATTGTCCTTCTATAAACAATGAAGCCAGTGTTGACATCCCCTGTCTCTAGGCACAGACCCACACTCAGGAGACACAGGACCCGTAGTACCAATATAAAATAGGTCTGTCTTAAATTAATACAAACAGAGAACTAAGGGATTCACACCAGTAAACAAAATCTGCATACCGTATGTTTTATGGGTTTAAACGTTAAACCATCCTCAGGCCAAATTTGTATATCCATTATACATACATTGTATGATTGAGTTCACAAAACTTCACATTTCTTTGTGATGGCACTAGCACTTTGCTGTGTGGAAAAAAAATACATGTAGCCTAATGTTTGGTAGAGGAATGTTTCAGTGTTTCAGTGGCAGAGGAAAAACATTTGGCTGAATGTGGTACTCTCTCAACACAAGCTTGCAGAAGAGAACAGAAACTATAGATAGACAGACGGACGTACCAACCATAACCTTTGCCCCCAAGTCAAAGACAAAACATGCAGTGCCAATTATGTTCACACAAAACGCCTGCACAGCAAAGAGAGGTAATATCAGTAACAAAAATGGGGCACTAAGACAATAGCATACTAATGACAGTCAAGAGTGTGTAAAGGGTTCCATTTGGGCCATTGTGTCCCAAGTGTACACTGTCAGGGTAAAAAAGACCAATGATGTTACTGTGAGACTTCACTGTGTGTAGAAGAGCACCAATCTGTTCATATCTGTACAAACACATTGACGCAGCAGGGACAGACATAAGCACGAGCCCTAAACATAGACTACACACAGGCCAAACTGTGTTGGATGCGATAGCGATACATTTAATAGATCTCGTACACCATGGTGGCATAACCAGGATGAAGACTATAGTAGGATCGTTGGGTTAGAATGGGACGGGTTACAACTTAAAAACGTAAATACAGCGACAGATTCCCCTCCGGGCTCCAGTTCTAGAAAGAGGCTCGGGCTCATCTTTATCTAAATGTAAGACCGTTATCGTTATGAGCTGTTCCGGTGCGATGATGATGATGCTCTACCAACACTGGCTAACGGTAGCTAGATGACGTTATGCTAACGGTTGTTTACAACAGCAGGAGGGACAGCAGATTATAATGTGCATTACAAGCACAATACAACTCGAAACAAAGATGTATGTAGCTTTTCCCTCGTCATTTTGACCTCAGTCCGCACAGGACTTGATGTAATCCCTCCCAGCCATGTACGCATCACCTCTTTGACTGTGACTACAACACCTGTGAAATGTCTTATGGCATTGTTTTGATGCATTAGAGATAAATTAACGCTTAAAAATATAATATATTACCTGATTCGTTTGACTCCGGCGGCAACCGTTACTCCAACAAGAGATTAAATCATGTTTGACGAACGCAGTCGCCTGTTACCATAATACTAGTAATTATAGTTTAATTGATCACGGTTTAAGACGCATCTGTGACAATCACACTGCGGTCTAACAAGAACCCCAGTAGAACTGTGTCACCCACCACGTGTATTGCGACATTTTTAGTGATAAAAGAAATGCCGCTTTAATAAATCTACATACATAACCTTACCTGATCTGTGTGCAACAACTCCGGTCAAACAACAGGAAATCACGTTTGTCCAAACCCCGCCCACTTCTTTAATTCCACAGACTTTGACCAATCACAACGCGAGAACGAAGGCCAATGGAAATGTACAAGTAAAGCTTGTAGCCACAGAGCCCGCCTAGTTTTATGCAAATGTTCAACCAGTAGCCAATAACCGTTATGGGGAAACTCCTAGTCAAAGCCATGATTGACAGGTACTTATTTTCATTCCGAATTAGATTAAACTGAAAAAATGATAATGTAATTACATTTAATAAAAATTGTATCTTCAAGGTACACCATCAATATAAAGAACACACACCTAAATAAGCCGAATGATGTGGTTTTCAAGAAAGAGTCCTAGCACCCACACAGCAGGTCCTTGAGGGGGTTCCACCAGGGAATCCCCAACAAAATGAGCAAAACTTTAACCACTATTTATACTTTGCCTTTTCAAAAACCGCTGATCTACAAGCTCACAATTGCTCACTGCACCAACATGTGAGCTTGTAGATTGGCATTAAAGAAAAAAATAACATTTTCCCCAAACATCAAAGACATTTGTGGATCCTCAACATGAAAACATTCGAGAGCCACTGATTTTAGTGAACGACCAGCCACTGCAGTGCAGACTTCAGTTGTGTTCCTCATTCACATTCATTTGACACTTTCCAACTAAAATATAGTACATTTTTCCCCCAAAAAAGTACAGCTGTGCAGTGTGCATACAGTGCCATCTAGTGGTGCATAATTTATACACACATCATTTCCAACGGTCACAGTACTTCAATGCAGTCATACTCTCTTCCAACTGGATCGACTGCTTTGCAAAATATTTGATACATCTGCATTTCTCTTTATTGAAGAAGCCAGCCATGACATGATTCTCATTAAATGTACATAATCTTTATTGCGGGGCAAGTGTCCAGTGAGAAGTTTACAGATCGGCAATAGGCTTGTGTGGCCAATAGGGGTATTTGACCTTGTCCAATTTGGTCTCAGGGAAAGTGTCATTCAGATCATCAATTGTCATCTGATCGAAGGGGATCATATTCTGGAATTTAGCAAGCTGCAAAATGAAAGCAAGAGGGGGGGGGGGGGGGAGACATGGTTTTAAGAGATTGAATCGATAGTGGAATATATAGTAGTATGCACTAGTATGGCAGATACACATTAATCTAGAGAAGACTTTAGTGATCTCAGGGAGGAAATTCAAATTTACATTACATTAGCCAAGATGATAAAAAAAAAGATGCACGGTTTGTTGCATATAACAAAATCAAAAAGCTTATAAGGAATATAAAGATATGTTATTGTACAGATTATTTCAATTCCATACCTCTAAAGAGTCTTTATTTACATATTATTTGGTACTTGATATTACATAATATCAACTTAAGCTCAGTGTAAGTATAATGTTAGTATACTGGTATACCACCAAACATCTACGTTAATATAAATGACAGCTCATCTACTCCACATGTTGTATAACAAATTAATGCATACATGTCTAAACAATAACATTGTTTAAAAATATTACATTCATTTTCATGTCAACTACACTGCAAAATCCTGAGTATTAAAATAGAAGCAACTGGAACTATTGCGTGTAACTCCTAGAATTGAATTAATAATCAGGATTTTACTGTGAAACCACCTTTTTGAGACTTTAGTTTCAAACATTTTCAGAGGTACAAGGACAGTAAACTATGTGGCCTCACCTCTGCCTCATACGCGGCAATACGGGCCTTCGACTCTTCGGCATAGGCCAAAGCATTTTTATTCTGTTGGAAAGGACAACCATTATCTCTTTTGATGTCAATGAGAGAACACAGAAACAACACTACTGTGCTGAAATCTTAATTCCTGAAAAGTGTACATGTATAGTACCATATTGTTGCTGTCGGGCAGAAACAAGCTACCTTTGTTTTCCAACTTTTATATTTTTCCCCATCTGACAGTCATTCTAGTCAATGATGGACAACACAATTATGTAAACATTAATGGCCAAAAACTTCCTAACTCCCAATTTGTATTTTGGTAAAGTGATCTCCTACAAGACAAGTATCTGACAATGTATAACGTCTCCATACCAACTTAGATGAAGCAGTGGTGTTTTAAAAAACATGTTTTACTATTTTGATTTCCTGAAAAGTTTATATTTTGGACATAGTTGGTTTGGTTTCTGCCCGACAGCAGAGATATTCATTTTATATGACAAACAAGATAACAGCCTTCATAAAAATTGTAGATTCCTGAGGCAGGATGGACTGAAAATTGGAATATTATTTGTTGAGACACTTACTGCCTCTGCCTCTTGTGTGTCGATTAATGCAGTTTGTGTGTCCACAGGCTCTGGGATCTGCAGTACGCTGAACTGTTGGAAGAACATCTGTGTGAGCCATCATTGTCACAAAAGCTTAACAAAAGCCTATCTTAAAGCAGCATTTGCCATCTTGTTGATAATCACAAGGCCTGAAATTTGTCTTCTGTATGAGGGCTTCATTGAGACAGACCAATATATGAATGTGCCACCCTTAGATGTTTTTTCCTCCTTTATAAAGCATGTTGTCAATATCGAGCCACGCTCTAAGCCCCTACTAAAGACACCAAAAGTCAACTTGCAAGAACTAAGAGCGACTGGTCAGCTCGACCCGTGTCACCTCACATCTACAGTTCATGCTGAGCTGGAACACACCACAAAGACTTGAGCCAACCGTCGGTTTATGGACAACTTTTACACTCTCCATACCAGGAGTGGGTAGTAGTCTGTATCATGGGATATACAGTATCAGAGAGCAGCATAGTGGAGGAAGTAAGTAGCCTAAAAAACTGACACTATACAGAAAGAAATATAATTATCAAGATAGCTTTGGGAGAACTGTCAATGATAAAAGAATACATTTAGTAGAGGCACTTCTGTGGCCTAATGGCAAGTGTGCACAAGACATTTGGTCCAGAGTCAGATGCACGCATACACACTCAACAGCTAGCTTCCTGCAGAACCACAGTAAAAACAAAACAGCCCATTTCCACATTACGCTCACATCAATACTGCTGCATTGTGCCCTCTTTTTATCCGTTGTTGGCTCGCCAGTCGCTGCTTACTTCTTCTGGTGGTCTGATTTGCTCAAGATTAACAGCCAAACAGACATCTCTCCCTCCTCAAGGATTTAACATGCTCAGTCGGGGGAATGGACCCTGGCTAATAATGACCGATAGTGACCAATGGCCCAGCCCAGGACAGTGAAGGCTCATTCATAGTCTGGATTTTCAGTGGTGGGGTGACCACCGAACTACAACATGACGTCACAAGCCGCGGTGAAGAGCAAACCACCGCCACCGCCCTTCTCTCCGTTTTTACTCACGACCGTTCAACGTTATTTCAGCTCCGGTGGTCACCTCACCACCGGAGTGGTGGTCACCCCACCACCGAAAATCCAGACTATGAATGAGCCTTCAGACACCCACTAAACTATGGCTGATTAACAAACACAGAACACATTGCAACACAGAGGCGTTTATGAGGCACTGTGAGCTTGCAGATCAGCCAATTTATTATGACATGCACAGAATAGGGACCCTAGGGTTCATATAGTTAATTAGCTCAAGGAACTATTTTTTCCATAGCTTTGACAAGGCATTCACCACAGTTAAAAAATACAAATGTCACCTTCTGTTCAAACTCAGCCACCATCCCAGCTCTGGCCACAGCACCTTGGTAGAAAGCCCAGTCAATCTTTACAGGGGTCTCTGGAAGTCCAGCTAGCCTGGTGTATAGAAAAATACAATGACAGTAAGATGTTATTGACAACACCAGCTAGCATCCCGATGCTAACGTGAGTAGCATTAGGACATCAAAAGCGTTATAAAACACCAATTGCTTTTGATCTATGGCAATGGCGTGGAGCGTAGAATTTATTGATTGGCGGATATCTACGCCAATGGCGCGATAACTGTTAAGTAAATGAGACCTATATTAGTACGATCCGACTAAACTATGAGAAAAGTTTTTAGAGGAGAGAAAGTGGTTAAGCCTGACCGGTTCATAAAACCGTGGTAACTCATGAGTATTTTCAAATTCTTTAAATAAACTAATATACACAATGCAATATGATGCCACAAGATAGCTTAACTATGCATACAAAAAACATGATATGTGTACTTCGGTGGCCTGGCAGATTACTCAGAGTCTGCTTTAGATATTTTTCAGGAAAGCACACAGGAACTTGCATGCATGTTGAAGTATAAATAGTCAAGGTTGTATTCGTCACATGCCAATACAAATGTCAAATAAGCACAGAACAACGTTGAGTTCCACCCAAAACAACCTAGAACTAAACACAAAATTAAGCACGTAAAGAGAAGTGGGTAAAATAGTGCATAATTTAACACATTTCCTTAACAGCTAACGATTGGGGGCAGTAGAGCAGGTCGTCCAATGATCCATGGGTCAATGGTTCAAATCCCGGCTCCTCCTGTCTACATGTCGAAGTGTCCTTGGACAAGACAATGAACCCTGCATTGCCTCCAAGGAGTCGGTTGGTGCTAGCTTGCCACCATCGGTGTGTGAATGTGGGAAGTGAAGACGCTGGCGGCGACTGTTCCCCGCTTCACCTCCCAATGTATGCACTTGGAAAAGCGCTATAAAACACTAATAATTTGCTATTCATTAATAAACCGGTAAGGCCTAATGGTTAATTTAATGTCTCCAAATGGCCATCCCTGTTGTCTGTGTAGTATAAGGTATGTGTGTGTTAAAGTCTAATGTGAGCAGTACTAACTTGCCACCGATGGCATCGCTGCGAGTCTTCAAGGCATTGAACATGCCCCTCTGGTTGGGTGGCACCCGCTCGGCAAATGCCACCCAGTCTAGGGCCTTCGTTGCAAAACGACGAGCTGCCATGGTAATCTGAAAGAAAGTGGGAAGAAATAGTTTATATGGTCATACGACTGCAACACACCATCAGAAAATACACTCATTGTACAATTACGATTATTTTGAAGTGAGGACTGTTAAGACAGTATATGATTATTAAGGCCATATATAGTTAGTGAATAGTGCATAACGTGTTTACAAGCAAAACAAGTGCATAACGTGTTTACAAGCAAAACAAGTACACAGTACACACAAGTGTGTGTACTGTGTTAACTTGTAACCCCATCTAAGTGTATTCATTTGAGTGACATTCATGCGTCAGATTGAATGCTGTGCCGTCAGTTAGTTTATGTAACAACAGCTATGTAACCGTTCAAGGCGAAGGCTTGTATTAAAAAAAGAACAGCACGGATAAAGAAGCTTCAACACAGTTTATGTAATTCAATTGCAACTAAATTGAGGTCATTTCTAATTGAATTCGCAGCTAAAGTAAAGACGGGCTAACAGATTAGCTAACGAACGTTAGCCTCCTGCTAACGTCATTTCCAACCAAGGTCAGAATGCGTGGTGTTAGTTGCCATGCTTGTATTTCTCGATCAAATTGCCGCCCGGAAACCGCGTTTGCTTTTTGCATACGATGCATGCGTGGGGAGTCCCTGATGCATGGTTAAAATAAACGCGTACATTGAGTTAAATGAACAGATTGTTCTTTTGACACACTCACCTCTCAGTAGCTCTTCTCTTCTGAACAGAGAATGAAATGCGCACGCGCAGCCAGGACAGGAAATAACTGCTTCTTCCCCGCTTTCAACTTTTCAAGACCTGCAGCGAGCAGCGAGTCGCCTACTACTGCCCTCTCGTGGTGGTGTGCGGTATAGTGTACGGACCCTACTGACTTTGTACTGTAAAATGTTTCAAACATATTCAAGGTTTTTGAGGGGCGCTAGTGTGTTTGTGTGTACCCCATAGCGATGATTTGATTGGCTGAGCAATGTGTGTAGTAGGCCTACCGCACAGCGATCATTTGATTGGCAGAATGTTGTGTATATGATGATAAGAGCGCGAGCGCCCCTCACTTCACAGTTCACACGAGTGTGTTTTTTCAAATTTTTTCTAGATTTGTGGAGGGAAAAAAACAGATCTACAAGCTCACAACGAGACACGTCAAGATGTGTTGTGAGCTTTACAAATAGCCAATAAGGGCTCTAGGGATAAAGTTATTACATTTTTATGCAGCTATTATCAACTATAATTGTGCTGCATGGAGAGTTTGGAGACCCCGTACGTAGCCTGCCCCTGGGGGTCCTCATCGGAGTCCTGGACGGTTGGACTTATGCATCAATGCATGGACAGAGTTATGGTTGGACGGGGACCCCACTTGAGAACCACTGGCATCTTCAAATAAAGCATAAAGGCTTAACAGATCTATGTTATATAGGCTACAATTGCACTGAAAGCTCCTATTGAAGATATGCTATAATAAACGTTTGTTTGTATTGGCTAGTTGAAGAGATGCTCGGCCAAACCACTTTCCTCAACACAGACTATATAGTGGTTGAGGTTCTCAAAGTGGGGTCCGGGGACACCCAGGACCAGGAGTCCTTATTTTACACCAAAGGAGGCAATTAACAGTTTATATTTCAATATTTTCACTCACTCTCTAACGTTGTGATGTCAAGCTGTGGTCGTACTCTAATCGTATCTAACAAAAATCGTCTATTACGGTGGTCCCCATGGCACACAATATTTCACAATAAATAGGCCTATATACTTCAATCAATCAAAAGGGGTCCGTGCAGGGATCCTTGACTGGAACCATGCATTGACGAAATAAACCATTGTTTTAATTATGCAATTATCACCAGACCAGATATATACATCATTAGGCTACAGTTGAAATGTATAGCCAAAAAAGTGAACTTGAATTAACATCGTTATATTTTACCATGCATGGGGCTAAGTGAAAGTCGCTAATTGGCTTACATGCATGCCGGTATATAGGCTATAGCAAAAACAAAAAGCAATTATTAGACCAGCCCTGTTGCAATAGACTAGAATTAGATCATATACATTGATAAAATAGGTTTAATTGATTTGATCATTCAATTAGGCTATATGCAAACGTGTGCCTCAGGCCTAAAAGCTGATTGATCTGCAATGCATTGCACACGTTGTACTTAGAAGACTGGAATTTCCACAATAGCCTATTTCAATTTAATGCCAGAGAACATTTTCGACATATAGATTAAAGATATGCAGACTTCTGATTATATAGCAGCTATTATCCATTAACTGTTAAAAAAAACGTATATGACAAATTCGTTACCTAAAAAGAACTAAACTGCTTTTCAATGTTAAGTCATTTATTTTGTTTATTTGCTGAAGTCAGTCTTTTACAATAACTGACAATTTAGATAGGTGTATGTACACAGTACAGATACAAGAATACTTAATAAATACAAATTTCCTGCGTTTTCTTCAAACAGTGTTGCAGGGCATATATAAACAATACACATTTTATTTACATTATTGTTACAGCAACATTTCTTGGAAAATAATCTATTTGTTTTTATATATACCACTCAAAAAGGCCACGGTGTGAGTAAGAGATCCACTTAATATCTAAGACATGCGTTTAATTAAAAATCTCCACATGTTGATAGAATAGAAATAATGAGAAAATACATTTTGCAAAGAAATAGACATTCAAACAGTTATGCTCTGGGAAACTGCATTTTTAAGGACAATGGAATGATAAATAAACTGTCAACGTCCAACGTGAAGAAACAATTCAAGTCATCAGAGAAAACACATTGGTCTTAAGGCACTATGGCGCCATTTAAGTACTTTTATGTTGCTTATAACTATTACTTTCTATATGCACCACTACTATGTTATTGCATTCATGTCTTTTACCATGCATTTCAAATGCCCCTTTCTTTCCCCAGCAGGGACATTTATAGGTCATTAATATTGGGCTCACGAAATGTGGTAAATATTTGGAATTCGATATCTATTAGGCATATCGCTTGAAAACATTATAGCCTACATTTATGGTTGAACTTGATGTCTCAAATTACAGCAAATAATTCGATAGAACTTGTTTTTGACTCAATTATATATATTTTGAGATATCTCCCATACTAATAATCTTCATGTATAACAATCCCAAATAGATTTTTTTTAAGATAAACGCCTCATCCTAATATCGGCCTGTTTCAACCACCATTTCAAAATCCTCAGTGATAATTAATCAATTTGTAAATCTGTGTCGTACAAATGTAGGCCTACATCTTTGTCTGTTCTTGTATACGGGTCCATTTGGTTACATTTATGCAAGGAGTTAACTGCACTCGAACCCCAGCATCCAAAGTCTATAGCCTTAGCACAAACACAAAAAATAAAGTAAAAAAAGGCAGATTACAAGCTCACAGCACATCACCTTGTGAGCTTATACAGTTTGGGCGAAGACATTTTGTGTAAAAGGGAAAACGTGGCCCGAGTCCATTTGTTATACAATAGAGCTGGTTTAAGACTAAGTACCTGGATCATATATACTTATGACTGTTTCAACGTTCAACCATGAACAAATAGACCTTTTTTTTGAAAGGCAAAGAGGCATTTTAAGACAGATAGTACATTCCATAAGTGACAGGTCCATGACTGAACAGTCCGGGAACAGGCAGGGTGGGCCTGGGGAAGTGGCTGGAGTGTCCGTACAGGGATGGAGAGCCCATGTGCGCCCCGAGGGGGAACGGCAGCGCGAAGGCAGGCAGCAAGGGCTTCGAGGCCAGTTTATACTTTTCCAGCTCCGCTTCTTGGAGTCTCTTGGCTTTGGCCCTCCTGTTCTGGAACCATATTTTCACCTGGGTCTCCGTCAGGTTGAGTGAGTTGGAGAACTCGGCTCGCTCCGCGATGGAGAGGTACTGTTTCTGGCGGAACTTGCGCTCCAGCGCCAGCAGCTGCGAGGTAGTGAACGGGGTTCGAGGTTTTCTGTTGTTTTTGTGTTTCCTTAAAGGACACGCAGGTGGACTTGAGCTTCCTATAGTGAATAAATAGGCAGAAAACAAAATTATGTAACAAGCAACACGTGTGTATAAGGCACAAATAGGCAAATGATTATAGCCTGTCAACAACTGCGTCCTGAGTGGTTTTAACTACAGAATTACAAACATATATTGCACTGCCATATTAATGCCATATTAATAGGCAGCATAGGCTATGATATATTCATATATGATATGACGTCTAGGCGATTTAATAGGCTACTATTTGCTATAGGCTATAAGTCCACACAGGCAAATTATGGCATAATTGACGCAGAATATAACAATTTCCTTATTTCCCTTATGGCGTGATCATAATCCATCGCTACAATAAGTCAATAACTGACACGCACGCTCTCATTTCTTTCAGTTTTGCCAAACATGTCAAGCTGTCAACTTCAGAGGGAAGGACTTACTGGTAGGAGTAGAAAAGGAGGACGCCTGGAACCAAGTGCTGTGATCTTTCTCACAAAAGGGAGGACTGTCGTCGTTCGGATCGCTGGATCCACATTGAGAACCCTCCGCGGAAACTTTCCTCTCCGCGTAAAATGTCTTTGGGGAAAACTGTGCGCTTTGGGCTGCTGCTGCTGCTACCGACTTCGGGTGGACGGGACTCAAGTCCGAGGGGGAGTAAACAGTCCGACAGGTGGTCTTCTTGGAGATCAGCGACTCAACGCTGAAGGGAAGACTGCTCCGCTGGCTTTTGTATCCTTTGTCGGTTGTCATATCTTTAGGTTGGAGTTCCTCACCCTCTGTATCCGTGTCTTCTTTCTTTTGCATTAGTTTATTGTCACTGGACGGCGACCCCTGTATATGATTCATCATTGCAACAACGGGGTTTGGGGGGGCCATACACCTCCGTGCTGGCCGGTACAGGACAGTGGGTTGGAGAGTAGCCTGTGTGTGTGTGTGTGTGTGTGTATTAGCCTATAGTGTCCAATGTTTTCTGCGCTGTCAGAACGTCTCACAGTAGCTTAACTCACTAGACGGGTCGTCTATAAAAGGGCAGTGACTGTTCCCCTCCCGAGCGGACCAATCGGCTCGCCACGTTGTCCCCGTGACGTCTCCGACCCTGGTTTCTATTGGCCCACTGCCTTCCGAGAGACATCAAGGGGCCTTTGAAAGGAACGAGAAGTTAATCATACAGACCCCATGCTGTGCAGGGGTATTGATGGCTCAAGGGGTTTTGTCTCCACTGCTCACAAAGTAGACCAATTTTAGCGCAATTACCCAGTGGGGAGGACTTTTGAGCATTTAGCCTCTATCCATTTGTAGGTAGGACACTATTTGGAACTTGAATTAGTCTATAGGCAACTAAACACGAGGCCTACTGTAAAAACTAGCCTACGTATAAAGAAAAGCCACCATATGATTTCAGAACATGACCACACTCTATTATCCCATAGGCATGCGGTCATCTTTTTGCCTAATATGACCGACCAAAATAGAGCAGAACTAAATTCAAATTAATATTGTTTTAACTCACGATTTTTCCTGAATTAATTCTGAAACAAAACCGGATTCGAAACGACCTTTAGGCGCATGAAAGAAAGACGCGCAGGGAAACGTGCATAATGAGGAGAGAAATTCATTAAGTATGACTGTTGGTCACACAGCATTACAGCAATTTAAGGCCTGTCATGGGCCCTTTTTGTTCCACTGCAGCCTCAGTTGAGAAGCAACAGGCGTTTTTTCTCTCCAGGTCAAACTATTTAATAAGCCAGACAAGTTGTGTTTTGGAAGGCGCCAGGCTCGGCAGGATCAAAAAGGAAGATACCTCGGGGAGAAAAGGCAATGGTTAACTCCACTTAACCAATTGTCCTCTAAATATTTCATAGTCCAGTGAATATAGCTGGAAGGAAGCGAGTTCTGACAGTTAACCGTTTCACGTCTAAACCTGAAGTTGATGACGGTATAACATCACAGAACGTTTCTGCAGGGGTTTTTTTCCTGACATCCATAGACAGAGATACAGATGAAGGAAAAAAAAGTCAGACCATTAGTTGTAATTGATTTTCAACTAAAGAGCAATTGTGAATTGGTTTGGATATATATAGTTATTAGGGTGGGCCTATAGTTCACTGGCATGACATTGTAGGCTTATCAATTTAATATTAGCCTAACCACTTAGTTACTTCTTAGGAATTTAGTAATGGAGTCATTTAACATAATTGTTTCCCTGGGTAGACATATAAACATCAGCACTTCAGGTGAGGTGGCAATTAAATACCATTTATTATTTAATGTCAATCCTTTCTCTCTGCTTTCCCAACCTGACACATGCATTCAGTCAGCACAAGATGGTTTGTGCGCCTTGGTTTATGATATCCATCCAACCCAACCCAAGAGCCCATGTGAATGACTGACAGTCATCATGCAGTATCAAATACACAATTAGGACTTAGGGAGAGAAGATAGATGGTTCTCAGAAGACAGATTTCTGTTTAGCTTAATTGGTTTAACCCATCTTTCTAGAATTGCCAATGAGAAAATAGCTTGTGGTCAGTCCGAGCACACAAGATCTCCCTCTTCCCACCCTACTTTGCTCCGCAAATAACTTTATCATTTTTTCGAGATGATTACTGCCTAAATAGATTAAACAACATTAACATCATCGAATAGTTTACTAATTTGAATTTCACTGTAACCTTGTGTAGTTTGCTATGTTTTATGATCCCTCACTGTCATATGACCCAGATAATTGAAAATTATATTTTTCAAGGGAATTTGGCCCTTTTTCTAACAAAAACATGAAAAGAATCCCAACAGCATTAGATTGATTGACCAAACCTTTTGGTTGTCTGTTTCTTTAAAATGATAATTTGGAGACTTATCTCTCATCCAGGTAACCATAACTTTGCTTCATCATTTGACTGGCGTGAAGTCTGATTTTCATGCCATTCTTTCATTTCCTATCTGAAAAGCTGCCTCTCTGTCCCCTCAGACAGCGGGGCCTCTTGTGACCCAGCTGGTTTACGTTTAAATCCCATACCCTCAACTCTATCTAATCTCCATAGTGTCGTGCAAGATGGGGATGAGAGTCGAATAGTAGAGTGCCCAAACCCATGCCGAGATTCATCCGATACAGGTACGCTGAGAGAAAGCTACACACAAAGTGCAGTTACCTCTCCCCCCTGATGTTTGGCTGAGTGTATTTAGTTTTAGACTCCCTCTCCCCTACCCCAAAAGACATTTCTGTAACAGCATGCAGGCGAGTGAACTGTGTCAGAAGTTGTTACTGAGTCTGAAAGCAGATCTGTCCTTCAAGGTCAGCTTGAACTCCATGGGAAGCACTCTCCCCTCAGCCGGCACCAGAAATGAAAACTGTTTTTGCATGTATGTATGTATATGTGTATGTATGTATGTATGGAGCCATTTCATTTACTCTCATGCTTCAGAGAAACCACTTAACCAGTTCATAAAGTGTATTTGTGGCCAAGGTTCAACACATTAAGATATGAGAGAGAATAAAGTGAGTCATACTTTTAAAAATCAAGTCAAGTTTGTTCACAATCCAGGAATGTAGCTTTTTTTTGGAAGCCTCTCTTGTTCGAATCCTGGGTATCAGGGCAGGAAAGACAGGGATCAAATCGAGACTGTCCAGAGTCTCGATGCTTGTACCAACCATTGAAGCCATACTTTGTGTGAGTCCAGATGAGTTGAGCTGTCCACCACCAACAATGTGTGAATTCCCTGCTGAAGTGGGGCCCTCTCTGACAAACAAACCGATCATTTACAGGAGTGAGGGAGTCATGGAACCCAATACCTGTGAGATGTGTTGACAGTGACACAAAGAATCGCAGGTAAGGGCCTACAGTAAAGGTAGACATTTGCTGACACCGTACGGACGGGGCCAAATTGTCATCCTCAGCAACATCGCCACACGTCACTCTCGCCCTGTTTGTTATCGCTTCTCACATGAAGTTTACGCAGTCTGAGGATGGAATGTGTTGCCAGAGTCATCCTGCTCCGGGTAATCAGATGTTGAGCAGTGATGTGAGATATAGGATACGCAGGCATGCCTGCCAGCAGAACCAAACTCCAAGGGAGAAATTCATATTACCATGAAACCAAGAGGTAACTATCTATTTTTCCATGCATCATGTGAGTTTGTACCTAATTCCACATTTTCTGCTTTAATCTTACATCTAGCCTCATTGGGCCCTTTTCACATAAGGTCACCCGCATAGACATGCCATGCACTTAAGAGCAGTTTAAATATTATTGGGTTGCACAGTGCCGTGGAAAATATCTTGACCTTTCATTTGACTTAACAAGTTGATCCAATCCACATCAGAACGGCTTCGAGCCTGCATTTAAATGCTGGTTTAACATTTCCTGCCAAAGCTACTTCCTCTTATGGCTTCACGGAACCCTGTATTTGAATGCAGGGTAATGAGAGACAAATATTCTTGCTGTACTCAAGTGAAAGGAGTAAAGGAAATGCCATTCCTCATGGCTCCTTTTCCAACAATGATCCAGCAGTCACCTTGTCATCTTTGACCAAACAAACAAGAAATATACCATTTTATTACAATTAAGGGTGCCATAATTTGAATAATCATTGACTTGAATTCTTAACCAAACAACCTTCGATGCCATATGTTTAATGCCATATGTTTAATGCCATATGTTTAATGCTAAATGCGGTTTTAAAATCATCATAGTGTTCATTTATCAATTTGGACCCTCATGGGCCCATTTGGTTACATTTGTACAGTCTCAGAGTTAAATTAACACTGAGGAGTTTACTGTCATACCAGGTTCACAAACAGATGCTTTTTTTCTTTTGCCTTGAGAGGGTTTCTCCTGACAGTCTGCTGCCAATAGAAAGTGTTTAAGAGAAAAGCCACGAGAGGTGACAATGCAATTGGCAATTTTGTCTGGACTGTATTTGGCCATAGAAGTCAGCATTCTTGAGGAAAGCCGAGAGACAATGCAAGTGGGCGAGTTAGGTTGAGGGCTTGGGACGAGGAACTTTGTGCGGCCACGCTGTGGTCTCATTCACAAACCCAAGAATGTCACCACAATCTCATACGCTCTTAGCAGCCAAAGTTGTGATGCACTATATTTGAGAAAACCCTCGGCAGCAGCATCAATTTTCTCTTTTACTGTTGGCTTGAAATCCACCGAGGCCAAAACCAGTAACTATTGTATAAATTACAGCAATTTGGTATATATTATATGAAATGTTCTTTTTCACATCATAAAAAAAAAGCATTGGCTGAGAACTGAGCAGTCTGCAGTTTGGGATAGCGTAAAATGTGTCACAATCAATTTGCGTGTTATTGCGTGAGTCTAATATAAAGAGGTTGTAAGTGAGAGGATCTATTTTGAATTCATTCACTGTGTTGGACCTGCGTGCAAGTTGTCTGTCTGACATCCGGCAATGGAGGCAACGTGTGACAACAGATTAGTACAATCTGGTTCCACTAAACAACAAAGAGATAGATAGACGACGTGTAGAACGTTCCAGTCACATGTTTCTATTTTTTTTTATGAACAGGAAATACAATTAATTCATCTAACACAATATGCTATTTTGTGTACACACGTTGCATCACTTTACACAGAAATGTTCCTATCATCAACTGAAAAGGCATAACATTGTGCGATTTCTTCTCTGGACATGTCATGCCCTTCCCTGACATGATGATTAGATTTCTCACAAGATCAAATTTGACTTCATGATTGAGCATAAAGATGCTGTGTATGATATGAGGTATTGTCTTTTGAAAATAAGTTCCAGTTATGGAATGTTACAAAGATACTTCCTCTCTGAATACAGAGAAAACAGAACATTTACGGTTGGCAATTGGCAATTTAGGTAGTGTTTTTTATTTCAGATTGGTAGTTCTTCTGAGTGCTCATTGAATAAATGTTGATTTGTGCACTGCAATTTCATTATATTTCACCATATACGTCTGATTTCTGATTCGTATGTCTTTGATTAAATGCCAGTGGACTTATCCCAATTTAAATAAACAATTTAAAAAATCCACAATTTAAATAGAAACATGAATAAATACTATTGCAATTTTATTTTTTTATTGAAGTCACAGTGGATCAGTGTCAAATTCCTTCAAAACCATGCCTTCCATAAAGAGAATCGCTGATTCCTCCCAGACGCCATGTTTACTATCGGGCAACAGTTGTCAGATAGTAATAATGTTATTGCAGGCACTAAAGGTCAGTGCAAATTGTGTGTGTGTGTGTGTGTGTGTGTGTGTGTGTGTGTGTGTGTGTGTGTGTGTGTGTGTGTGAGTGTGTGTGTGTTTGAATGTCCCGAGATTACAATTTCAAAGCCCTCCCCATGAAAAAGACGAACAATGGAATGGGTGGGAAGTTAAAGGAGGGGGGTCCTTTTCAAACAAACAAGCATGGATTTCTCCTGAATAGTGCTGATGAAGAGCAGCCGGATTGGTTCTCAGAAGATTGAGAGGGCCTACATTGTAGGCTGTCCTACTCCTTAAAGCTCAGAATGAAAGCTGTGGCTGCTGCCTGTAGAAAGCACAACAACTCTGAAACTGTCTCACAACTTTAATTCAACACGTCACCCTAATTTCTCTATCCCTCCTCAATCTCTCTTCTCTTTCTCTCCAGCTGAACAGAGGGTGGACACGGGAAAGCTCCCTTATTGCTTAATGAGCCTGAAAATACAATTGCACTTCTCTGACTGTGAAGGCAGCCTGCAGGCTAGTGTAAATGAGCGGCGTTGAGGAAGCCCCGAGGGCCGCGTCTTGCTGAGCGGCGAGAATAGAACGATGTGGAGTGGGGTTAAATCCTGTTAGGGCATGGCATGTGGTGGAATCGCGGTGGCTTTCAGGCCCAACAGAAGCTAGATAGAGCCACTTGTTGCAGCAGCATGCAGCAGCTTCAGATGTGTGGCAGTCTCTCTCAACTGTGATGATGTGTGAGATTTATTGAGGCTGTGCCTCGGTCGTGTGTGTATACCGTTCTTGGCATTCATTAGCTGTGCGAGATGTCGGTTGTTTGTCACATCTCGAACCTATCATTTCAGCCCGTCCCACACAATGGCTCTTTTTGAAGCCTTGGTACAATCATCATTCAATTTTAATTTTCCATTCTTCTGTGGATTCCAATCCAAGGCAAAGGCGAGCTGAGGCGAAAGTCTCCCACACTGCATATGTCCTCCTCCTATGAGCTTTGGGTGCTCTTTTGACCGCTCCGCTAGGCATCTGCTGCTCGTAGCCTGCCCATATCTGCATTCTAATGCACATATCCTGCTGGGATGTTAACTTTAGGCCCTCAGTAATTGATGGCTTCCACACTTCAGCCGAGCCCCCCCTATTCTTCATCCTTCGATTGTTGGTATATCTCAGTGGTTTGGGGGTCTTTCAGGGAGCCATTGTCCTTTTATGGAGGAATTATAATAGACTAAAGGAGAGAGGAAAAAAGAGAAAAGAGAGCAGGGTGGATTGGGGGGGGGGGGGGGGGGGGTGTATAAAAGAGAGTTGCTGCTGATATTTAGTGAACTCCAAAGGGGGACCTTTCATTCTTATTCTGCAAGTTTGGCACATGCCTCCTGTTACTAAGTGGCATTGCATTGAAGAAAGGGCCATGCATTTCCCATTCTCTAGGTGCCTAGACTTACAACCCTGGCAGCTGTTGGGTCTTCTATAGACTTCTCTCCACAGGTGAGCTCCCCCTACCAAATTCCCAGTCTGCACTTCTGGCACTAGGGCTTTTTCAAATATTTTATTGGTTAAGAAAGAGAGAGAGAGAGAGAGAGGTACAGACAGACACAGAGAGAGTTAGAGAGAGAGCTCTCAAAGATAGAACGAAAGAGAGACCGAGAAAGAGACATCATTCTGTGCTACAATTGAAATTCATGGAACCACTTTTAATAGACTCAATGTTTACTCTGTGTACTAGTAGTATTCATGCACTCTTTGTCTCAATTGTCTCATTGTTCAATCTCATCATTGTTCCTCCAATACGCCTTGCCATGAATATTGTGTTGCTGAGTCTGGTGTGATTCAAACAGTAGCTGAAGTGGGGGTGTGTAGCGTTAGTCCGACGTCCCAATAATCCAACACCCATAAATCCGACTATACCCAATATTTTGACTGTAGAGCCCCATACTAACCCTAGACCCAAAACCTAAGCCTAACAATAGAGCCCCATACTAACCCTATCCCCAAAACCTAACCCTAACAGCACGCGGGAGCCACGGGTGAATGTTAAGCGGCCTCGTAGTCGGACTAACGGGATGTCGGACTAGCGTGTGCCCCTTACCCACCCTGAAGGGGCTACTGGCTAGCACTCTGGGCCTGGTTGTGTACAGTGAAATCTTGAGTGTTTACTTACAATACTCACAGACCCAAATTAACCTGGTGTTCTGTGATGCCACTGCCACCTTGGAAGCCATCAAAACGGCTGGACATATAAACCAATTTAATTATGTTTTGGTTTTGGATGGCGTCAAACAGCCCCATTTATTTTCTCCCGCCACCAGTGGCAGAGCGCGTTCCCCCTTTCGCTTCTATTTTTTGCTTTGTGATGTGAGCTGTTACATATTACTCCTGAGGTGTGGTGCCTCTTCTTCCCTCAAAGGCTTCCAATGTTTCCCCCCAAACTGCTGCCAAGCTGGGCTATCTATTCATTTGGTTACTTAAGTGTAATTGCTCCCCTTTGAAGCTTCAGAGAGGCAAATCATTCGCTTTGGCCCCGGGGCAGTACCGGTCACCGAGCCAGCGACCCCCTCCCGGCCCGATAGCGCTGGAGAGCCTGCGAGAGACCAGCTCCCATACGGAGAAGAAATAATATGGCCAGGGCCGCTCAATTTCACCTCTCTTTTCATCCCATTCTTTGAAAACTTTTTATTAACAACAGCTTTTCTCTCTCATACTGGGGCGCCAGAGGAGGGGGGGGTGGGGTGGGTGGGGGTGGAAGAGGAGTTTGGGGGTGGTTGTCCCTCTGTAGATGTCTGTCAGTCTCTCTCTCTCTCTCTCTCTCTCACACACGCACGCACGCACACACACATTCACACCCGAGCGCATGCATATATACACACACATCATCAATAGCGACAGGTCAAGGAGGCATGGAGAGAACAGCCTCTCCCCTATGGTTCACACTGCAATACAAGGACTTATGTTTCATATACCACAGGCCTCAGATTCCTGTCTGTTCCATAGCACTTTTTCTGTGTTATGTATGCGTGTCGGTACTGTAACTCTGAGAGCCCTATTTTGCGCGGTGTCTTATGCCTTCGAGTGAGAGAGAATCTTATTAAGCATTTTTATTTAAAAAAAAAGAAAAACATTTTAAAATTGTGAAAATAGACGATCTTCAGCAACGCATTGTGAGCTTGCAGAATGGCTAAAAAAAACAGCTGGTTCGCGTGTGGCTTCAACGTTTTCATTTTTTTCTCTGTACAGGCTTAAGGTGACACGTTGTAAGTGCATGTGTAGATCAGATACTTTAGCTTTTTTTGAAAGAATTTGAAAATGTTAGAACTAGAATTTATTTTAATTGAAAAATTGTGAAAAATGTTGACGAGGAAGAATTTCCCTTATACAATGACACACGCCAAATAGAGACGCCAGGTTGGAAAGTGGTTAAAGATAGAATGTGTTCCTTCGGGCACGGTGGCGCAGTCGGTAGCACTGTCGCCTACAGCTAGAAGGTCCTGGGTTCCATTTCCTACATTACCCCTAGGTGGGGTTGGCAAAAGGGCCTTTCTGTGTGGAGTTTGCATGTTCTCTCCTTGTCCCCTAGGGCAGGGGTTCTCAACCCGTGGGTTAGGGTTAACCCTCGGGGGGGTCGCCAAATTATTTTGGGGGGTCCCCAAATTATTTTAAAAAAAATATATATATATATATATTTTATTTTTTCCCCAACTGAATGGATGGAAAATCGAAAATTAAGAGTTTACATGGTACACATAGTACATGCATACACCTTCCTAATGATTATATCTGGTTTCAGTATTTATTTATGGTGTATTGTCTCTATTATTAAGGTTATTGTAGCAGTCAATTTATATTGGGGGTCGGGAGGGGGCGGGGCGGGGGTCCCGAGACATTGCCAAAGCATTTCCGGGGGTCCCCGGCCAAAAACGTTGAGAACCCCTGCCCTAGGGTAGGTAGTAGGTACCTTCACAAAAAACATGTAATAATCCTGGTGGGGGAAATAAGGAACTGGTTGGAATAATGTGTTCCATTCACGTGCTATACGTCCAACCGGGGAAACTCCCCCCTGTCCGGTGAAAATAAGCGTCTTGGACTCGTCAGGCATAGAAGGAAGCATGAGGTCAGTCCATTGCTCTCCCCAGGTTGACAGAGGAAGTGTAGCGCCCAGGATTACATTAGATAATTGACACTGGGTGAAAAAACGGGGAAAATTGTGGGATGAAAAATAAATAAATGAATGTTCCTTCAGCCAAGTCTGCGGGAATATAGAGCTGCAAAGTACACAAAGAGCCGATTTTATGGTAAAAATTACCCCCACCACTTACTGTTATTGTCACGATAGTGAGCAAACTGACGTTGTAATCTCATAATAAGGTAATGGGCGTTGGTGAAGCTGTGTAAAGGGCTGCGATTAGATGGGTGGAGTTTACGGAAAGAGGCTGAAATGAAAGGTCCTGCCATTTACTGATCTACACACAATACTTCTATAGCAATATTCAATGCCATCCGAGGACAGTGATAAAACACTGTTTTCATGAAAGCATTTAAGTAGCAAGGAAGGAGTCACCCTTCTGTAACCCAAACAACTACTTCAACAGCAATTAAGCCCTACCCTTGAAGGGCATTGATGAATCCAGGTACAAATCCCCCCCCAAAAAATAAAAACCTGATAACTTCTAAATAGCACAACTCCTCCTTAGGGCACCGTAGAGCTAAATTGATGTAGACGGGTGGCCATAAAAAGCCAACCTGGTTATGAATGCTGCGTTTTAGTTGTATCATTTTGACTTTGAGGTTTTTAAGAGAGAAGCGTTCCCTGCAGTCAAGCCAGATGGTAACAATTCTAAGACATATTATGAGCTGCTCTCTGCCAAATAGCATACCTTTGGGCTATGTTTTCAGTGCACTATAAAAGCCAATAATGTAATTTTGATCTAGTTTATCAGATATCACCCGACTGGCTCTGTTTATATAAGACACAGTTTAAAACAGGACAGGAGTTTCCTTCCCCCCCCCCACCCCTTAGGGGGAGTGTTCGTTCACTATTTTCAATATCTGACCTGGTGCTCTGCCTTTGCCTGTTTGACTTTTGCATTCTCGAATGTCGAATGTGGAGTCGAATGTGGAACGTCGAATGTGGAACGGACAGCAATGGTGGGTTTAGCTTCCACATTGTCAGCCGTAGTGTCAGTAGATAAAAATACACGGCTATAAGTGTGTGGTTGTCCACAGAATGACTTGCGTCCCCCAGGAAAGAGAATGGGGCTATTCTTTGTGTAAGTATGTACAAAGTATGACCTTGACACCACTTAATGTAAAGATGACACAGTAGCAAACTATCCCGGCATCACACCACACTCTCCAGTGGTCTGCCATCAGCCCACTGACTCACAGCTGACCTTGCTGGAACATTCCAAAAGTTTGCCCATTTAGGAAACCTATTGGGAAAATATGTCAGTATCCAACAGGTGAAATATAGACACTTGATAGTGTGACGCTAAACATGCACATGTACACCATGGCCTGCAGACAGACACTTTTATAGCACATACACACATGCACACACCCATGCACGCACACGCACGCACGCACGCACGCACGCACACACACACGCACGCACGCACATGGATGTTTCTGGGCAATGGAGCCAGGAGATTATATGCCATCTGTGGGTGTTTCTCTCCCATAACGTCCAAAGAATGTAATTGGCCCAGTACTCAACCACAACAAGGTGGGACAATCAGGGACATTAACTCAGGTTTTCCATTGTGGGAAGTGTTGTTTTCTTCTTGTCCTGAACTGATCACATGCACAACTGGAGACCTGCTGTGTGAAATTACTCGCACTAATGGCACTACACACTTTTGTTGCAGGAAATCGGACAGCCGCACTGTAACTGCTAAAACGGTGATAAAAAAGCCCAAATTGCATCATGATGTTGAGCAATTTAATCCCTCTAATCACAGAAAAAAAACTCAACCCAAATGAAGCAAATGGCTATTGACCAGTTATGGGATGTGTAAACGTTGTTGCTGGTCGGTCTCTTGGATGTCTTTGGAAAGAAATAAGAGTTAAAAATAACTTTTCCAAATGTGAAGGTGTCATTAAAGATGTGTAATTAAAGATCACAATATTAACTCTGTAATTTGCTCGTCTATAAGGTCATTACGTGTCTCCACACTTTGTTTTAATGGGATACAAAGTGCAGTAAACGAGACAGTTAGCTGTAGTTATGCCTGGCTGACTGTTGGCTGAGAAGCTGTGAAGGTTAAAAGCCTGATTTATACTGTACTTGGATGTGGATCTCGTCTCGAACAATAATAGCTGACCTACAAGCTCACAACAGATCACAGCATGACGTGCTGTGAGCTTGTAGATCTGTTATTTACTGTGCAAGACACCGGGCGCAACTAAGTAGGCGTAACAACTTTTGAGATGGCTCAGTACGACTCATTCTGATGAGACAAATTTTAAATTATGTGTTCCAGTCTAGAAGAGTTAGAGGTTTTACAGCAGTGAAAAGATTTGCTGTAGACATTTAAAATGTGGAAATATGACTTCATAAGTGAACTTAAAAAAGGACAAGGTCTTACTGATAAAAAATAAATAAATCAAGGTCTTTAGGCCTACTTGAATATTATCAACAAAACATTTCATTATTCCACAATCTACCCAATGGGAAAGAAATACACATGTAAGACCTTGTAGTCAAACAGCTTTTAAGTCTTTCTGACCTTTTTAATAAAAAAGCATGGTCTCAATCTAAGCACAGAGGGAGGAAAAGTCCTGTACAGTGTGTGGTTGTTTTGAGGTTTTATCCCCTTACATTCATATCCTTTCCAAATCCCGTCATTGCTCATGATGGTGCTTGTTAACAGCCGCCGTTGATAACAAACAAACATTTTCCCGTGATAAAGTGGCTGAGACAGGGGAGACTTGCGAAGCAGTCTGCACAGAACTGTCTTTGTCTCTCTCGTCTCCAGCGGCCAGTTATGAAGACGAAGTTCCCTGTGAGTGAAGTCTAAGTTAACTAAACATTTTTTTTCTTATCCCACCACCCCCCTCCAAATGTGTGGTTGTGTGCAATCTTTTAACGAGCTCCATCTTTGACCTGGGTTGTATGTTTCCAGAGATGTCATGTCTTGTAAGTCAAGAGAAGACTTTAATGTCCACATGATTTAACATTAAAGGGAAAGATCCCAAAAAGGGGGCTCTGTGCCAGTGAGGTAATAATACCCCCGTAAAAAAGAAATTGTAAATGCTAAATACATCCCGCAGATCATGGCAGTAGATTGGGAACAGCTCATGCTCATGTGGTTTTTTAAACCAAGGCAGAATGGGCCTAACTCATAGCTGTGCCTCACCGACTTGTCTTTCTCCTCAGCACTGAGGAGAAAGACCTAAATCTCTAGGTTATCTTTTAGTTTTTGACTGTTGTAGAACCCTTTCAGATGATTTGCGAAGAGGGATTTTCATAAATTCATCCTGACATGAGAGAAGACGAGGGAATCGCTGAACCCTTGCACGCAAGTTCACAGACTCTTCGAGATTAGGTTCGAAAATGCTGTTTTTGTTTGCCGTTGTTAAAATCAGCCGTTGTGGGTTTTCCCATGATTTCCCCCCCCCCCCTCTGTAAATTTGTATGGTATGTTTCCCGTTAAAAAAACAACACACATTATGTCCTTATCCCTTATTTCAGATCAAAAAAGATGAAAAAACACAAAACAAACAAACAGAGCAGGAGTTTGGCTTGTGACATTCTGTAAAGCGACAAGCTTTGCCACGGCATTGTTTGTGGTTTTTGCAGACCTGTAATCAGATTTGAAGAGGTTTGGAAGCCTATCGACATGGTAATTCTTTAAACCTTTGAGTGTGCTCTCCAAGACAGGACGATGTCCAGTAAAAAAATAAAGAAAAAATAAGGGAAAAAAGTGAAATCTCGAAATGCTTCCCCACATAGGCTACACCCTGCTGTGCAACAGCAAAAAAAAGGAAAGGAAATAGGCACGGTCATCTTTCTTCCACGCACCATGAAAAATGGTTACATTACACATACAGTTGTTATGTCCTTAAATATGTTTGTTTTTGTTATATTGCTCTAGGGGTGTTTTGTTTTTTCTCTCCCGCTCGAAACCCTGTTTCAATTAAATGTGATGGAACACATGTGTCCCTTATCAGGGCCAGCATCTTCTACCGTTGGTCTTTGAAACGACTGTGGCTCCATGGGATAATTGGTCTTAAAAGGTGGATTCTCCCAGTGTGCCGCGCGGTGTGCCTGTTGGCGTGGATCACCTGACACCTTGTGTGTCCATAGACTCGTTATAAGTGGTTGTAAGTGGTCATGCATGTGGTAATAGCCGCAGGGATGATAGCGATCCTTGGACACGACACTCTTTCATTTGTGGCCTCTGGCGCACATACGCAGGCAAACACACACATGCGCGGGTACGCGTGCACACACAAACGTGCACACACACACACAGACGTACAAGACAGACATGCCGGTCATAGGTGTGTGTTAGATGTGATCAGATTATACAGTTGTAACTCGGTGCAGGTTGATCTTTTGAAGTGAGGTGAACAGAACACACAGAGCTGCAGACAGCACCAAGTTACTTCGTTTGACACAAGATGATGCTGCTGACAAGCAGGGTTCCATTTGAAAAAAGAAAAAGGCCCTATATACTTAAAAAAGAATCTTTGAATTCCTTTATATTAAAATGTGAAATAGTATGACACAATTTGATAACGTGCCCCAAAGGGATGCCAGGTTTAATGTGGTCAAGAATCAAATTGAAATTTAGTGCATTCCACAAAGTACTGTGCTGTGCTGTAACTGTATCATCAGCAAGGATGCACGATTATTATTAAATTGTGATATTATGAAACGTAAATATCAAAAATATCAGACAGCCTCATTATACTATACACTGTATACAGCCACAATATAAGATAGTACATCATAGACAGTAAAGTCCTGTGTTCAAGTTTGTTATGGACATGTTAAGTTAAATAACATGTTAAGGAGTACATTTGCACTTTCTCTGAGTCGAAGAAGATGAAGATTATTATGATGATGATGATTAACACAAGCTGTTAAGGGAGAATCAACTACAACAGGTTTGTGTGTGTGTGCGTGTGCGTTTGTGTGCGTGTGCGTGTGCGTGCGTGCGTGCGTGCGTGCGTGCGTGCGTGCGTGCGTGCGTGCGTGCGTGCGCACACGCACACACACACAGAGAGAGGAGAGAGGAGAGATGGCAGCTATAGTGATTGGGTTATTGCGCGGCCGGCGCGCCCTCCACAGTGAGCAGAGCGCTCTCCAGCGCTCTGCCCACCCTCCACAGTGAGCAGAGCGTTCTCCAGCGCTCTGCCCACCCTCCACAGTGAGCAGAGCGTTCTCCAGCGCTCTGCCCACCCTCCACAGTGAGCAGAGCGTTCTCCAGCGCTCTGCCCACCCTCCACAGTGAGCAGAGCGCTCTCCAGCGCTCTGCCCCCTCTCCAGCGCTCTGCCCCCTCTCCCTCTGACTTGACATCCCATCGTGATGAAGCTGTGTGTTTACCGTTCTGCTCTGTCTGCGTCACGTCACCAAAACAACAATTTGCAACCCTGACGAGAACAAAAGACTTCATAATAAAAGCTTGTGACAATGAACACCCCCCCCCCCCCCCCCCCCCCCACTTTGCCCTATAGCCTTTTGACTGGGAAGGGAACGAGAAGATGAAAACAAAGAGAAAAAAGAAAGAAAGAAAGAAAATGCTTATCCCCCCCAATCTTACAAAATAGGTTTTCTTGTGGAGGCCATGCATTGTGAAGTGGAAAGCAAAGAGCAGAACTGAAAATTGATTCCCTGCAATCATCTTCTGTCATCTTTTGTCTATCTCCAGACTCCACTTTTGTCTAAACTCCAATCATGCTGTTGCTCTTTCAGGCTGATCTGAACGTATAAACCTCCTTTTGAACCTTTTTTTGATTTTGTTTATTCTGTAAGTCTTTTTTTGTTCCGAGTCCATAATCACTACATTTCCCCAAATAACCCGTCTGCCGCGGGTATAGTTGCACATACTTTTAAAGTTTTTTTTCACATGCAACAGTTTCTTTTTTTTCTCCGGCAGTAATTCAGCTAACTATGCAGATTTCCAAAAGAGCTCTCATCATCATAATATAGAGGGCCGGGCTCAGAATAGGGTTTTACACCCTCACGGCAGTGAGATGCCAGCCCAGGGGCCTAGAATAACTGCATTCAGGCCCGGCCGGCGTCAACAGGAAGGAGCAGACAGCTAGCACGACTGCAAAGCCTGCACAGTGCTTAATTGGCCGTCTGCAGGAATTTCTGGTGTGGCAAACTAATTGACCCGCAACTCCCCAGGGCTTTATCAACACAGGGAAATGCCACTGGGCCAATAACCAGCCAGCCTCGTAAACGGATCTATAACCAATGGCCAATTTGAAACACATGTTATTGGCTATTTTACAACAGGTCCCCCCCCCCCTCCCATTTAAGTTATTCCGGTGTGTGCACCAAAAAGGCTGTCCACAAGAATTTCAGACAGGCCAATCCTCATGGTTCGACATGCATATAGGAATGATGGTAACATGCTAACACAAATAGGACTGATTATGCCGTTTTCATTGATGTATCTGGATCTATCATCACCTTTTATATTTACTATTTTTTAACATAATCTATTGCCATATATTATATAGTGCATGTACAGAAATATACATGCAATATATAATTTATTATATAAATAAAATGCATGATCCAAATTATGCTGTAGATTCATGGACATACTGAGAATGATACATCTTTGGCTATCACACACACAAGAGTGTACAAAACTAGTGTTGAATGAACAAATGTGTTTTCAAATTTGACGAATAAAATTATGACATAAAAAAACTCCGCTTTCGGTGAGTGAGTGTGACAGGTTTCAGATCAAAACCAGCTGCCAATTAACTTAATGACTGAATCCGTCACATTCAATTAGGGGGAGCCTACGATCTGTCAATCCTACCTTCGGACTGCTCGTTAAACAAAAACACTGGCAGATAATGATCACTTTAGGAGGCGTGTGATCCTTATCTGACAGGTCCTGGTCCTTATTGGACGCAGTCTGCACTGACAGCTCCTGTGGATAAACCGCTATATGAAAGAGATCCCACTCCACCTCTGGAATCCATCCTCAACTTTGTATCTTGCACAACTGACAAATAGTTTCAAACAGCAGACTTGGACTGTTGAGAAAGAAAGGGACCTTTTTGTCTTTATCTCAAAGTCATACCTTAAGAGATGGACCAAGAGAGGGGCGTTTGCACGCACACACGCACTTGTACACACGCACACGCACATGCACACGCACACACACACACACACACACACACACACACACACACACACACACACACACACACACACACACACACACACACACAAACTAACTAACGAAAAAAAGAAAGAAAGAAAGAAAGAAAGAAAGAAAGAAAGAAAGAAAGAAAGAAAGAAAGAAAGGAGAAAGCCAGAGAAATGAAACAAAATGAACATGAAATGAAACAAAAAAACAATTCAACCAAATCAAAACAAAGAAACAACACAGCAAACCACTTTCTCTCTCTCGTCCCTCTTCTCTTGAGCAAAGGGCCTACTGTAATCCCCTGGAGGTCAGCTATCTGGCAGCAGTGTGCTCTGTCAGAGAGCCCAGCTCTGCGGTCAGTGTCTTTAACCCCAGATGATAACACTTAGCCCGGCCGTAAAGAATAGGCCCCTTTAAGTGATCCATTAGCGTCCTATCCCCGAGAGTGGACCCACTGGTGTCTACTGAAACTTACCAGGAAGCCTTGAAGGAAAACAGCATGGCAGACATGTACTGAGATCAAAGACAAACCCCTCCACCCCGCCCCCCTCTCCCCTTCCTCTCCTCCTCCTCCTCGTTTGTCTATCCGTCCGTCCATCCATCCATCCTTTCAGCCATCTCTCTCTCTCTCTCTCTCTCTCTCTCTCTCTCTCTCTCTCTCTCTCTCTCTCTCTCTCAGTCCTCTCCCTCTGTATCTCACTCCAACTTCCTCC
>NC_136809.1:13434485-13456985 GCF_951216825.1 Electrona antarctica | reverse complement strand
GAGAGAGAGAGAGAGAGTGTGTGTGTGTGTGTGTGTGTGTGTGTGTGTGTGTGTGTGTGTGTGTGTGTGTGTGTGTGTGTGTGTGTGTGTGTGTGTGTGTGTGTGTGTGTGTGTGTGTGTGTGTGTGTGAGGGAGGCAGGGGAGCATTGGGGGGTAGCAGAATATGACGTGGCAATAAAAAATGAAAATGGAAGGCTCTCATTGAAAACAATGACTTCCTTCCTGTCTCACTATTGCCATGCTGGGAAAAAAGGGGCTCATTTGGCATTGATTAGGAAAGACGCAAATTTGAGGGGGGATGGGGGCAGGAGACCACAGGGGTTACACACATGTATCTGTATAGCCGCGACACTCCAGGCCCCCTCTAATTTGGATGTCTAAGAATTTGCTGTATGTGCTGCCACATGCCAGTAAGTCTCAAGCTCACTGTAAATAAATGGTGTCGGCACGATGCAGTCGCATGGGTACAGTCGCCCCCATTTGTAAGTCATTAAAATATTTTCTCTGTGACATATTAATTAGGGTGTTGCAGTCGTGTCCTGTCGTCTGTCTGTGCATAAGGAGCTGCACACAGCACAGCAGGCTCGTTTTGCGTGCATGCATTTTCTGAAAACTTTTAATCATCTCTGTTAAACCACATGCACCCTATAGCATCCATATTCTGGGCATATCATTATAGGCAAATATAATAAAAATAGACGTAAGCATTTGGTGAAGACAGACATCAATCATTCAGTGAAAAAAGACAAAATAGCAGATCTACAAGCTCACTATGCATCACATTTTGTAAAGCTATCAATTAAATTTTGACATGTTGTGAGCTTGCAGATCAGCTATTTTCCCTAATTGACATACAACAAAGTATACAGCGCAGTGGGTCTCCAACTTTTTAATTTCAAGGACTCACGTAACTCTAAGAGTTACAGACCTGATGGTCCATTTAAAACCCCATCAAGGAACCCTGAGAGCCCCTGGGCCCCACTTTGAGAACCACTGATAGGGTTTAAGTGGTTAAGAGGTCAAAGTCTTGTTTTGGGATAAACTTCTTCTTATACAGTAAACAGTCTATTGCCGTCAGACAAGCCACTCCATGGAAAAATTAAGCAAATACGTTGCATTTCCATGGTAAGCAATTATTGATTTTAAGAAAATAACATAGATGGCAAAGAGAAAAGAACAAAATCAATGCACTAACAAGAATATGAAAGGAAGAAAAAAAAATCCCTTTAGGCTTTACTTGTTTTAACCGTGGCTAATTAAAAGCTAATTGGTAAATCAATGAATGCCCTACTGTCAGAACCACTAACACAAACACAATGTTAGTTTCCTTCAGTGCATCCTCCTCCCTTCATGTGGATTATCTCTATATCTGTTGGCCCTCTGGGAGAATTAGGCCTCTAATGACTTTCATTCCAAGCCCCTGTAGCATCAGTAAAATGTTTACTGCAAGAATGCAGAAAGGTCTTTGGTGAAGCCATGCATTCGTTACAGGGCCTTTGACTCAATTCTATGTGTATAAATATATCCATTTCATTATGGAGGCCAGTCAAATATTTGTTTCAGCGGTTTTCCCCCCATATAACGTAAATTGCTGCAAGCTGTTGCACTTGGAAAATGTTTTCTCATAATGCTTTTCTCCCTTCACATAAATCACAGCTAAATGTTGCATCCAAATGGCTACAGACAGACAATTTATTCTTGGCTTCCCTCTTCCCCCTTGAGGGAGGCTTGCGCCAATGGGGTCGCGTCGCAGTTTAATGGTGACTGTCATTATCTGTTGACAGTTGTTCATCATCGTTTCCACTTTTATTGTTTCCCATTTAACGTGTATTTTTTCTCTCTGGTTGTGACCGCTGGCAAATTAAGTGAGGGGTGAAAACATGTCAAGAATCAGGCCCTACCGTGGGGCAATGGGAGGACGGCATCTACCGTGGGGCAATGGGAGGACGGCATGACCTTTTTTATTCATAGATATTTATGGCGAGGTTATAGGAGATTCTTATAACCAATTTAACCATCCCTGCACATTGCCAAAACTCTTAACTCTATAACTGGAGTTATACTCTCATAAATATCAATGCTTTATTTGATTGCATGCTCTGCATTTTACTATGCTCTTTTGTCTCAGATTTGACTACTTGCAACCAGTGTTCCGTACTATATCCCATAACCACAGAGACCTAGGAATACCAGATCAAATCTGTGCTGACATTTTAATTCCCCTTTTACGGGACGGATAACTTTGGGTGATCTACAGTGCTCATCATCTACAGTGGTGAAATTCAAGTTTATAATAGATATTTAAAACAAACGGTCCTGTTCAGTTGGGAGTCCACGGCAATGCACTGTACAGTATGTTGCCTATCAGCTCTGTGTCAGTTCTAAATGGTTCTCAGCAGGTGTTCCCTGCGGTGCAGTCAGCTTGGTCAGTAGTGTGTTGTTGGGCCCATGAGTAGCTGATCATTGGGGTTTGTGGCATCTTTCAACAACACCAGGGGAGTAGCAAGTACCATAGTAACTGAAAAAAGATTAAAAACATGACTACTTCCATTAGTGGGGGAAAAAAATGAAAATGATAAATTATTCTTATGGCCTTCGTCATTAATTAAGATTGGCTCTAGATGTAAGGCCATGCCTGTAGTATTTTACTTTTTCAAGATGAGGAGACAGTCAAACGTTTTGGCTCTGCTGCCTTTGTCAATGACTGTGTCTCTATTGTTCTTGCAATCTGTCTATTAGATTGAGATATCTTGCGTGCAAAGTTGACATTTTGAGGGTGAGAGCATAGGCTACATCATGGGGTCCCTCGTGTTTAGGGTTCATCCACCATGCTCAGCAAGTTTCACTGTCATTTCAATTAGATTCTGAGATAATTTGTGTGCAACTTGGAAATGCTGGCATTGTTGAGACGAGTTTAGTGCACAGCGAATCTAACCTGCATACCTGGTTAACCAGACATAATTCACGGAGCAATACACACAGGAGACGTAGATCTTTTCTCTTCATAGTCACGTGGTAGACTCAGCGAATAATCTCTGGTTAGCTGGATATGCACGTTTGATTCGCTCTGCATAAAACTCATCTCAGCAGGTTGCTGGCGCATGGAAACAAAAGTTAAATCTGGTTAACCAAAATTTGAGTTATCTGGCAAATTAGTGCATGTGTTGAACATTGAATAGAATGGACTGTCAAGAAGCCAGGGTCTTAACATCATGTGTGGAAGACGACAAACAAAGGGACAAACCAAAATGGATGAATGAATGTTGGTCTCCATTAGTTTTCAATATGCCCATGAGCTATGGGTGATGAAATTCCTGGGTCACCTGCAGTTGCATATCAAGGCTCCTACAACAGCCATCCAATCATAGACTGTAAAAATGAATGCCATTCAATGCTGATGCACAAAAAGGGATGAAGAATGCAGGGAAGCTGGAGGTACCTTCACTAAAAACGCCGGGACAACGCTCCACACGTCCCAAACTCTTCTCCCTTCTGGCTCCAAAACTATGGAATGCACTTCCCATCACAGTCAGAACTGCAGCCTCACTCCCAATCTTCCGCCGTAGTCTGAAAACCCACCTCTTCAGACTCCACCATGGCCCGTAGCACTTGCCCTAGCCTAGCCCCTTAGATAGCACATTATGTAGACTTAGATAGTATTTTAAACAGACTTATAGCTTGTTACGTAGACAGCCCTAGAATTGCACTTTATGTAGTCATAGCACTTTATAGTACACATGTATAATAATATATTATATAGTATAGTATAGTATGTATAGTTTACATAGATACTCCACTGTTACGTTCTTAGTCTACGCATGATTCATGATAACTACTTTTTATATATGTGATGTATGCCATGCTTTTGCTATTGCTTAATGTAAGTCGCTCTGGATTAAGAGCGTCTGCTAAATGCCTAAATTGTAAATTGTAAATTGTTGCATATGTAGAAATAATCCAAGTGATTGACCTGACGGAAAGCTCTTAAGATTCTGCAAGAATGTTATGCAGGTAAAGGGTAAGCCACACATACTGTAGTTGGCCTGTGTACAAAAATGACTTCACCACAAATGGAGAACAGAGAAAGTGGCAGTTATTTATTATTGGAAATATTAGTTAGTTTTAATAATAGTTTTTCAGCTCAGTTTAGTTTTTGTTTTAAAGTGCATAAGTAGGCTACAGTCCCACCAGGTATAGTGACCGCTATGCAATTCTATTTAGTTTTAGTTATTTCGGCATTGTTCATTTTGCTTTTATATAGTTTCCTTTTTTTGTACAAAAATGTATTTTGTATATGTATTAGTTAGTTAAAAGGACCAATTCACCACTTTTCAACCTATCTTCATATAATAGGTCCTCACTAATAATCATGATAAAATGGCACAATTATTTCTGTGTCTGTCTCATATTGTAGGGCTGTGGGCAGTTCAGAAACCCGTCCACCAGTGACATCATCAATGAGGAATCCAAGCTAATAGAAACTGCATGCTTTCTAGTCCTGAAAAGTTGCAATGCGAAAATGGAAGCCGTTCTTTTTGTAAAAATAAATCTTGTTTAAAAAAGAAATATGCCTAACGATGTCACTGGTGGACCACAGCCCTCCTATATGAGACAGACTGAGTCGAAAAGTGGTGAAGTGGTCCTTTAACTTTAATAACCAGCAGCAGTATTTTTGCCACATTCTGAGAAAGAAAAAGGTTAATTCAGTGCATTGTCTATGGCAGGGGTCTTTCTTCAACGTTTTTCAGACCAAGGAAGGACATTAGCTGAGTGAGAGATGAAGCAGGGGCCCAGATTAATTTCATATATTTCATAGATGACTTCATAGACTTGTTTGACAGCACAGAAAACTCTACTTGGTGTGCTCTTTTTTCTATAGGCGATCTAAGCTCACAATGCCTTGCAGCACGAAGCGTTGTGAGCTTGTAGATCTGCTATTTTGGCTAATGCTTCTCTCAGAATAGGAAGTATAGGGTTGAAGTGGTTAATGTCCCCTAAGTGCCCTTAGGGGTCCCGGGCCCCCTGCTCTGGTCACCATAGACCCCTGATCTATATGGTGGCCCCACTGCAGCAGGAGACAGAGCCAAGGAAAAAGTGGAGCGTGAAAAGTGAGAAAGGTTCAACTTTGCTGCTGCCACTGTGTGGAAGGTTGAGTCACTGCATGGCCTATTTCTTAACAAAAATATATATAAATCATTTACAAACAAGCTGACAGAGACAAGCATCGAGTGTCTGTACTCAGTGGTGGAAAGTAAGTACATTTGTCATTTGCTTAAGTACTGTACTTAAGTACAGTTTTGAGGTATTTCCAATATCCAATACTTTTAGTTTTACTTCTATTAAACTACATCTCTGAGGCACATATTGTACTTTTACTCCACTACATTTATTTGAAAACTTTAGTTACTAGTTACTTTGTAGATTTTGATTATTATTACAAAACATACATTAAACACTTCAGCCCTACAGTATATATACATTTCGGCCATTTGAAAATAGTCGATCTACAAGCTCACAATGCGTCGCGATCAAGGGGCTCCAACGTTGAAGCACGGGGCCCTAGTGGTAAGAGGAAGGACTGCAGACGGACCCGTGGATTCATGACGAGGAAACCCCGTGCAGCTGGGCTTTAACATTGAGTGCTCGGTTGCACTTCCGCATTTGCCAACAAAAATGTGGTTGGCAAATGCGGAAGTAGACGGTCCTTCCGGGTGCTTCAAAACGCCACTGAGCAACTTCCACTGACATGAATAGCGGGGGGGGGGGGGGGGGGGGGGGGGGGGGGGGGGGGGCGGAGCTTCGCGCCAGTTCAGTCTCTATCCTTCTTTATACTCTATGGTCGCGATGCGTAAAACTGTCGTGCATGTGAGTATTACTTCCTGCCTGTGACCTCTCCTGCTCGGCACAGCTGTACTGCCTTGAGACACTTGAAGCAGAAGAGCTCTCGCTGGACTCAATTCATGAGGGTGTCTGCAGTGAAACAGAGCGATAGAAGGTGTGAATTCAGCGTTAAGCTTGACCATACTGGCTGTTTTTGGTACACATGAACACAGTTGAAGTGCCACATGTACTGTATGCAGTTCAACGCCATGTCACAATTACAGCTGGTCAGAAGTCCACACCCTGACTTTGTGTGTTTAGTCACATGCCAAATAGGCTTCAGACCCCGATGTACCAAGTACAACTAGTTACCCTACTGACCTGGCAACCAATGGTAGCCTACACAAACAGAGTCCACATTTGGTTCATCCTCAGACACAATGCTTTTGATTGATTGATTGAAATATGTATTAACAGTTTGCAGAATTACAGTACAATTCAAGCATAATTCAATACAAAGACTGTTAACTGTGAGTGGACGACCCAATAAAGCATTACACAAGAGGGTCCACCTTGTTCAATTCAACAAAACATTTAGAGACGTACAAATATACACTTCTATAAAGCCAAAGAACAGAACGGGAATTCATCATCATTGAGCTTAAATGCTCAATGCCAAATTACAAACAACTAAGTGTCCTACACCATGGCAAGTTTGGCAACACAACATTCACTGCCTTTTCTAAACAAAATAATGTTATGTCATTTTGTTTTTTAGGCAGATTTATTTAGATGGGGTAGGAAACTGAGGGCAGAGATAGGGTAAAGACATGCAAACACAGGTCCACAGCTGGAAGCCAACTGGGGACATTGGGATTATGTGGTCGATGCACGCTAGCCAGTAAGCAACTGGCATTCCCCTAGCTGTTGTAGTCAGTTTGAAACCATCAATATGCCCTCAACTTTCATTACACTTACAGATTACACAGTGTAGGGTCCAGCCTGACCGAAGCTCAATTTGTTTGCACAGAAAGTACACATCTTGTCTGAATAGGACCAGAGAGAAAACAAACAACCTTGAGCCGTCTTTCTTGTGGTGCAACTAGTGTTGAAATTTCTGTTTGTTTTATACACTGGCGGTTAAGGCCTTCACCTGATGATCTGCAACTATGTTGCCTTGCTGTTTGTTTTATACACTGGCGGTTAAGGCCTTCACCTGATGATCTGCAACTATGTTGCCTATACCCACTGGCGGTTAAGGCCTTCACCTGATGATCTGCAACTATGTTGCCTATACCCAGTGGCGGTTAAGGCTTTCACCTGATGATCTGCAACTATGTTGCCTATACCCAACCCGGGTAGTGATTCTGCTGCCTGATGCGTACTGTCGCTGTGGGGGGGGGGGACCTTGGCTAAACCGTTACTTTTCAGGAAATGGAACATGTGTTTCACACTCACACACACACACACACACACACACACACACACACACACACACACACACACACACACACACACACACACACACACACACACACACACACACACACACACACACACACACACACACACACACACACACACACACACACACACACACACACACACACACACACACACGTCTCTATTTTGGCATGCAATTATAGGTGAACATTCTCAAAATAAATAAATGACTTAATAAATAAATTAATTGATTAATAGAGATATACAAGCTCACAGCACGTCGTGTTGTGAGTCTGAAGATGAACCATTTTCACTAATTTTGTATAAACTAGGGCATTCATTTATGAAAAAAAAAAAACGTTGAGAAGATGAAATATGAACATAGTCAACATACAAGGTTTCTGCCTGACAGCGACAAAATGACCCCCCCAAAAAACAAAGCGGGTTTGCAGATGCGTGCAGGTCGATAATTCATCCCGCATCATGGCTTAGCTGGCCGAGTCACGGATTCAATAGATCACCATTAATCACATCATGACCTTCCTCTCAACTAGGCCCATCTAAAGCCCATTCATCCCCATTTGCCATGCAGCTCCGCGGGTCGATAATTGGCAAAGCAAAACACAGATTAAACCCAATTTGGATGGTTTCTACTTGAAGCTTAACAGACACGGCCTGGCTGGGCCGGAGCTGGGTTCACTCTGCTCTACCCCTCTGTGTCTGCATGAGGCTTCACCGGGCGCGGACCGCAGAGCCTAAATCAAACCAGTCTGTTCCCTCTGTGCGTGTGTTAGAGAATTCTGTGTGTGTATCTGTTTGTCTGTGTGTCTATGTGCGCATGTGCGTGCGTGTGTGTGTGTGTGTGTGTGTGTGTGTGTGTGTGTGTGTGTGTGTGTGTGTGTGTGAGAGAGAGAGAGAGAGAGAGAGAGAGAGAGAACATCTGCAGTGAGTGTGCATGTGAATGTGCAGGAGTGTGAGAAAAATTGAGCTAGAGGACGACAGAGGCACAGGGAATTGTGTGTGTGTGTGTGTGTGTGTGTGTGTGTGTGTGTGTGTGTGTGTGTGTGTGTGTGTGTGTGTGTGTGTGTGTGTGTGTGTCTGTGCGTGTGTGTGTGCGAGCATGTGTGTGCGTGATTGTGTGCGTGTAGTGTACACGCGTGCATGTGTCAGTGTAGTAGGCTACATCATTCCATCCACGATTCCCTGTAATGCCATTGCTAATGGAAACCAACCCCCAGCATTCAACATCCATTTGTCTCATTAGCCTTTTAGTTTAAAGTTTAATTGCAGGATGTCGTAAAATGATTTGGTCTATGACTAATGACAATATTTCTGCTCCAGAACGGACAGAACAAAGCACAGTGGGATGTTTCTCTTCCTCACGGCATGTCTGGGATGCAGCTTTTTGGGCCTACCTAGGACTGCTTGGTGGATAATTATTTACCGAAAAGGGTTTATCCCTAACATGAGGACATTGCGTTGGCAGAATAACAAACTAATGACTAATTTCATGGCTATTGAGTCATTTGCAAAAGGCCATCTTGAAGATCTTATCGTAACTTTTCACTTTAGAGAGCAGCTGCGTATAATCAGCCATTATGAGAGCTACCTGTTATCAACGATTAACTTGGTAAAACGTTCCTGTGATAAAAAAGGAGCCATGTTAATCTACACATGATATGATCTTACAATAATAAACTGCTTTATCAGCAATTTACTACTGAGTGCATGTGTTGAACATTGAATAGAATGGACAAAAGCACACCCGTGTGAAGTGAGGGGCGCTCTTTATCATCGTACATCATCATACATCATCTCATTCCGGGCCAATCACAAGTTGCGTCCTCACTTTTGTCTTCAATGTTTGTGTCACGCAATCTTTGTGTTTACACGAACACACAAAATTGTCCAATCATTGTCAATGGCATTTAATGTCTGTGTTTGCATATACACTAAAAGCTGGACATAGCCTGGGCGGCTGGCGTAGCCGTCTGGGCACCTTGGCTGGTAATCCAGTCTGTCAGTGTGCTGCGGGTTCGACTCCCGATCCCGACGGCCCTTACTGCGTGTCACCCCCCCCCCCCCCCCATCTCTCTTCCTGTCAGCCTACTTTCATCTATCCCTCTATCAATAAAAAAAAGGTGAAAGACAAAAAATATATAAAAATCACACCCGTGTGAACTGAGTGGTGCAAGGTCTTATATAGCCTGATCAGCTGTGGTCTGACGTAATGTCAGTGACCATAGTAACCATGCTCATTCTTTTGGGCCCCACGTACAGGTACACACAAACACGGATACAAACAAAGCTGGTTGTTGGAGTGGTTTGCACCACTCAAAAAAATAAAGAAAAAAAGCTGGACATACGTAGGAGGGGCAATTGCAATTAAATTCTTGCTATCGGTGTGATGGTTCCAATATGACCATTCCTTCACGTTCAAGGTCACAGTCATTTTAACAGGAGCGGAATGCACAAGTCCTCATGCAGTAAGATTCAAGATTCCTTCTCCGCAACCATGGGAGATAACCTCTAGGTGGCAGTGTGCCTCATAAAAACCTCCCCCCCAGCAGCAGCAGCAGCAGCAGCAGTATAACAACAGCTCTTTTCACATCACTGTAATTACAAACGTCTGCTATTCTCTGCTCCTCTGCTCTTCAGTCCACCGGCCCCGTGAGCGCAACCCAACTAAATGAACATGACCGAAAAGTTGATAAGTTATGATCACCCCACCCCCCCTTCTCCCCACCCAGCCTCGTCCTTAAATGGGGGCCTGATACAATCTGTGAGGCGCGGTGGGCATGTATAGTGTTACTCTCATCAAAGGCGACTGAATGGGGGTGAATGGTGGATGATGTGTGTACTGCCTCTGCTTAGTGCAGGCATTTCCAGCTGGCGCCAGGGCAGAGGAAACCCACTGAGGCACACAACAACACACACAGACACAGGGGTCAGCCGGGATTCACCCAAACCCCCCCCCCCCTCCCCTCCACAACCCCTCCTTGGCCTCTAAACCAGCCCCCCACCACCCGCGCCCCCACCCGCCCACTTTCCCTGGCCGCTTTTCGTCTGCTCTCTCTCTCTCTCCGTGTGTCTATTTTGTTCATTCCTCTCTTCTGTTTGGTCCTTAGGACATGACACAAGAAAGTCTGGTCTTTAGTTCCACTCTCTACGTCTTGCTCTCTGAGAGTAATCACTCTCCCCCGTCCCTCTCTCTCTTGTCCACTCTTTCTTCACAATGTATTCTCCTCGCTCCCTAAATCCACAGAGTTAATTTCACACTTAGCTCCTGAACGTGTTAAAAATAGACCTGTGAGGGTGATTAACCCCTGAGAGTCACCTGTGGACTTTTAAGGTGCCGATTATCATCTTCACCGCATTACAATATGATGATAGAAAGAAAGACAGAAGGAAGGAAGGAAGGAAGGAAGGAAGGAAAGAAAGAAAGAAAGAAAGAAAGAAAGAAAGAAAGAAAGAAAGAAAGAAAGAAAGAAAGAAAGAAAGAAAGAAAGAAAGAACACAGAACTGACAGGGTGAGAAAAAAGAGCGAAGGTGAATGAGAAAAGACAGAGACTTCTTACATCACCCCAGCTTCACCTCTGCCTCTCGGAACGCTTTGCCTCTTTCTTCTGGGTGACATCAGGACCTAGGGGGAATTCAATTATGGTGGATGTTAATGGCTAAATGGCTCTTGGCCTCCCTCACAATCTGCACAGGAATAATAGAGGAGGGGACTCCAAACGATCAGGACAAATTAAAAAGCCAACCTGCTATTTTACTGTTGAGTTCTGTTGATGCTGTAAAGTGGGAGAACGGGCCTGGCGGCCTTTACGTGACTACTCGGTTGATTTAATATGATTTTCCCCCAGCCCCGAATCTAAGCCTTTCTGGCACAACAAGCTATGTCTTGACCAAGCATGGGGTCTGTAAATGCCCTAATAAATACTTTTTAGCACTTTATTCAGTTCCATGCCCTAGGCCAACAGCTTCTAAACTGTCACCCAGCAACTGAGAGGGCGGAAAAATCCCACCACCTAAAACAGGGTGTAATGCAGATTTAATTAACAAGCACGGACAAGCCCAGGCTTGCACATGCATGCATGCACGCGTGCACATGTACTGTATGCATGCGTGCACATGCATGCATGCACGCGTGCACATGTACTGCATGCATGCGTGCACATGCATGCATGCGTGCACATGCATACTAGGTGTATGCAGACGTCCCCCACATGTAAAGCATGAAACCAATGCACACAGCCAAACACACACACACACGCGCACACACACACAGACTTGCCAGTTAAAAGATACGTGCATACATAAATGCTAGCACTTGCTTGACACACACACACACACACACACACACACACACACACACACACACACACACACACACACACACACACACACACACACACACACACACACACACACACACACACACGTCAAGTGACACATCCCTAGGCTTAGAGCAATGGTGTGAAAATATGTGCGTGTAAATGAGATGCAGACAGCCTCACAGCAGTGTACATATAACCCAGAGAGAGAGAGAGAGAGAGAGAGAGAGAGAGAGGGAGAGAGAGAAGGAGAGAGGGAGAAGGCTGAGAGGATGTGGCTTGGCTTTGAATTGCTAAAGTGAAGTTTCAAGGCATATATATTTTGAATTCTATGCATACCACTGATCCATGAGCGATAGGCAGTAGAGAATTGAATTCATCCCCCCCTAGTTTAATAGTTTGAATGTCGAAAAGTTTCTTTCACGGCTCAAAGCAGACATTGAACAAACTGTAAAGCTCAAAGGGTAGAGCATGCATGCGTTAAGCTTTGAATGGCATCTATACAATATATATCAAGATTAGCCTACTTGGATGACAGAGTCCTAAATGTCACTGTCGGGTGGAAACCTTGTACACTGTACAAGTTTAGACTTAAAAGCAGATTTACAAGTTCATAACCCCTCACATTGTGAGCATGTAGATCTGTTTTCTTATCAACGTTTCTGTGTTTCGTATGACGAAGTAAAGAACTGTTTTAGGGAGGAAAAAAAGAAATGCAGAGATACAAGGTTTCTGCCCAACAGCAACGATATGCATAGCATTAAATGCAACCGTCAAAAACAGACTAGTATGTTCACAATAATATCGTCACAATACAAGTACACAGTATAACAGACACCAAAACAAAAGCGACGACGCTGGCAGCTAGAAAAGCTCAGCGGTTTAGTCATTTATTTTTGTTCGTCAATGACATCAGAGCAGATGGTTCTGACATAAACATTTGGCACTCAAACTGTTGTAACTGTGACCCCGCATACTTCACAATCAGATGGAAAATTCTGTTAAAAAACAAAAAACAAGCAAGCTGAGCCCATTAAAAATAATCGTATCCTTAGCCTTATAGACCGTATAATATATTGTGATTGGTAGAAAGTCTATACAGATTATGGCACTCTTAAGACGACAATGGGGACTTGAAGTCTGTCTTTTGTACTATGTTTTACAGATAATCTGACTGCCCCCTTCCCCTGAAATTTAAATTTAAAACTTTTTACAAAAACAATTGGATCGTTCAACCCTCTCCCAAAAATACAGATACCGTAAATAGCCTACTAGATATAGTAATACATAAGTAAACACCATGTTTCTACAGTACGTAGAACATGTTTAAGCACTAATTGTACCGCCGTTTAGTTAGAGAGCAGCTACTTCATACCTCTACGTAATGACGTCCATGAGCACGCTGTTCTAATGACACAGTACACAGTAGCCACAAGAAGAGACCATTCAATCCTTCAGACGTGTAGATCGACTTCGACTTTGACCGAGAATCATTAAAAGATCGAAAGGAGCATAATAGCATAATAGCATATTTTACACCACCATTATGGATGTATAACACTAAATAAACGTTTGCATGTTAAACAAAAGGCTTTCAAGTTTCATCTTGAAAGTATAGGCCTAAGTATAACACCTAAATGTAACAGCAGTCATTATGAGAACATTCAGCAATGATTCCATTCCAATTAAAATGAAATGAAAAGGCAATCAGGAACCAAGACAGGCCGATGAGTAAGAAATGAGCAGAAATATCACTGAATCTCATTTTCTCCTCACACTGTGACTGCTCGCCTCTCGTCTCGTCTCTCACATTCTCAGAAGGGTACCACGTGTACACACACGTGCACACACACACACACACACACACACACACACACACACACACACACACACACACACACACACACACACACACACACACACACACACACACACACACACACACACACACACACACACACACACACACACACACACACACAGTATACACAAAATGCACCAAGGCAGGTTCTTTGTTGACTTGTGATTCAAGAATACTGTAAAACAAAGACATTCTCCGACCGTTAACTAACATTCCTGGTTTCTACCCACAACAAGTAAGGCTGCATCTGTATGGAATATGTATATTTTTAACCACACAAAGTACCTGAATTCGGCATTCATGGTGACAGAGTAATCACATTTGTTGGATTACTCAGCACTGATTTACAGTAAACGAAACGTGTCAATTACAAGTTATGAACTTTTCTTTCAGTTTCATGCTATAAATGTCGGAGGAACTACTGTATATAAATTATTTTTAAGTTAATCATCCAGGCCTCCACATATTACATCATATTTCCTCGAATGTAATGTATGGACTCCCCCGTCCGGCTGTAGCCTACAGTATATCTTCATTCTTCTCCCTCCATCACGCCTCCTGTTTGGGCCTCCTTCAGACCGTTAACGACCGGGAGCCATGGCGAGGACAGCTCAGGCCTGGTCCTCTTGGCCTGGTTGAGTTGGGTCAGGGTGGCGTAGAGCCCTGGGGTGGTGCCACCGTGAGCACTCACCTCTGCCTGCTGCTCCTCCTGGTCTGTGTAGTACAACTGCAGGGGTGGGCCTGCAGGGGTGCAGTGTTTCTGCTGTTCAGGTGGACAGAGGGAAACATTTCTCTTAAAGCCAAATTCCAATACCCACAATCTCGGCCATAGATATATATATATAATATTCACCTTTTTCCTAGGCTGTGTGTACTTCCTGTCGATTTGATCCAATGAAATCCAATGAAACTGGTCAGATGACCAATGATGTCCAATGAAATCGACAGGAAGTGGAGCACACACCCCCCCCCCCCCCCCGGAAGTTAACGTTTTTTGACCAATCGCAGCGTTGTGTTCCCGAAAATGTATTCCCGCTGAAATGATCATTGGGTGGGGACTAGTAAACACAGCCGCACCGCGTGACGTAGTTATCTTACACGCAACACTTCCGCCACTTCCGCTGATAGTCTTTTCAGCGTAGGTCTTGGCCAGGGTGACACAGCCTAGGAAAAAGGTGAATAAGAAAGCTAGATGGCTCACCCACGCTACTGGCCAATGGGGAGCGACGCCGCTACGTGGCGGCCATCTTAATTCGGGGCAGCATAACATTGTGTCTATGGTCCATGTACTTTTTAAATAACCATAACTTGCTTAATTTTCAACAGATTTTCAAACGGTTTGGTTTGTTATAAACCTGAGAGACGTCTGCATACTTAAATGCGTTTATATGACGTTCATATAAAAAAATAATATTAAGCAGATACACGTCCTGAATCATAGCCACGTTGATAACGTTTGTAATAAACCAACCTGTTTGTAAATACGTCAAGATTTGAGCGAGTTATGAGTATTTTTGTTTGAGCTGCCATAAAGCAAGATTGCCGCCGGGTGAACTACGTCAGAGACTTCGTCTTGAGCCATCTAGCCTTTATATATGTCTATGATCTCGGCCACTCACTCACACTCGGTCACTCCAGCATGCCGGTGTTGCGGTGAAATTGGTGACCAGCCAAAATATGTGACCATCTCGTGGACTTCACATAGCCTAACTTACATGGAGGTCTTTAAATATGTGATTTATGTTGCGACACTGACGTTATATGACGCCTATTCTACACGATTGTCACATATTTCAGCGGGTCACCAATTTCACCGTAACACCACAATGCCGGAGAGACTGAGTGTGAGTGAGCGGGTGGCTGATATTTGGGGTGTTGGAATTCAGCTTTAATGTGGGATGATACACTAGATTGACTAGAAAGATGACTCTGTCGGCACCCGTGCCGGTCCGAGTGCAGATGGAATATAAAGGAGAAAGACAGTGTGTGTGTGTGTGTGTGTGTGTGTGTGTGTGTGTGTGTGTGTGTGTGTGTGTGTGTGGGCGTGCAAGCGTGTATGTTACAGTACCTCCCTCGTCGCATTCCGGTAATTCGGTGTGGTTCAAAATATTAAAAATTGCGGTGCAATTATGGTGAATAAGTGGCCTCACATTACGTGCATCATTAAAGCAAGCGTCATTGACACTTTCTATCTGTCCGTGCCTCTACACTTCTGCATTTCACAGAGAAATACAGATGACACTATAGGGCAGTGGTTTTCAACCCTTTTCATAGCAAGCCAAGGCCTATAAATTATATTATCGGCAGTTGAGTCAAGGACCACCACTTGATGTCATTTAGCCTCTCAGACCCCAAACTAAAGAATATGTTGTTGTCGTTGGATACGATTCTGTTCACATTTGCATGCTGTATTAATGTGGTACCATTAGTAGAGATAACAGGCGTCGATCAAAATCATAATTCTTCTAACAGTTAAAGATCTATAAGGCTCCATTTGGTCATTTAGCTGGGGACCACCTGGAACTCCCTCAAGGACCACTGGTGGTCCCCGGACCACTGGTTGAAAACCACTGCACTAGGGTATTCTTTTACACAACATAACATGATCTCAAAAAAGGAAAAATTGGATTTATCTTCCAAATCTGCAAAATGTCCCTTTAATTCAACTCTGAGAGTGTACAAAACAAATGGTTACATTTATTACACTATCGTAGTTACAAATTGATAAATAAAGAGGATTGTACTGTGTGGTCCACTTTCTTTGTTGCCAGGGATGTAGAGAAAGTTATGAATATTTTCATAATGACCCAGAGTGGTTTTCCCCACACAGCTCTGCTGTAATGTACAGTATGGCTGCATGCTATTAATACAGGAAGTCATAAAATTAGATTGTGTGAGACCTTCAAGCAAACGCTCCAAAAACATCAGTACCAAAAATACTGATGTGTTTAAAGAGCACACACAGTAAATGTTCTGAGTTTTAACCGTAACAAAACTTTAAATTTAAGAATATGAAAAAATCCTGAGTAAAAACTTGATGTTGATATAACTCTTAGAATTAAATCAACACTTTGCAGGAGAAGAGTGGAGAATTAGACTAAACTAACTTCACATCCGTTCTGCCAACCCTCAGGGTCAGTTTGGTTGCATTTGCATGCTCCACGAGCTAAATGAACACCATGAGGACTTTACGAGGCAGCTTGGGAACCACTTCGAACCAGAGTTACTACTCGAAGTGTCCTTGAGCAAGACACTGAAAACCTAATTGCTCCCGATGAGCAGGCTGGCGCCTTGCATGGTTTCCTCCTCCATCGGTGTATGAATGTGTGGGTGAATCATTCACCCACTGCACGTTCATACACCGATGGCGGTGAATGTAATACACAATCATTGTAATGCGCCTTGAAGGCGCTATATAAATGCACCATTACCATTTTACGGTGTTCGGTCCAAATGAGCTGATGCAGAGACACCTGACCTTTCATTCCACAGTGACGAGGCGCACTCGCTCGTTGCCCCTCCATTCTCACCCGTCTTTTCATGTCTCCAACAACACATTAGCGGGAGGAAGAAAATGCTGAGAGTGACTGTAACCGTTGAAAAACTTCAAAAGCTTTTTTTTTGCCGGAAGGTTCCCCCCCCCCCCTCCCCTCACCTCCCTTCCTTGCCCCCCCCTCCGTTAAGCCTTTAATCACAGTTTAGTCACGCTCAGGCCCTAATTAAAGACCCCTCCGATTCACGGGCGGGCATCCCAAACTCTTGCCTGATGAGAAAGCGGTCTCTCCCTCCCTCTCGCTCAACCCCCCACCCCCTCGTTTCTGTTTTTCTACTGCGAGAGACAGGCTTTTTAGCTAACACGCGTGACAGAGCTGGCTCAGTGGCTGAGTTACGCGATGCCTTCAAGGTGTCGTTGGGAGATAATAGGTTTGTTCAGAGGGTCGCGCTGACGTCTGCGATGTTCTGGGGATGTGCTCACAAAGCAGCAGATGATGTGTGCTCTGCAGACAGCGGACGGTGTCACAGGACTATAGGTGTTCGTTCTCAAGGCTGAATAATAGTCTGTATTAGCCATGGGGGCAAGGCTGTGATACAACAAGGCACCTTTGTTCAAATCTGGCACGTTGCTGAAAAGTATAGCAGGAATAGTCACATTGATGTATTGTTCATATACATACAGTATGGCTCATTTTGGCGCTTCACGCTGATATTTTGAATGTTTGGGTCACTCATGGACATACTTGAGGATGGCGCGTTTATGTGTGTATTAGTATACAATACTTGGGGGTCAAAACTCCCCTCAAGTATAGCATAATTTAACAAACAGACATTGTCCTGGTCCTGGTCCTCATGGATGTTTTATATACAATTAGGAAATGATCCAGGTTGGGGTTGTGGGATTAAGCATTTAGAGGTTATATCGCAGTGCGGCGCGCTGCTATCAATTCAATTCAATTCAATTCAAAGGGCTTTATTGGCATGAGAAAACATACGTTTACATTGCCAAGGCAGAAAGCACAATACAACAATACAGCAATCTATCAGCAAGCTATCTTGACGATCCGCTAGTAGATCTCCTGTTTTTGGCACACTACAGTAGCTTGCAACTGAGTAAAAAGCAGGCTTTAGGGTTAAATGTATGCAAATTGTGTGTGTGTGTGTGTGTGTGTGTGTGTGTGTGTGTGTGTGTGTGTGTGTGGTAATTCGGTGTGGTTCAAAATATAAAAAATTGCGGCGCAATTATGTTGAATAAGTGTGTGTGTGTGTGTGTACCTTAAGGACGAAACCCTCAGGGCAGGTAAGCTGGTTGTACCACATGGCCTTGTACATTAGCAGGAGCAGAAGGCTGGTCAGGAAGGCCAGAGTGATGAGAATGAGACCCGTGAGCTGGTTGACAAACGGACATGCACACGCACGCGCACACACACACACACACACACACACACACACACACACACACACACACACACACACACACACACACACACACACACACACACACACACACACACACACACACACACACACACACACACACACACACACACACACACACACACACACACACACACACACACACCATCAACAGCAGCTCTTTCACTGGCAGAACCAAGTGAGCCGATGATTTCCCGGGACATGACGTTTTGCTGTTATATCACTGTACCTTGGCCTTCTCTGACACTTCACTGTAGAAGTTGATGTTGAAGTGTCTGCCGCTGCCGGGCACGTACAGCCTGCTCTGTTTCTTCTGCTTCAGCTGGTACTGAGTCGTCGTCTTCACAATCACCTGCCGAACGACAGATGTTCGTTCGTCGTACGTACACCAATAATAGCTCTATACAAGCTCAGTGTTGCGTCGTGACTCGCGCTCGCCGTGTTGTGAGCATGCAGTGGTGGGAAGAGTACTCAGTTTTACTTAAGTAAAAGTATCAATAGTGCAATGTATTACTACTCTAGTTATACAAGTGAAAGTCCAGAATTCGAAAATGTAGTTGAGTAAAAGTAATGGCAACAAAATGTACTTAAAGTACCAAAAGTAGAAGGTACTCACTATACAGAATGTCCCATTTAAAGTTTTCAAATATAGAAAAATCTATTGAAAATAGCACATCTACAAGCTCACAATGCGTCGCATCGCGACACATTGTGAGTTTGTAGATCGGCTATTTTCAAATGGCCGAAATGTATATAGGGCTGAAGTGTTTAATGTATGTTTTGTACTAATAATCAAAGTAACTACAGTAGTAACTAAGGTTTTCAAATAAAAGTAGTGGTACAATATTTGCCTCTGAGATATAGTGGAGTAGAAATAGTAGAGAGAAGTATTGGAAATAGGAAATACTAAAAGTAAAGTACAAATACCTCAAAATTGTACTTAAGTAAATGTTCCACTGTGAGCATGTACAGCTTTTTGTAGAGCTATCTTGACACACGGCAGAGTATAAGCTTTTAGTTTTGTCAAGGGTAAAAACAAATCCGTTTTTCCACACTATGAAAATAAATGAAATAAAAGATTTCAGAGCTTCTGTTTGTTTGTTTTTCCTTCTAGGATACTGACAGTATACTCTGCCATGCCATTTGTCTTTTGCTGTTCATAATTCAAGTCAACTGTTGCAGTTAGGTATTCTCAGATAAGCATAATAGTACGGGCAGGTAGACTAGACAGTTTATGCTGAGAAAGTGAGCGCCGTGCTCACATGAATTTTAATGGTGTCCAGACCTATTATGTAACGTGAGTGGGAGAGGACTGCAGTGAGCCGCGGCGTAAAAGTAACTGAGTACATTTACATAAGTACTGTATACTTAAGTACAATGTTGAGGTATTTGTAGTACTTTACCAATTTCCAATACTTTTACTTCTACTCCACTACACCTACACAAACATTTTCAGATGGGGGTCCGCGCCGGCATATGTCAATTTGGGGGCCTTGACATGAAAAAGGTTGAGAACTACTATGGCCTATGACAAGTGCAGATAACAGACACCCGACTGTTAGTAGTACACAAGCACACAAATGTACACACGCAAGCATGCACACATAGGATGCACACACACACACACACACACCCACACCCACACACACACCAAGGCCACAAAAATGTCTGTGGACACATAGATGTCTGTGGAAACTTAGATAAGCAAAAACATACATACAATAGACATGCACGCATACACGCATAAATGCAGGCACAAACACACGCACACACGCCACAAAAATGTCTGTGGACACATAAGCAAACATATGCACGCAAACACATGCGCGCACGCACGCACACACACACACACACACACACACACACACACACACACACACACACACACACACACACACACACACACACACACACACACACACACACACACACACACACACACACACACACACACACAGTACTGTATATACACAGCCTCAGCTATACGTACCTTGTCCGGGAAAGGGTGGTGTAGCTGCTTGACCTCCAGTGGGGTGATGAGGGGGATGGTATCAAAGCCATCATCTGCAGACGGCTGTTTCTCCAGTTTATCACACAGATTACTGCCCAGCTTCACCATGGTTCACTATATGCACCTATAATCTGAGAGCACAGAGAGCCATCTCAAATCAGAACAACTCACCCTGGGATGTGTACCTACAGTACTACTACTACTACATATTGGTGTTACACAGTAAAAACTAGAGTGTACATTTCACTGTTATTTTAGTAACAATTTAGTGTAAATGTGTGTTTTTGTTTGTTTGTTTAACCAGAAACACACACCCTCTTGGTGTTTTCACCAGTTGTTTAGGTTAACAGGGAGGTTTTTGGGCTACCAAAGCAAACCATGAAGACAGAGGGCAGTGTGTTTGTGCAGGTAACCACTACCACACTACTCCAGTGGCTGATGACTGCTGGTATAGAGATCATTGATGGGTAAACATTTTACATATTGTTTTCTTATGTAAACACAGGGCAAAATCACATTCTCTTCCTCTAACTAAAACGTCCACTCTTACACTGCAGTGTAGATGGTGTGTAGTTGTTGGTTGTCTTCACTGAGAGCACACAAAGGCTCTATAATAGGAAGAGGAACAAATGTTGTACTTCTGTCTTATGGTGATAACATTGTGAATAGAATGGAACATATAAGCGTGTATTGATATTTGTGGGTAAACTTCTACATCTTCTGTGGTTATATCAAAAGCAAACTTAACAGAAGAACACGGCTCCTCCTGCACACACAGAACAAAAGATTTATTGCTTTTCATTTCTAGGGGAAAGACGGTCTGCGAGATAGTGACAAATCCTCATATTGCGATATTTTCCCAGGGAATTGCGTTAACAATATTGAACATAAACATCTGTGACACAATTTCTTTTCAGTTTGCTTTGAAAATGTCAAAGAAATGGGGGAGGCTGATATCTTCTATACAACTTGTGTTTTGGGGAGATAATTCATTTTTTATTGCACTTCTTTGCATCTCTCTTTTGGTTTCTGCTCTGTTCTTATTTGTGCTCCTGAAATGTGGAAGTGGTACAACCATTATTACATACTTTATTAATACTTTAATTTTGTGAATAACCAAGGTGTACCGATTCTAACATCATGATGACTTGTGCCTAGTTGAACTTTTCAACTTTCAGATTTGAAGGAAGGTTTGGACAGTTGAAGGCCATATTCAAAATAAATATCACGTGGAACACAAGTATAACACATTATAGTGGAGCCCTATAGAGAGGAACTGATTTAGAAAGCAAGAAAGCAATAATGTGGAAAGTACGAGTTGGGATTTAATTAAAATGGCCTTCACTCTGTAATTTCCTTTTGAGAGCTCTGTGTGTGTGTGTGTGTGTGTGTGTGTGTGTGTGTGTGTGTGTGTGTGTGTGTGTGTGTGTGTGTGTGTGTGTGTGTGTGTGTAATCATCCTCATATTGTAGATAACTTTCTCTGTTTAAAATGTCAACATGTACCGCATCACGTATAGTTCCAACTCGTGCCACCAATCTCGTATATCTCCCTATAATTTCCCACTTCTTACAAATGCATTTATATGATCCACCTGCGAGTCCAAGGCTCTGTAGATGCCACCAACACACCTCAAACGCATTGCTGCTGATAAGGATGCCATTTTATTCTCCTTGCAATCAATAACTCATCTAAATGTAGAGGCAAGAGGTGAGGAGCCACTTATCTCCTCCACGCACACCCACACACGCACACACACACACACACACACAGCAGTGCAACACAACACCAAGCCCCCGAGAGGTGTGCTGACGCCGCCAATGACTCACCATAATGATGAGCACATTCAAGAGGGGTGTAGAGAGATACCATTCATATATTCCATTAGCAAAACTGTTAGAACCTCAGTCTCGATGGCAATGTTTTCGAGGCAAAGTCTTCAAACGTAGGAAAGGTTTTTAGACAGAAAGATTTCAGAAAACATTTGTGGACACTGCGTGTATATACTGTACCGCGCGTGTGTGTGTGTGTATATATATATATATATATATATATATATATATATAAAATCATGTCAAAAATGTTGGGTGAAAAAGG